>NC_092243.1:46120214-46434573 GCF_036320965.1 Panulirus ornatus | reverse complement strand
AACCCTTACAGATGCCAAGTTTATAACCCTTACAGATGCCAAGTTTATAACCCTTACAGATACCAAGTTTATAACCCTTACAGACTGCCAAGTTTATAACCCTTACAGATGCCAAGTTTATAACCCTTACAGATGCCAAGTTTATAACCCTTACAGATACCAAGTTTATAACCCTTACAGATGCCAAGTTTATAACCCTTACAGATACCAAGTTTATAACCCTTACAGATGCCAAGTTTATAACCCTTACAGACTGACAAGTTTATAACCCTTACAGATACCAAGTTTATAACCCTTACAGGCTGCCAAGTTTATAACCCTTACAGATGCCAAGTTTATAACCCTTACAGACTGCCAAGTTTATTTTAGATGCTTCTAAAAAACACTAGCAAACTGTTACGTTATTCTGGAAAGAAAATCATAAACCGCTGACAAATTTGCTGTGACCGAACTTGAGCCGAGTGTGTATGGAGGGAGGGAGTGTTGTGAGTGCCATATCCAACACTATTAATATCAGTTGGTCAGCTTTAACTGCTGAATTAATACATTGGTTCATAGTGTCCGAAATTATCAAGCAAAGTCTTTGCCATATAATGTTTCATAGTTTCTGTTGTGTGACATCATGACGTGCGTAAATAACTAACTTGTGGGGAAACTCCCACTCAGAGCGACCATAAGAACTGTTAAATGCCCATCTGTTTCTAACCAATGTTGAAGGTTATCTATAAAAAAAAAAAGATCTATTTTGTCTGTATTCCACCACCCAGCTCTCTTCCAAACCACCCAACTGCCTTTATCGTGTGTCACCCACCCTCAGACTTTCTTCCTCGCTATGGAAGTCAATTCATTGTATCATATTATTACTAATAGTAGTAGTAGTAAACTCACGCCAACATTGTAGCCTTTTGTAACATCTATGACTATACTGAATCGGTTTGGCAATGTACCACAAATTTTCACATATACTTGCCACTTACGTGTTTCCACATGTCAATGGCAGGCAGTAATAAATTTTCCTGGTTTTTCACGACACCATATTTCCATTTCCGGATACATGTTATTCGCAGTAGGATTATTCATAACGTCTAATGATCACCAATATTAAAAACCCACACAACTGCACTCACCCCTCGTTGAACGATAATTTTGTCATAATGCTTCGTTTCCATCTATTTCATTCTTTCAGATGCGAACTATTTTGCTTGGTGATTAAGGCTATACAATATATATATATATATATATATATATATATATATATATATATATATATATATATATATATATATTTTGCTTTGATCGCTGTCTCCCGCGTTAGCGAGGTAGCGCAAGGAAACAGACGAAAGAATGGCCCAACCCACCCACATACACATGTATATACATACACGTCCACACACGCAAATATACATACCTATACATCTTAACGTGTACATATATATACACACACAGACATATACATATACACACATGTACATAATTCATACTGTCTGCCTTTATTCATTCCCATCGCCACCCTGTCCACATGAAATAACAACACCCTCCCGCCTCATGTGTGCGAGGTAGCGCTAGGAAGAGACAACAAAGGCCCCATTCGTTCACACTCAGTCTCTAGCTGTCATATGATAATGCACCGAAACCACAGCTCCCTTTCCATATCCAGGCCCCACACAACTTTCCATGGTTTACCCCAGACGCTTCACATGCTCTGGTTCAATCCATTGACAGCACGTCGACCCCGGTATACCACATCGTTCCAATTCACTCTATTCCTCGCACGCCTTTCACCCTCCTGCATGTTCAGGCCCCGATCACTCAAAATCTTTTTCACTCCATCTTTCCACCTCCAAATTCGTCTCCCACTTCTTCTCGTTCCCTCCACCTCTGACACATATATCCTCTAGGTCAATCTTTCTTCACTCATTCTCTCCATGTGACCAAACAATTTCAAAACACCCTCTTCTGCTCTCTCAACCACACTCTTTTTACTACCACACATCTCTCTTACCCTATAATTACTTACTCGATCAAACCACCTCACACCACATTTTGTCCTCAAACATCTCATTTCCAGCACATCCACACTCCTCCGCACAAATCTACCTATAGCCCACGCCTCGCAAGCATACAATATTGTTGGAACCACTATTCCTTCAAACATACCCATTTTTGCTTTCTGAGATAATGTTCTCGACTTCCACACATTCTTCAAGGCTCCCAGAATTTTCGCCCCCTCCCCCACCCTATGATTCACTTCCGCTTCCATGGTTCCATCTGCTGGCCAAATCCACCCCCAGATATCTAAAACACTTCACTTCCTCCAGTTTTTCTCCATTCAAACTTACCTCCCAATTTACTTGACCCTCAACCCTACTGTACCTAATAACCTTGCTCTTATTCACATTTACTCCCAACTTTCTTCTTTCACACACTTTACCAAACTCAGTCACCACTTTTGCAGTTACTCATATGAATCAGACATCAGCGCTGTATCATCAGCGAACAACAACTGACTCACTTCCCAAGCTCTCTCATCCCCAACAGACTGCATACTTGCCCCTCTTTCCAAAACTCTTGCATTCACCTCCCTAACAACCCCATCCATAAACAAATGAAACAACCATGGAGACATCACACACCCCTGCTGCAAACCTACATTCACTGAGAACCAATCACTTTCCTCTCTTCTTACACGTACACATGCCTTACATCCTCGATAAAAACTTTTCACTGCTTCTAACAACTTGCCTCCCACACCATATATTATTAATACCTTCCACAGAGCATTTCCATCAACTCTATCATATGCCTTCTCCAGATCCATAAATGCTACATACAAATCCATTTGCTTTTCTAAGTATTTCTCACATACATTCTTCAAAGCAAACACCTGATCTACACATCCTCTACCACTTCTGAAACCACACTGCTCTTCCCCAATCTGATGCTCTGTACATGCCTTCACCCTCTCAATCAATACCCTCCCATATAATTTACCAGGAATACTCAACAAACTTATACCTCTGTAATTTGAGCACTCACTCTTATCCCCTTTGCCTTTGTACAATGGCACTATGCAAGCATTCCGCCAATCCTCAGGCACCTCACCATGTAATACATACATTGAATAACCTTACCAACCAGTCAACAACACATTCACCCCTTTTTAAATAAATTCCACTGCAGTACCATCCAAACCTGCTGCCTTGCCAGCTTTCATCTTCCGCAAAGCTTTTACTACCTCTTCTCTGTTTACCAAAGCATCCTCCCTAACCCTCTCACTTTGCAAACCACCTCGACCAAAACACCCTATATCTGCCACTCTATCATCAAACACATTCAACAAACCTTCAAAATACTCACTCCATCTTCTCACATCACCACTACTTGTTATCACCTCCCCATTAGCCTCCTTCACTGAAGTTCCCATTTGTTCCCTTGTCTTACGCACTTTATTTACCTCCTTCCAAAACATCTTTTTATTCTCCCTAAAATTTAATGATACTCTCTCACCCCAACTCTCATTTGCCCTCTTTTTCACCTCTTGCACCTTTCTCTTGACCTCCTGCCTCTTTCTTTTATACATCTCCCACTCAACTGCATTATTTCCCTGCAAAAATCGTCCAAATGCCTCTCTCTTCTCTTTCACTAATACTCTTACTTCTTCTTCCCACCACTCACTAACATTTCTAATCTGCCCACCTCCCACGCTTCTCATGCCACAAGCATCTTTTGCGCAAGCGATCACTGCTTTCCTAAATACATCCCATTCCTCCCCCACTCCCCTTACGTCCTTTGTTCTCACCTTTTTCCATTATCTACTCAGTTTCTCCTGGTACTTCCTCACACAAGTCTCCTTCCCAAGCTCACTTACTCTCACCACTCTCTTCATCCAAACAATCTCTCTTCTTTTCTGAAAACCTCTACATATCTTCACCTTCGCCTCCACAAGATAATGATCAGACATCCCTCCAGTTGCACCTCTCAGCACATTAACTTCCAAAAGTCTCTCTTCGCGCGCCTATCAATTAACGCGTAATCCAATAACGCTCTCTGGCCATCTCTCCTACTTATATACGTATACTTATGTATATCTCTCTTTTGAAACCAGGTATTCCCAATCAACAGTCCTTCTTCAGCACATAAATCTACAAGCTCTTCATTTCCATTTACAACACTGAGCACCCCATATACGCCAATTATTCCCCCAACTGCCACATTACTCACCTTTGAATTCAAATCACCCATCACCATAACCCGGTCTCGTGCATCGAAACCACTAACACACTCATTCAGCTGCTCCCAAAACACTTGCCTCTCATGATCTTTCTTCTCATGCCTAGGTGCATGTGCACCAATAATCACCCATCTTTCTCCATCCGCTTTCAGTTTTACCCATATCTATCTAGAGTTTACTTTCTTACACTCTATCACATACTCCCAGCACTCCTGTTTCAGGAGTAGTGCTACTCCTTCCCTTGCTCTTGTCCTCTCACTAACCCCTGACTTTACTCCCAAGACATTTCCAAACTACTCTTCCCCTTTACCCTTGAGCTTCGTTTCACTCAGAGCCAAAACATCCAGGTTCCTTTCCTCAAACATACTACCTATCTCTCCTTTTTTCTCATCTTGGTTACATCCACACACATTTAGACACCCCAATCTGAGCCTTCGAGGAGGATGAGCACTCCCCGCGTGACTCCTTCTTCTGTTTATCCTTTAAGAAAGTTAAAATACAATGAGAGGAGGGTTTCCAGCTCCCCGCTCCCATCCCCTCTAGTCGCCTTCTACGACACGTGAGGAATGCGTGGCAAGTATTCTTTCTCCCCTATCCCCAGGGATATATATATATATATATATATATATATATATATATATATATATATATATATATATATGAATAAAGTGTATATGAACGCGCACCTTCATAGAACATACAAATCTCCAACAGCCAGGATCGAACCTGGGACCCCTTGTGTAAGAGGCAGGCATGCTAACCGCTAGGCTAAGGGACTGTATAATAGGAAACAACTATTCGAAATACTAAGTACTCGAATACCCTTCGTCTCACAATGGTGAGCAACGGGGTCTATCGGTTGTTTCCGAATAGTTGTTTCCTATTATACAGTCCCTTAGCCTAGCGGTTAGCATGCCTGCCTCTTACACAAGGGGTCCCAGGTTCGATCCTGGCTGTTGGAGATTTGTATGTTCTATGAAGGTGCACGTTCATATACACTTTATTAGTATTCATATAACTCCGCGTTGTACAGTTAGGTTCGGTAAAACGCTATCAGCTGGCTATGTGTTCTGTTCGGAAACAACCGATAGACCCCGTTGCTCACCATTGTGAGACGAAGGGTATTCGAGTACTTAGTATTTCGAATAGTTGTTTCCTATTATACAGTCC
Organism: Panulirus ornatus; assembly: GCF_036320965.1. Lineage (NCBI taxonomy): Eukaryota > Metazoa > Arthropoda > Malacostraca > Decapoda > Palinuridae > Panulirus > Panulirus ornatus. The sequence continues at coordinate 46,429,172 of NC_092243.1, read as the reverse complement.
CTTAGCCTAGCGGTTAGCATGCCTACCTCTTACACAAGGGGTCCCAGGTTCGATCCTGGCTGTTGGAGATTTGTATGTTCTATAATATATATATATATATATATATATATATATATATATATATATATATATATACTCCTATGAGTCCACGGGGAAAATGAAACACGAAAAGTTCCCAAGTGCACTTTCGTGTAATAATCACATCATCAGGGGACACACAAGAGAGAAATATAACAGTCAGTTGATATACATCGAAGAGACGAAGCTAAGACGCCATTTGGTAAACATGGACAATCACATGTTTACTGTTAATATTTCTCTCTTGTGTCTCCCCTGATGATGTGATTATTACACGAAAGTGAACTTGGGAACTTTTCGTGTTTCATTTTCCCCGTGTACTCATAGGAATATCTTGATCACGCGCATAATTGTGATCCTTCCCAATATATATATATATATATATATATATATATATATATATATATATATATATATATATATATATATTATCCCTGGGGATAGGGGATTAAGAATACTTCCCACGTATTCCCTGCGTGTCGTAGAAGGCGACTAAAAGGGGAGGGAGCGGGGGGCTGGAAATCCTCCCCTCTCTTTTTTTTTTTTTTTTTCCAAAAGAAGGAACAGAGGGGGCCAGGTGAGGATATTCCAAAAAAGGCCCAATCCTCTGTTCTTAACGCTACCTCGCTATCGCGGGAAACGGCGAATAGTATAAATATATATATATATATATATATATATATATATATATATATATATATATATATATATATATTGTGGAGGCGAAGGTGAAGATTTGTATGGGTTTTCAGAAAAGAAGAGAGAATGTTGGGGTGAAGAGGGTGGTGAGAGTAAGTGAGCTTGGGAAGGAGACTTGTGTGAGGAAGTACCAGGAGAGACTGAGTACAGAATGGAAAAAGGTGAGAACAAAGGCGGTAAGGGGAGTGGGAGAGGAATGGGATGTATTTAGGGAAGCAGTGATGGCTTGCGCAAAAGATGCTTGTGGCATGAGAAGCGTGGGAGGTGGGTTGATTAGAAAGGGTAGTGAGTGGTGGGATGAAGAAGTAAGAGTATTAGTGAAAGAGAAGGGAGAGGCATTTGGACGATTTTTGCAGGGAAAAAAAGCAAATGAGTGGGAGATGTATACAAGAAAGAGACAGGAGGTCAAGAGAAAGGTGCAAGAGGTGAAAAAGAGGGCAAATGAGAGTTTGGGTGAGAGAGTATCATTAAATTTTAGGGAGAATAAAAAGATGTTCTGGAAGGAGGTAAATAAAGTGCGTAAGACAAGGGAGCAAATGGGAACTTCAGTGAAGGGGGCTAATGGGGAGGTGATAACAAGTAGTGGTGATGTGAGAAGGAGATGGAGTGAGTATTTTGAAGGTTTGTTGAATGTGTTTGATAATAGAGTGGCAGATATAGGGTGTTTTGGTCGAGTTGGTGTGCAAAGTGAGAGGGTTAGGGAAAATGATTTGGTAAACAGAGAAGAGGTAGTAAAAGCTTTGAGGAAGATGAAAGCCGGGAAGGCAGCAGGTTTGGATGGTATTGCAGTGGAATTTATTAAAAAAGGGGGTGACCGTATTGTTGACTGGTTGGTAAAGTTATTTAATGTATGTATGATTCATGGTGAGGTGCCTGAGGATTGGCGGAATGCGTGCATAGTGCCATTGTACAAAGGCAAAGGGGATAAGAGTGAGTGCTCAAATTTCAGAGGTATAAGTTTGCTGAGTATTCCTGGAAAATTATATGGGAGGGTATTGACTGAGAGGGTGAAGGCATGTACAGAGCATCAGATTGGGGAAGAGCAGTGTGGTTTCCGAAGTGGTAGAGGATGTGTGGATCAGGTGTTTGCTTTGAAGAATGTATGTGAGAAATACTTAATAAAGCAAATAGATTTGTATGTAGTATTTATGGATCTGGAGAAGGCATATGATAGAGTTGATAGAGATGCTCTGTGGAAGGTACTAAGAATATATGGTGTGGGAGGCAAGTTGTTAGAAGCAGTAAAAAGTTTTTATCGAGGATGTAAGGCATGTGTACGTGTAGGAAGAGAGGAAAGTGATTGGTTTTCAGTAAATGTAGGTTTGCGGCAGGGGTGTGTGATGTCTCCATGGTTGTTTCATTTGTTTATGGATGGGGTTGTTAGGGAGGTGAATGCAAGAGTTTTGGAAAGAGGGGCAAGTATGAAGTCTGTTGCGGATGAGAGAGCTTGGGAAGTGAGTCAGTTGTTGTTCGCTGATGATAAAGCGCTGGTGGCTGATTCATGTGAGAAACTGCAGAAGCTGGTGACTGAGTTTGGTAAAGTGTGTGAAAGAAGAAAGTTGAGAGTAAATGTGAATAAGAGCAAGGTTATTAGGTACAGTAGGGGTGAGGGTCAAGTAAATTGGGAGGTAAGTTTGAATGGAGAAAAACTGGAGGAAGTGAAGTGTTTCAGATGTCTGGGAGTGGATTTGGCAGCGGATGGAACCATGGAAGCGGAAGTGAATCATAGGGTGGGGTAGGGGGCGAAAATTCTGGGAGCCTTGAAGAATGTGTGGAAGTCGAGAACATTATCTCGGAAAGCAAAAATGGGTTTGTTTGAAGAAATAGTGGTTCCAACGATGTTGTATGGTTGCGAGGCGTGGGCTATGGATAGAGTTGTGCGCAGGAGGGTGGAGGTGCTGGAAATGAGATGTTTGAGGACAATATGTGGTGTGAGGTGGTTTGATCGAGTAAGTAATAATAGGGTAAGAGAGATATGTGGTAATAAAAATAGGGTGGTTGAGAGAGCAGAAGAGGGTGTTTTGAAATGGTTTGGTCACATGGAGAGAATGAGTGAGGAAAGATTGACCAAGAGGATATATGTGTCGGAGGTGGAGGGAACGAGGAGAAGTGGGAGACCAAATTGGAGGTGGAAAGATGGAGTGAAAAAGATTTTGAGTGATCGGGGCCTGAACATGCAGGAGGGTGAAAGGCGTGCAAGGAATATAGTGAATTGGATCGATGTGGTATACCGAGGTCGACGTGCTGTCAATGGATTGAACCACGGCATGTGAAGGGTCTGGGGTAAACCATGGAAAGTTGTGTGGGGCCTGGATGTGGAAAGGGAGCTATGGTTTCAGTGTATTATTACATGACAGCTAGAGACTGAGTGTGAACGAATGGGGCCTTTGTTGTCTCTTCCTAGCGCTACCTCGCACACATGAGGGGGGAGGGGGTTGTTATTCCATGTGTGGCGGGGTGGCGATGGGAATGAATAAAGGCAAACAGTATGAATTATGTACATGGGGATATATGTATATGTCTGTGTGGGTATATAAATGTATACATTGAGATGTATAGGTATGTGTATTTGCGGGTGTGGACGTGTATGTATATACATGTGTATATGGGTGGGTTGGGCCTTTCTTTCGTCTGTTTCCTTGCGCTACCTCGCTAACGCGGGAGACAGCGACAAAGCAAAATAAAATAAATAATAATAAATAAATAAATAAATAAATAAATATATATATATATATATATCAATATATCTACAGCTTATTATCAATCAATATATTTACAGTATGATAATGAATGAATTAATCTACAGCCTAGGCCTAATTATGAATGAATATATCTACAACCTATTATAATAAATAGTTACATATATCTAGCAAAATTGTAGTCATCAACAGTTAAAGTCTAGTTTAACTCACTCGTCTTCCTCACTGCATGTCGTGTTGAGGCCAGGTGTTCCTAATACAGTCAAACAGAATGGCTTCTGGTCTTCTTATTTGTATCATATTCAGCTGGCTGCTTTCTTACTAATTCAGTTAGCTTCTCCGGAGTCTCACCCACATTACGTGGCATAGTGACCACCACAAGTACTGTCTACACTCGGCCAGAGAAACACACTGAAATTCAGAGATGTATGGAAGCACGAGGATGCAAGGAAATCAATGCCTCCCCAACCCCGAGTATGAAACGTTGTGTTGATCATCGCTCTTGTGAGCGGTCAACACTCGTCGCTCTCGTGAGCGATCAACACTCGTCGCTCTCGTGAGCGGTCAACACTCGTCGCTCTCGAGAACGGTCAACACTCGTCGCTCTCGTGAGCGGTCAACACTCGTCGCTCTCGTGAGCGGTCAACACTCGTCGCTCTTGTGAGCGATCAACACTCGTCGCTCTCGTGAGCGGTCAACACTCGTCGCTCTCGTGAGCGGTCAACACTCGTCGCTCTCGTGAGCGATCAACACTCGTCGCTCTCGTGAGCGGTCAACACTCGTCGCTCTCGTGAGCGGTCAACACTCGTCGCTCTCGTGAGCGGTCAACACTCGTCGCTCTTGTGAGCGGTCAACACTCATTGCTCTCGTGAGCGGTCAACACTCGTCGTTCTCGTGAGCGGTCAACACTCGTCGCTCTCGTGAGCGGTCAACACTCGTCGCTCTTGTGAGCGGTCAACACTCATTGCTCTCGTGAGCGGTCAACACTCGTCGCTCTCGTGAGCGGTCAACACTCGTCGCTCTCGTGAGCGGTCAACACTCGTCGCTCTTGTGAGCGGTCAACACTCATTGCTCTCGTGAGCGGTCAACACTCGTCGTTCTCGTGAGCGGTCAACACTCGTCGCTCTCGTGAGCGGTCAACACTCGTCGCTCTTGTGAGCGGTCAACACTCATTGCTCTCGTGAGCGGTCAACACTCGTCGCTCTCGTGAGCGGTCAACACTCGTCGCTCTCGTGAGCGGTCAACACTCGTCGCTCTTGTGAGCGGTCAACACTCGTTGCTCTTGTGAGCGGTCAACACTCATTGCTCTTGTGAGCGGTCAACACTCGTCGCTCTTGTGAGCGGTCAACACTCGTCGCTCTCGTGAGCGGTCAACACTCGTCGCTCTTGTGAGCGATCAACACTCGTCGCTTTCGAGAACGGTCAACACTCGTCGCTCTCGTGAGCGGTCAACACTCGTCGCTCTCGTGAGCGGTCAACACTCGTCGCTCTTGTGAGCGGTCAACACTCATTGCTCTCGTGAGCGGTCAACACTCGTCGCTCTCGTGAGCGGTCAACACTCGTCGCTCTTGTGAGCGGTCAACACTCGTCGCTCTTGTGAGCGGTCAACACTCGTCGCTCTTGTGAGCGGTCAACACTCATTGCTCTCGTGAGCGGTCAACACTCGTCGCTCTCGTGAGCGGTCAACACTTGTCGCTCTTGTGAGCGGTCAACACTCGTCGCTCTTGTGAGCGGTCAACACTCATTGCTCTCGTGAGCGGTCAACACTCGTCGCTCTCGTGAGCGGTCAACACTCGTCGCTCTTGTGAGCGGTCAACACTCATTGCTCTCGTGAGCGGTCAACACTCGTCGCTCTCGTGAGCGGTCAACACTCGTCGCTCTCGTGAGCGGTCAACACTCGTCGCTCTTGTGAGCGATCAACACTCGTCGCTATTGAGAACGGTCAACACTCGTCGCTCTCGGGAGCGGTCAACACTCGTCGCTCTCGTGAGCGGTCAACACTCGTCGCTCTCGTGAGCGGTCAACACTCGTCGCTCTCGTGAGCGGTCAACACTCGTCGCTCTTGTGAGCGATCAACACTCGTCGCTCTCGTGAGCGGTCAACACTCGTCGCTCTCGTGAGCGGTCAACACTCGTCGCTCTCGGGAGCGGTCAACACTCGTCGCTCTTGTGAGCGATCAACACTCGTCGCTCTCGTGAGCGGTCAACACTCGTCGCTCTTGTGAGCGATCAACACTCGTCGCTCTCGTGAGCGGTTAACACTCGTCGCTCTCGTGAGCGATCAACACTCGTTGCTCTCGTGAGCGGTAACACTCGTCGCTCTCGTGAGCGGTCAACACTCGTCGCTCTCGTGAGCGGTAACACTCGTCGCTCTCGTGAGCGGTCAACACTCGTCGCTCTCGTGAGCGGTAACACTCGTCGCTCTCGTGAGCGGTTAACACTCGTCGCTCTCGTGAGCGATCAACACTCGTCGCTCTCGTGAGCGGTCAACACTCGTCGCTCTCGTGAGCGGTAACACTCGTCGCTCTCGTGAGCGGTCAACACTCGTCGCTCTCGTGAGCGATCAACACTCGTCGCTCTCGTGAGCGATCAACACTCGTCGCTCTCGTGAGCGATCAACACTCGTCGCTCTCGTGAGCGGTTAACACTCGTCGCTCTCGTGAGCGGTAACACTCGTCGCTCTCGTGAGCGATCAACACTCGTCGCTCTCGTGAGCGATCAACACTCGTCGCTCTCGTGAGCGATCAACACTCGTCGCTCTCGTGAGCGATCAACACTCGTCGCTCTCGTGAGCGGTTAACACTCGTCGCTCTCGTGAGCGATCAACACTCGTTGCTCTCGTGAGCGGTAACACTCGTCGCTCTCGTGAGCGATCAACACTCGTCGCTCTCGTGAGCGATCAACACTCGTCGCTCTCGTGAGCGGTCAACACTCGTCGCTCTCGTGAGCGATCAACACTCATCCTTGGCATAAGACAGTATGGATCAAGCTGTATGTTTACATGGAATTACTCAAGTATGTTTCTCGCATTATGTATATATAGTTTCCTTGTATACATAGTTTCCTTGTATACATAGTTTCCTTGTCATGAAAGTCCACCTCGTTGTTCCTGGTGAAGGAGAGACATGGTCTCCTCAGAGCGGGCGATGCCACCATCTGAAGTACCAATAACTTCTGATGAGTCGTTCCTCCATCTTGCCTCGCTTGATCTCTAGCTTTCCTGTTATTCTCTTGTAAGTAACATTCGTTCCTCTTCCTCTTGTCATCCTTGGTATCTTAACCATCACTTCCTTCACTCTTTCTCGCGCCTCCTCTTCATTTCTTTCTTGCCAAGCACCTCTTTAGAGAGAGGTGCTCGTAAACTGCAGATCCTCTTCCACGGTGTTTGCCAGCTCCTTCATTCTTCCCGTCGTCCAAGGTCTGCCATGTTCCTGCTCAGCCCGTCTTGCACCACCCAGGTGGTGGTGGTACTCAGACAGAGCAGCTGTACGTACGTCCACCCTCAACCACAGCTGACGTGGAACACTTGCTCCACTGACCCGTCCCTCAGCCCCAGGTTTTCCTCTGTGTTATAGATAGCGCAGTCGTTTATGACAATGTAATATCCGTTTTTTTTCTGAATTAGTAATGCACCATCCATAATATGAAACATTGTCGTGGCACACTGACTACAAACTATTGGTGTTGAATATGATATTTTGGGACGTTAAATATTACAGTTTTTGTTATCATCTGATTATTTGGCTTTTAATTTCGAAATCAATATTGTGTAACATGTGGTTTATTGTGTGCAGCTAAGATTCACAAGGTTGTGACAGCCCTTTTACGTATAAGAAAAATCGCGCCATTGAGAGGTTTTGGTACCCAATTGTTACGTTTAGTGACGTAATAATGACGTTACTTTCCCTTTCTTTTTGAAACATTGATAATTAGAATAGACTCTTGAGCGCTTGATAAAGTCTCTTATAGTAGTACAATATTTACAATAATAATTCAAGATAACTCCACGTTTTCTAAGTAAGGATGAAGAGGAAGTGATGTGGTGGGGGGACATCAAGCAGAGCTATCACTTTACTGTGAGAGTTGGGAGTGGAGTGATGCAACCAGGGCAACTGAAGTGCTAAAACCGGGTCGGAATCCTGTGTACGTACGACGCTGGTGATGCCAACGATCGGAAACTTACGTTCGGACTTGCGATACGTCAGGTGTGTGCACAACCCAGCACTCAGGACGTTGTTGCGAGAGTTGAATGTGAAGGTCATCCGTACAACAGAGATGATCACTGCGGAAAGGTAAGTCGAGAGTGTTATCTTGTTCGTCGCACCTTCAGTTTTCAGCTTTGAGCTCAGAGGCAGACTATCGCAGGGTTAGGCCGAGGTTAGACCACATATTACCTGTCTCTCTGGTCTCTACCCTTGAGAAGTGTGGCCATGATTGAAACCCTCGTTAAGATAGCTCGGTTCGTGTTTACTTCATTTCTCTGTTGTTCATCACCTGTTTCCCTAGCTGATCAGTCTACAACTTTGTGTTTATTTCATTTCAACACCACCTGTGGGAGTTAATATGTCTCGTAGACACTGAGTGAATAGTGCGTGTCCAAGGTTGGACGATCTAGTTGTTATAATGGTGTAGTTAGACCACAACATGAAACGGCTCATGGCGGTAATCAAGATAATTTTGTTCGCTGAAACGACTTCCTTGATTCTGGAAGATCGAGAAAATATCTAGTTATAAACCTAGGTCAATGTCATAGGGAGGGAGGTGTCATACACTGTTGTTGTCTTCTATTGCAGGACACTTAGTGTGTGAACTGGAGAGTTAATGACTGCTGCACATATTGTTTGGATAGAGAGATGACTGTAAATATAATTCTTAGTGCTCATTGTAGATTGCAGGATAGATAAAGCTCATTGTTACATTCCTTTATGTTACTAGATTTTCTTTGCACTGTTATTTCATAAGATTCGATATCCTTTTTTTTTTTTTAGGATAAAACATTGAATATATTATATCTGCCTTGCTGAGTGGTTTCAAAATCATGTTCGTGTTAATTTCTTTAGTTCCCTGTGTACGTGTATCACTGGAGCAGATATGTGATCTGTCTAATTTTTACAAATAAACAATTGCTAGCAGAGCGTATGACCATACAGGTCAGGTACTGCGTCCACAATGGAAATATCACGGCTTTTCCTGTGTAACTGTTGCATAGTAATTCGCTTTGATTTATTTACATTGTGAAATCTTAAGTGTTTTGCTTGTAACGATTACTGTTGATTGTGTATATCATAAATGTAATAATAAATCATAGTCATTATGGTTTCTCATGGCATATTTCAGGTCGTTCATTTCTTAATTTCTGAATTTTTTAAAACTTCACAGTAGGAGAGGCTTCATAGTCGTGACGTCATGATGGTGTAGTTTTCTTTTCATTAATGAAGAATATGCACAAGATATGATAGCTGACCAAGGTGCTCGATAATGGCAGTCTAAATACTGAGTACAATGTTTATGATTTTTCCTTTTGACTTAGTGACGTCACATGACGGTTAGCCCTCGTTAACCCCAGACGTGTAACCGTCTTGGTGACTTGGAAACCGTAAACTCCAATTTGTTGGTCTTTTGATTGTACTAGATAAGTGTCACTGGCTTCGTGTTACGGTCGGTTACATACAGACACTCGCTGAGGCAGACGGAGGAGTCTTCACCATGTTGATAATAAGTAGAGACTGTGCTGTTTTTCTCTGTGTTTGACACTTCACCAAAGTGGATCGTTCATGAACCTTTGTCCGCGTTTGGAGGAGACGATATTTACCACATGATAGTGATCAATGATGGAAATACAGGCGACTGTTATCATCGTTCGAGTGCCAATCAGTATCGGTTAAGAAAGAAGCAGTGTTGCTTCGTTAGTTGTCCGGGCTGTAGGCCTAACAACTGCTAAGGGTCGTTAAGGCCGCCAACGTCAAGCTATTATGTACACTAACCTAACAATCTTGAACACGTTTACCACACACACGCTCATTGTACATGTGGCAAGAACCTAGGGGAAGTGGAGCGTTTTGGGTAAATACGTACTTACGTACTTGGGAGTGGATGTGACAGCCGATGACAACGCTGGAGTGATCCATAGGGTGGGTGAGGAGTCTGAGGAGGGGGGGGGGGCATGAAGGTGGGGGAGGGTAAGAAATAGAGGTCACCTGCTATGAGGGAAAAGATGTGTGGGTTTGATGATGGTATAGCGGTCCCGACGGTTCTGGGTGGACGCCAAGCCTCGTCTCTGGATACAAAAACACGCTGGAGGTTGGAACTGCTGCTGGACATTACATGTTAACGACAGTATTGGCTGTTGGCAGGATTGATCACGTAAGAAGTGAGAGGGTCAGGTAGAAGTGTCAGGGGTCAGGGAGAGGTGTGAGGGGTCAGGGAGAGGTATGAGGGGTCAGGGAGAGGTGTGAGGGTCAGGTAGAAGTGTGAGGGGTCAGGTAGAGGTGTGAGGGGTCAGGGAGAGGTGTGAGGGTCAGGTAGAAGTGTCAGGGGTCAGGGAGAGGTGTGAGGGGTCAGGGAGAGGTGTGAGGGGTAAGGGAGAGGTGTGAGGGTCAGGTCGAGGTATGAGGGGTCAGGTAGAGGTGTGAGGGTCAGGTAGAAGTGTCAGGGGTCAGGGAGAGGTGTGAGGGGTCAGGGAGAAGTGTGAGGGGTCAGGTAGAGGTGTGAGGGTCAGGTAGAAGTGTGAGGGGTCAGGTAGAGGTGTGAGGGGTCAGGGAGAGGTGTGAGGGTCAGGTAGAAGTGTCAGGGGTCAGGGAGAGGTGTGAGGGGTCAGGGAGAGGTGTGAGGGGTCAGGGAGAGGTGTAAGGGTCAGGTCGAGGTATGAGGGGTCAGGTAGAGGTGTGAGGGTCAGGTAGAAGTGTCAGGGGTCAGGAAGAGGTGTGAGGGGTCAGGGAGAGGTGTGAGGGGTCAGGGAGAGGTGTGAGGGTCAGGTCGAGGTATGAGGGGTCAGGTAGAGGTGTGAGGGGTCAGGTAGAGGTGTGAGGGGTCAGGTAGAAGTGTGAGGGGTCAGGTAGAGGTGTGAGGGGTCAGGGAGAGGTGTGAGGGTCAGGTAGAAGTGTGAGGGGTCAGGGAGAGGTGTGAGGGGTCAGGGAGAGGTGTGAGGGGTCAGCGAGAGGTGTGAGGGGTCAGGTAGAGGTGTGAGGGTCAGGTAGAAGTGTCAGGGGTCAGGGAGAGGTGTGAGGGGTCAGGGAGAGGTGTGAGGGTCAGGTAGAAGTATGAGGGTCAGGGAGAGGTGTGAGGGTCAGGTAGAAGTGTCAGGGGATCAGGGAGAGGTGTGAGGGGTCAGGGAGAGGTTTGAGGGTCAGGTAGAAGTGTGAGGGTCAGGTAGAGGTGTGAGGGGTCAGGTAGAGGTGTGAGGGGTCAGGTAGAAGTGTGAGGGGTCAGGTAGAGGTGTGAGGGTCAGGTAGAAGTGTCAGGGGTCAGGGAGAGGTGTGAGGGGTCAGGGAGAGGTGTGAGGGGTCAGGGAGAGGTGTGAGGGGTCAGGGAGAGGTGTGAGGGGTCAGGTAGAAGTGTGAGGGGTCAGGTAGAGGTGTGAGGGGTCAGGGAGAGGTGTGAGGGTCAGGGTAGAGTGTCAGGGGTCAGGGAGAGGTGTGAGGGGTCAGGGAGAGGTGTGAGGGGTCAGGGAGAGGTGTGAGGGGTCAGGGGAGAGGTGTGAGGGGTCAGGTAGAGGTGTGAGGGTCGAGGTAGAAGTGTCGAGGGGTCAGGGAGAGGTGTGAGGGGTCAGGGAGAGGTGTGAGGGTCAGGTAGAAGTGTGAGGGGTCAGAGGGAGGAGGTGTGAGGGTCAGGTAGAAGTGTCAGGGTCAGGGAGAGGTGTGAGGGGTCAGGGAGAGGTGTGAGGGTCAGGTTTGAGGTAAGATGGGGTCAGGTAGAGGTTGTGAGGGGTCAGTTAGAGGTGTGAGGGTCAGGTAGAGGTATGAGGGGTCAGGTAGAGGTATGAGGGGTCAGGTCGAGGTATGAGGGTCAGTAGAGGTGTGAGGGGTCAGGTGAGGTGTGAGGGTCAGTAGAGGTTGAGGGTCAGGTCGATATGAGGGGTCAGGTAGAGGTGTGAGGGTCAGGTAGAGGTGTGAGGGTCAGGTAGAGGTGTGAGGGTCAGGTAGAGGTGTGAGGGTCAGGTAGAGATGTGAGGGTCAGGTGGAGGTGTGAGGGTCAGGTAGAGATGTGAGGGGTCAGGTAGAGGTGTGAGGGGTGAGGTAGAGGTGTGAGGGATGAGGTAGAGGTGTGAGGGTCAGGTAGAGGTGTGAGGGTCAGGTAGAGATGTGAGGGGTCAGGTAGAGGTGTGAGGGTCAGGTAGAGGTTGTGAGGGGTCAGGTAGAGGTGTGAGGGGTCAGGTAGAGGTGTGAGGGGTCAGGGAGTGGTGTGAAGGTCAGTTAGAAGTGTGAGGGGTCAGGTAGAGGTATGAGAGGTCAGGTAGAGGTGTGAGGGGTCAGGTAGAGGTGTGAGGGGTCAGGTAGAGGTGTGAGGGGTCAGGTAGAGGTGTGAGGGGTCAGGGAGAGGTGTGAGGGGTCAGGGAGAGGTGTGAGGGTTAGGTAGAGGTATAAGGGGTCAGGTAGAGGTGTGAGGGGTCAGGTAGAGGTGTGAGGGTCAGGTAGAGGTGTGAGGAGTCAGGTAGAGGTGTGAGGGGTCAGGTAGAGGTATGAGGGGTCAGGTAGAGGTGTGAGGGGTCAGGGAGAGGTGTTAGGGTCAGGTAGAGGTATGAGGGGTCAGGTAGAGGTATGAGGGGTCAGGTCGAGGTATGAGGGGTCAGGTAGAGGTGTGAGGGGTCAGGTGGAGGTGTGAGGGTCAGGTAGAGGTATGAGGGGTCAGGTCGAGGTATGAGGGGTCAGGTAGAGGTGTGAGGGTCAGGTAGAGGTGTGAGGGTCAGGTAGAGGTGTGAGGGTCAGGTAGAGATGTGAGGGTCAGGTGGAGGTGTGAGGGGTCAGGTAGAGGTATGAGGGGTCAGGTCGAGGTATGAGGGGTCAGGGAGAGGTGTGAGGGGTCAGTCAGGGAGAGGTGTGAGGGGTCAGTCAGGTAGAGGTGTGAGGGGTCAGTCAGGGAGAGGTGTGAGGGAGTAGAGAGTAAGATGGTTGAGGGAGGAGTGAAGACGGCGTTATAATGCCAAGTCCAGCAGCACTTCAGTCGGCCATGTGCATCAGTGTTTTGAGAAGGACGAGGAAGACTGGCAACTGTGTTGATCATTATTTATTCAGTCTGATAACAGGAAGGTAATAGATTCAACTGTGTAAACACAGTCGTCAGTGTATCACAGTCACTGAAGCAGATAATAAAGGAGAATTGTGGACATACATTTGGAAAAATGTCTTAAAACATCTATGTAATATTTACTATATAATTGTTTTACCTTATTTACTTAAATATATGAAATCAACTACAGACTTTTTGACCCAAGAATTACATTATTCCTACAGTAGTTAACCCAAGAAATACATTTATACAATAGATGACCCAAAAAATACAAGTCATACAATAGTTGTGTCTGTAGCATAAGAACATCAGGTATGGACAGTGCCATAACATCAGGTATGGACAGTGCCATAACATCAGGTATGGACAGTGCCATAACATCAGGTATGGGCAGTGCCATAACATCAGGTATGGGCAGTGCCATAACATCAGGTATGGGCAGTGCCATAACATCAGGTATGGGCAGTGCCATAACATCAGGTATGGGCAGTGCCATAACATCAGGTATGGGCAGTGCCATAACATCAGGTATGGGCAGTGCCATAACATCAGGTATGGGCAGTGCCATAACATCAGGTATGGACAGTGCCATAACATCAGGTATGGACAAGGCATAACATCAGGTATGGGCAGTGCCATAACATCAGGTATGGGCAGTGCCATAACATCAGGTATGGGCAGTGCCATAACATCAGGTATGGACAGTGCCATATCATCAGGTATGGGCAGTGCCATAACATCAGGTATGGGCAGTGCCATAACATCAGGTATGGGCAGTGCCATAACATCAGGTATGGGCAGTGCCATAACATCAGGTATGGGCAGTGCCATAACATCAGGTATGGGCAGTGCCATAACATCAGGTATGGGCAGTGCCATAACATCAGGTATGGGCAGTGCCATAACATCAGGTATGGGCAGTGCCATAACATCAGGTATGGGCAGTGCCATAACATCAGGTATGGGCAGTGCCATAACATCAGGTATGGGCAGTGCCATAACATCAGGTATGGGCAGTGCCATAACATCAGGTATGGGCAGTGCCATAACATCAGGTATGGGCAGTGCCATAACATCAGGTATGGGCAGTGCCATAACATCAGGTATGGGCAGTGCCATAACATCAGGTATGGACAGTGCCATAACATCAGGTATGGACAAGGCATAACATCAGGTATGGGCAGTGCCATAACATCAGGTATGGGCAGTGCCATAACATCAGGTATGGGCAGTGCCATAACATCAGGTATGGACAGTGCCATATCATCAGGTATGGGCAGTGCCATAACATCAGGTATGGGCAGTGCCATAACATCAGGTATGGGCAGTGCCATAACATCAGGTATGGGCAGTGCCATAACATCAGGTATGGGCAGTGCCATAACATCAGGTATGGGCAGTGCCATAACATCAGGTATGGGCAGTGCCATAACATCAGGTATGGGCAGTGCCATAACATCAGGTATGGGCAGTGCCATAACATCAGGTATGGACAGTGCCATAACGTGGGGAACTTGCTTAAGTTATCTGGAGAAAATTGTTGGTTTTGAAATTTCAAGAACATTTTTCTGCTGTGTGTCGTGCAGGCATGAGAGACATTCGGTAGGATATCTCAACGAAAATTAGGGTTAGGGGCTTCGAACGCTAGGTAGTCCCGTTCAGGATGCACTGGCCCTCCTCACTCTTCGCTAACCACTGAACTACAGTTATGGCAGTTCGCTCGTGTGTGGACTTGCTTAACCAGTAAGAGACTGTCATCAAGTAGCAGAGGATTCTTTTGTTTAGACATAACATGTAATTCACTATCTCTCCTGCCACAGTCTGCGGCTGTAAGGGAAAGACTTATTCATCAAGAGACGTTCAGGATATGAAATACCAGAAAACTATCAAAATGTAAAAGGTTCAGGACTTACGAAAGCTCCCACTCGGTCTGCGGTGTTGAAGCGACCGATCTTGTTAAAAAGATGGAATTGTATACCAAACATCGCCGGTCAGATTAACACCTACACCCAGAAATGGAGGTTCTTGAAGGAATTCTTGCAAGAGACAATGTTGTCACGAGCCTTACTCTTGTTATTAAGGCTACAGTCATCTTGACGACATCAGATTCTTCAAGGAGGGACTGAAAGTTTTCCAAACAGATTGGTAACGTTTTTAAGTAGAAGGACGAATGTAAATGCCAAAGGACAACTGTTGAGCGATCTCCAAACGTCTGGTTGTGGCAGTGTTTGAGAGTATCCGTACGTGTAAAGTCCAGAATCCAGGACTTGAAGCTGGGGTCCTGGGCAACACCTGAAGTGGTTTAGAAATTGTGGAATCAACCGAGGGGCACGACAACAGCAGTAGTATCTGGCACTAGAATTGTGTGCCCCATTCAGGGCCAGCAGCATCAAACCACGGAAACAAACCAACTGAACAGAACTTTCCACGTAGGTGTGCTGGGGGAAGAGGTAGTAAATCTAGTAGTATCACAACAAGTGTGGTGGATAGCCGAAGGAAAGGAATCCATTTGTAAGATTTCATCCTTATACATATTCAGTTGACTGTTGGCTGACTTCGATGGTGCACCTGGCCAGACATAGCGTACACCAAGGAGGTAAGAGGCTTGCACAGGAAAGCACTCGAACAGCAAGGGAGGAAAACTTTTTCCAGTAACGCTAAGAGAAGCAGGGAACTGCAGAAGTCCTTGTTCAGCAGGCATCACACATCTACAGTGGTGTCCATCAGAAACAGCATTCCGTACTCCCGACTCGAGACATTTTAGGATATGGAAAAACATAGGAACATCAGCTCCTTTATGATGATATGGACGGACTGTTGTATCTATCTCCATGTAAGGGCCTTCAACTGCATGACTCTCCACGGAATGGAAGCTCCATCCTTGATTCACTGAGTCCGTCCAGATCACCACACAAGTTGCACACGAAGTCTCCAAGGTATGGGTTTTGCAGGTGGAGCTCCTGTACGTCGGGTCGAGCAAATTAAAGGTGTGAGAGGTTGTCTAGGAAGTGCTCTAGGAGGGTTTCTGCTGTCTGAAGGTTACGATTTCTTTACTCAGAAGGTAATCTTTTGGTCTGTAGCCTCGCCATGTTGCTACACAGAGCCACCAAACTAAACTTCCCATGAAATGTCTCTGGTTGACCCGGAGACACCAGGATCTGGGATCACAATGCAATCTCAGCAAACGGATAATCCAGAACTTTGTCCCTGGGAGACGCAGAGTGACAGTACAGGACACACAAGAAGTGAAGTAAATTCAGTATGAAGGTTCTATCTTGGGCACGACGGGTCTTTTGGTGTGCTGAATCTGTGTTTGTATTGTTGTAGAGATGGATGTTGTCCAGAATGCAGGCGTGAGTGTCTCGTAAATGTCTGGGGAGTGTAGTTTCAGGTATGCAGAATTTAAGAACGAGTTGAGACGGCGGTTTGTTAGTGCTTGTCACGTCATTCCTGTGTGTATGTGCCTTGTGTCACGTTTGTTGGAGGAGAGGGAATCTCTGAATTTAGATCTGCAAAGCTGAGTTATATTATTTTTTTTCTACTTGGGGGTTGGTTATGATGTGGTTTGGGTTGGACATGTACAGGGATGCTGCGAAAAATTCGGTGATGAGTATGTTGAAACGAGATTATATTGGCAACATATTGCTTCTATGCAGGAACAGAATGTTTGTGCTTTCAAGACAGCTTCATTAGCGTGTTTTGCAGTCTTGTGTTTGCTTGAAACAAGGTGGATGACCAGGCTGGTGAGGCGTAGTTTAGGGTGGATCGGATGATCTGTTTGTATACCATATCAAGCAACTTGGTTCTTCATCCAAAGATGATGCTAGTCATTGTTCTGAGATTGTTTAGTTTATTGATGCCTTTCTTGGATGAAGTCTTGAAGTTTGGTTTCTTTCCTATGGTTTGCGTATTTTCCTGTTTGTGGATGTGTGTGTGTGTGTGTGTGTGTGTGTGGGGGTGGGGGGGGGGGGGGGGGTATTTGGATTGTCTTGCTAAGGTAGTTGTGGTTTTGTGTAGTTCTTTGTAAAGGTATAGATAGAGACGTGCAGTGGAGGTGATACCACTCAAGCCTGGTGTTATGTCCATCATGTTGTGGAGTGTTGTCTGCTGGTGACGGACGGGGGTTCGGCCTTGTGGGTATTTGTGCCCCGGGATCTGGGGGTTAGCATTCATTTGTATCACTAGTTCGGGTTTAGTGGGGGAGCATCACCCCCCCCCCCACCCTACCCCATGTGGGGAAAGAAATAAACATGCAAAGTGTTCTGGTTTGACCAGCGTGTGGCACAGCGGCCGGGGACAGCCTGAGGCTGCGCTTCGTGTAGGAGCAGGGTAAGGAAGTCTCCTTTGTAGCATGGAAGGGTGGTATAGTGGAACAGTGGCCGTGCTGCTCATACAGTACACCATTGTGGTGGTAAATCAAATTATTATGAAGAGAAGAAAGAGGAATAGGAATGCACATGGTGGAGACAACTGGTGTGGTAAGGATGTAGTTGTTGTTGGTTGGGTTTTACGGCCATCGACCTATGAGGAAGGTCATTAGACCTGCAACCCTATTTAGTGTATGACTGATGTCATCATTCCTAAATACCTATCAAAAAAAAATGTAATTTTGATGTAATAATAATAAATATAAATGATAATAAATATAAGTCGTGGAAATAAAAGATTTGTGGGTATTGGGCCGATGTGGCGGTAAACACCACGCAGTGGACACAGTATACACGGTTGTATTTGACCCAAGACTGCGAGAAGATAGGACAGGTTAGGGACAGGATTCCACCATGATGACATGCACACACAATAGATAGTTAGTCGGAGGTCCGCCGACTCAACACCATGGCGCAGTCCGACCCGGAGGATGACCACCTCCCTCCGAGGCCGACCGCCTAATGAATGGACATGTCCACCCACCACCATGCGACCAGCCCAGGTAGGAGGAGCCGCACACCAAGCCGACCCCGCCACAGTGGAGAATCCTCGAACCACCTTACATCATCTTGACTAATTCTGAGGAAGACCATCAAATTGTCAATAGTACCCGGGTTATCCCCGAGTACATTAATGATGTTGAAGGAAATGTTTTGGTTGGCGTGATAGGTAAAAGATTTCCTTCTATGTTGTTCGTATCTCCTGCATTTTAAGAGTAGGTGTTCTATTGTGGAGGTTTGGTTACACTGTTGGCATACGGATAGAAAACTTGTGGTTGTGTATGGCTGCAGGTGGGTGGTGTAGGTACAGTTCATTCTGAGGCGGGCCGCCAGCACCACCTCATCTATTCCTGCGGTACGAGGTCGGCCAGTCCTGCCACTTCTTGCTTGTACTTCCTGTTGATGGTCAGGTTGGTCCACTGACGCTGCCACAGAAGATGGATTGACCTACTCTGTCCCATCTTGCTGGAACTGAGCGTGTCCATGACGTCATCCTATGGCGGCCTCTGACTGGTCGAGGATGGGCCCAAGACGATCGAACTGCCGCAACTGCAGTTAAATGGTTAGCGGAGGGTGAGGCCGGCCAGTGATTCTTCAGCAGAAATACTGAAAGTTAAGATATCGTTAGGCAGTGTTGCGTGAGATATGCTGTATCCTGCAGTGTGGCGGGACAGACCACAGAGGAAAGAACGGTAGGAGAAACATGTCTGCATCACAACCTTTGTACCTGATAGTATTGGTCATGTTATCATGAAGCAGATTATGTGGAGGAGATAATGAAGGAGAGGAAGGAAGCATCATGCCTCGCATGACCGTCAGCTGCTCACTAGTGTTCAGTGTCACTCTGGCCGGTGGAATAAAGTCGATGTTTTTGATCATTTGCAGAAGGTGGGCACACCGCCTCCTCCCTCATGCCTTACCGAGTCTCTCCTGTACTACAAGACGGAGGCAGCTCGTCGTAGTGTATCATATGATGTAACCGTTTGATCAGCGACCAGAATTCTCCTAGTTACCTCCGAGGACTGGGGAAGGTCACGACGTACTCAACTGGACTCCTTCCAAGAAGTTGTGAACACAAGAATTTGGTGTACGTCATTAAGCCTTAGCCTCATGGAAACATAAAGAACTTGTGTTATTTTAATTTATTTCTTTCGCCATAACCGAAGGAAGAAAACCTGGTGGAGAATATGCCAGGATGAGTACGTTATTGTTGAACACCTTCAACCTCAGTCGACCAAGGCAACTCCACGAGACTAAATGAACAAATCCAGTGCAAAGCTTGGCTGCACTGTATGTACCCAGCAACACTGTGAATGTGCACATAACTTCTGGGTTTAATGTGGGTCTGAAGGTACCAGAAATCTGAGTATGTACTTCGTCTGCTGGTCATGTATACCAAAGGTTCTGCAACTTTATGGCAGAAAAAGCTTTTGTGTACGTTGCCATTACCTGTGTTTCCATTTATCTTCAGTGTTATTCCTGGTTGCTGAACCTTTAACCAATCATGTCAAGAATTTTTCATATATTATGTTGTCGAAAGTATTTGTATTTTCAAAAGTTTCAGATGTCAAAATTTGCTTCTTTAGGAAGAAACACATGATGGTGTCTGATATTACTTCACAAGGCGTGTATTACCCGGTGTGAGGCAGGGTAGTCAAGGTTGCTACACTGATGCCAGTATGAGGAACGCACAGGAGGTCCTGCCTCATTCTCGCCAGACAGGGACGTACAAATGCGTTTTATAAGAGCAATAATGTCAAGATATTCTGCTGTCAAAAACTGAAAACCGCGACTGAACCTTTGTATAACCTCGGCTTCCATGTGAGCTCTTCTTACTCTTCATCTTTACAACTGGTTCCTCCTGCAGAAGATGTCTTCGCTTGAGTAATACTCGGGATCAGCTGCAGGGTATCTCTGTCCCCTGTAAACATGATGACCACAGTTGAAGCTGCTCCAGGGGTGTGAGGATGACCTTGACCTCAGAGGAGTGTTGACCGTGGGCCTGGGATATGAGGATGACCTGGACCTCAGAGGAGGGTTGACCGTGGGCCAGGTAGGGTCGCAACTAAGGTCGGAGGTCCAGATGTGCTGGGGACTGACTCGTCCATATGCACCTACTGCTGTGTGTGTCTGTGTTTAGTACGTTACCTGGATGATTCCCAGTACGGAGACACAGGCCAGCAGGTGTACCACAGACAGAACATATCCTGTGGCTCAGCAGGTGTACCACAGACAGAACTTATCCTGTGGCTCAGCAGGTGTACCACAGACAGAACTTATCCTGTGGCTCAGCAGGTGTACCACAGACAGAACATATCCTGTGGCTCAGCAGGTGTACCACAGACAGAACTTATCCTGTGGCTCAGCAGGTGCACCACAGACAGAACATATCCTGTGGCTCAGCAGGTGTGCCACAGACAGAACATATCCTGTGGCTCAGCAGGTGTACCACAGACAGAACTTATCCTGTGGCTCAGCAGGTGCACCACAGACAGAACATATCCTGTGGCTCAGCAGGTGTACCACAGACAGAACATATCCTGTGGCTCAGCAGGTGTACCACAGACAGAACTTATCCTGTGGCTCAGCAGGTGCACCACAGACAGAACATATCCTGTGGCTCAGCAGGTGTGCCACAGACAGAACATATCCTGTGGCTCAGCAGGTGTATCACAGACAGAACATATCCTGTGGCTCAGCAGGTGTGCCACAGACAGAACATATCCTGTGGCTCAGCAGGTGTATCACAGACAGAACATATCCTGTGGCTCAGCAGGTGTACCGCAGACAGAACACATCCTGTGGCTTAGCAGGTGTGCCACAGACAGAACATATCCTGTGGCTCAGCAGGTGTACCACAGACAGAACATATCCTGTGGCTCAGCAGGTGTACCACAGACAGAACACATCCTGTGGCTTAGCAGGTGTGCCACAGACAGAACATATCCTGTGGCTCAGCAGGTGTGCTGTGTGTGGGTTCAAATGATAGCAGCGGGTATGAGTGAGTGTGGCCCTCGCTGCTACAGTAACGTGTGGCCCATACACAACACTACATCCCTCAGTTGTACTGCTGTTATCTACCTGAACCTGTGTCTGGAAGGCCATGGCTTTTGTGTCCTACTTGGTGTGTGTGTGTGTGTGTGTCTGTGTCTGGGGCCCCGCTGCTGCCCTCGCCAGGCCCTACACACAGACGAAGGAGGAAATATAAGGCCTTCCTGATAGCCTGGACGTGCAGACAACACAAGATGAAAAACGAGAGTGAGATGTTGTCGACGGCTGGAGTGTCCGTCTGTGGGATGGTTGGCAGGAAGGAAAAAATAGAAAACATATATACAAACCCACGTGACCAACCCTCGTGTCCCCCCTCCACCCATGGCCATTCTCTAGTGTCATAATGATCCACCATGATCGTCATAACCTCCATGACTGTTCTCATGTCATGATATGGACCAAATCCCCAACCCCGCTATAACAGAAATGTGTGATGTTACCGGACTCCGCCTATTCGTGTTTAGTCCCCGGGTGAAAAGTCACGATCGGCGAGGTTGTGTCATTGTGTGTTGCCCAAAGTACCTCCTCGTCAAACAACTTGTCACTGCAAAGGAGACCATCATTTCCCTGCTACTGGAAGACTAGCAGCTTGTGAGGCTGCTGGACTCTCCTCGGAGCAAGCTTGGTCACAGGCATTTGAAATGATGATCCGAAATAACAAAAATGTGATCATAAGTCTGGGATGATCTGGGATGACAGTGTTACCAGAACGTATCCCTACTTGCCACAGAATGTACAACTTCATGACTAAATGTCCAGGCCTGTGTTTACATAATGCGAGCCTGAACCATAAACGTAACGTAATGAAGATGAACATTAATAGCCTGAGGCACAGTGAGGAGGCTCGACCGTGACGGGAGTGCTGGGGGCTGGCAGGGACGGGAGGCTCGGGTTGGCAGCAACACACATAGCAGACGTCTCCCTCAACACCTGCAACACAGGATCATCTGAGTTCATTTGTTATCCCACTGGAGACCTGGCTTCTATTATACTTCACAGTTTGCCTCAGCTGCCACCGTCACACCTTACACATGTAAGAATCGGTGGAAGATAACAATTAACAGAAATAAAGGAACTGTTTATTTCCACTGAGCCGACCAGAGCACTGGCAGTATAACAGAGCGGGTTGTGTTAAAACCTTGACAATTCTGAGACTAGGGAAGGAGTTTCACGGATCTCAAATACCTGGTTGTGTACATAGTAACGCATCCTGTATGGCTGTTTATATTACAACTCGACTGTAGTTGTTAAAACTGAGACTTTCATGCATCATAGTGATCTCCGTGACACACACACACACACACACACACACACACACATATATATATATATATATATATATATATATATATATATATATATATATATATATATATATATATATATATATATATATATATATATTCTCTCTCTCTCTCTCTCTCTCTCTCTCTCTCTCTCTCTATATATATATATATATATATATATATATATATATATATATATATATATTATTTATATTTATTTATTTATTTTGCATTGTCGCTGTCTCCCGCGTTAGCGAGGTAGCGCAAGGAAACAGACGCAAGAATGGCCCAACCCACCCACATACACATGTATATACATACACGTCCACACACGCAAATATACATACCTATACATCTCAACGTATACATATATATACACACACATACATATATACACATGTACATAATTCATACTGTCTGCCTTTATTCATTTCCCATATATTTATTCATTGGCTTTGTTGCTGTCTCCCGCGTTAGCGAGGTAGCGCAAGGAAACAGACGAAAGAATGGCCCAACCCACCCACATACACATGTATATACATACACGTCCACACACGCAAATATACATACCTATACATCTCAACTTATACAGATATATATATACACACACAGACGTACATATATACACATGTGCATAATTCATATTGTCTGCCTTTATTCATTTCCCATATATCTATTTGTTTGCTTTGTCGCTGTCTCCCGCGTTAGCGAGGTAGCGCAAGGAAACAGACGAAAGAATGGCCCAACCCACCCACATATACGTGTATATACATACACGTCCACACACGCAAATATACATACCTATACATCTCAACGTATACATATATATACACACATAGAATATACATATATACACATGTACATAATTCATACTGTCTGCCTTTATTCATTCCCATCGCCACCCCGCCACACATGAAATAACAACCCCCTCCCCCCTCATGTGCGCGAGGTAGCGCTGGAAAAAGACAACGAAGGCCACTTTCGTTCACACTCAGTCTCTAGCTGTCATGTAATAATGCACCGAAATCACAGCTCCCTTTCCACATCCAGGCCCCACAGAACTTTCCATGGTTTACCCCAGACGCTTCACATGCCCTGGTTCAATCCAGTGACAGCACGTCGACCCCGGTATGCCACATCGTTCCAATTCACTCTATTCCTTGCACGCCTTTCACCCTCCTGCATGTTCAGGCCCCGATTACTCAAGATCTTTTTCACTCCATCTTTCCACCTCCAATTTGGTCTCCCACTTCTCCTCGTTCCCTCCACCTCTGACACATATATCCTCTTGGTCAATCTTTCCTCACTCATTCTCTTCATGTGACCAAACCATTTCAGAAAACCCTCTTCTGCTCTCTCAACCACACTCTTTTTATTACCACACATCTCTCTTACCCTATTATTACTTACTCGATCAAACCACCTCACACCACATATTGTCCTCAAACATCCCATTTCCAGCACATCCACCCTCCTCCGCACAACTCTATCCATAGCCCACGCCTCGCAACCATATAACATTGTTGGAACCATTATTGCTTCAAACATACCCATTTTTGCTTTTCGAGATAATGTTCTCGACTTCCACACATTCTTCAAGGCTCCCAGAATTTTCGCCCCCTCCCCCACCCTATGATTCACTTCCGCTTCCATGGTTCCATCCGCTGCCGAATCCACTCCCAGATATCTAAAACACTTCACTTCTACCAGTTTTTCTCCATTCAAACTTGCCTCCCAATTGACTTGACCCTCAATCCTACTGTACCTAATAACCTTGCTCTTATTCACATTTACTCTCAACTTTCTTCTTTCACACACTTTACCAAACTCAGTCACCAGCTTCTGCAGTTTCTCACATGAATCAGCCACCAGCGCTGTATCATCAGCGAACAACAACTGACTCACTTCCCAAGCTCTCTCATCCACAACAGACTGCATACTTGCCCCTCTTCCCAAAACTCTTGCATTCACCTCCCTAACAACCCCATCCATAAACAAATTAAACAACCATGGAGACATCACACACCCCTGTCGCAAACCGACATTCACTGAGAACCAATCACTTTCCTCTCTTCCTACACGTACACATGCCTTACATCCTCGATAAAAACTTTTCACTGCTTCTAACAACTTACCTCCCACACCATATATTCTTAATACCTTCCACAGAGCATCTCTATCAACTCTATCATATGCCTTCTCCAGATCCATAAATGCTACATACAAATCCATTTGCTTTTCTAAGTATTTCTCACATACATTCTTCAAAGCAAACACCTGATCCACACATCCTCTACCACTTCTGAAACCACACCGTCCTTCCCCAATCTGATGCTCTGTACATGCCTTCACCCTCTCAATCAATACCTTCCATATATATATATATATATATATATATATATATATATATATATATATATATATATATATATATATATGATCACCGTTTTCTGTGTTAGAGAGTTTGGCGCTAGGGACAGACGAAAAAAGGCTGCATTCTCTCACTCCTTTCGCAAGCTGTGTAATGCACAGAAACCGCAGCTCCCTGTGCACAACCAAGCAACACGGACCTTTCTATGGTTTCTTCCGGTCCCTCAACATGCCCTAGTTCAGTCCATTGACTCCTGTATACTACATCGTTCCAATTCACTCCATTCCGTGCATGATTTTTACCCTCCTGCATATTCAAGCCCAAATCACTCAAAATCTTTTTCACTATTCTTCCACCTTAGATTTTGTCTCCCTTTTCTCCTTGCCCCTCCAATTCTGGCGTAAATATACTGCGTCAACCTTTCGTTATTCATTCTTTCCATATGTCCAAACCATTTCAATACACCCTCTTCTATTCTCTTAACAACACTCTTTTTTTATTACTTACATCTCTCTTACCCTTTCATTACTTACTCGATCAAACACCTCACACCACTTATTGTCCTTAAACATCTCATTTCCAGCACATCCACCCTCCTCCGCACATCCTCGCCTATGCTTTCCCATTCATACAAAATTGGTAGATTATTATACTTTTAAACATAGATATTTTTGTCCTCCCAGATAACGACCTCTTATTCCACACATTCTTTATCGCTCCAGAACTTTCGACCCCTCGACCATCCTATGACTCACTTCAGCTTCTATAGTTCCATTCGCCATCACGTCCTCTCCCAGGTATGTAAAAACCTCATTTCCCTATATTTTCTTTACTTAAACTCACACCTCAACTAACCTGTCCCTTTAACTCGCTAAACTTGGTAACCTTGCATTTATTCACATTAACTCTCAGCCGCCTTTCACTCGCTCTCCCAAACTCTCTGTAGTCAGTGCTGCACCATCAGAAAACGACTGATTCGCCTCACCGTCAAACCCCTACACACTGCATACTTTCCCGTCTCCCATACTTTCATTTCCCTCCTCCTGCACATAGTGATATCATACACGCCTATCGCAGACCAGCCTTCACTTGGAACCCCTCACTCTCCTGTTATTCTACTCTCACACATGCCTTACTCCCGTGATAAATCCTTCTAGCAACTTGCCTCCCACATCATATATTCTTAAAACCTTCCACAAGGCATCTCTATCAACCCTGTCATATGCCTTCTCTAGATCCATAAATGCCACATACAAATCCATCTGTTTTCTCTAAGTATTTCTCACATACATTCTTCAAAGCAAACACCTGATCCACACATCCTCTACCACTTCTGGAACCACACTGCTCTTCCCCTCAATCTGCTGCTCTATATATGCCTTTAATCTCTCAATCACTGTTCTTCCATATAACGTACCAGGAACACTCGATAGATTTATTCCTGTGTAGTTTGAACTCTCGCCTTTATCTCCCTTGCCTTTATACAGTGACACTATACATGCATTCTCGCTGATCCTCAGGCACTTCACCATGATCCACACATGCCTTTATACAGTAACACTATACATGCATTCCACCAGTCCTCGGGCACCTCAACCATGATCCATATATACAATGAAAATCTCTCCTACCCAATCAACAACACAGTCACCCCCTTTCTTAAGATTTTTTATTGCAATGCCATCCACTCCCGCTGCCTTTCCACATTTCATGCAATGCAAGGCTTTTACCACCTCTTCTCTCTTCACCACACCACTTCCCAACTCTCTCACTTCGCATACCACCCCGACCCAAACATTCTACATTTGCCACTCTATCATTAAACACATTCAACAAACCTTCAAAATACTCGCTGCATCTCCTCCTCACTTCGTCATTATCTCTTACTACTTTCCTAGTTAGTCCCTTCACCAATGTCACCATTTGTTCTCTTCTTTTTCGCACATTATTACCTCCTTTCAAAACATCTTGCTCTCCCTGAGGTTTACTGATACTCACTCATCCCAACTCTCTTTTGCCCTCTTTTGCAACCCTCCTGCCGCTTTCTCTTATATATCTTCGAATCATTTCCACTCTTTCCCTGCAAGTACCGTCCATATATATCTCTCTCTTCTCTTTTACTAATAACTTTACCCCTTCATCCCACCACTCACTACCCTTTCTAACCTGCCCACCTCCCACCTTTCGCATGCCACATGCATCTCTCGCAGATGCCAGTACTGCTTCCCTAAATACCTCCCATTCCTCACCTACTCCATTAGCTTCATTTACCCTCACTTTTTGCCACTCTATACTCAAACTCTCCTCGTATTTCTTCACACAAGTCTTTTCTAAACTCACTCACTTTCACCACTTCCTCTTCACCCACGATGTTTCCTCTTTTCTGAAGACCTCTACAAATCTTGACCCTCACCTCCACAAAGTAAATATCAGACATCACATCAGCTGCTCTTCTCAAGCACGTTTACATCCAAAAGTCTGCCCCTACAGTACCTGGTGACCCTCCCCCGTAGTTACAGTACCTGGTGACCCGCCCCTACAGTACCTGGTGACCCGCCCCCTACAGTACCTGGAGACCCTCCCCTACAGTACCTGGTGACCTGCCCCTACAGTACCTGGTGACCCTCCCCTACAGTACCTGGTGACCCTCCCCTACAGTACCTGGTGACCTGCCCCTACAGTACCTGGTGACCCGCCCGTAGCTACAGTACCTGGTGACCTGCCCCTACAGTACCTGGTGACCCGCCCCTACAGTACCTGGTGACCCTCCCCCGTAGCTACAGTACCTGGTGACCCGCCCCTACAGTACCCGGTGACCCGCCCCTACAGTACCTGGTGACCCTCCCCTACAGTACCTGGTGACCTGCCCCTACAGTACCTGGTGACCCTCCCCTACAGTACCTGGTGACCCTCCCCTACAGTACCTGGTGACCTGCCCCTACAGTACCTGGTAACCCGCCCGTAGCTTCAGTACCTGGTGACCTGCCCCTACAGTACCTGGTGACCCGCCCCTACAGTACCTGGTGACCCTCCCCTACAGTACCTGGTGACCCTCCCCTACAGTACCTGGTGACCCTCCCCCGTAGCTACAGTACCTGGTGACCCTCCCCTACAGTACCTGGTGACCCGCCCCTACAGAACCTGGTGACCCTCCCCTACAGTACCTGGTGACCTGCCCCTACAGTACCTGGTGACCCTCCCCTACAGTACCTGGTAACCCTCCCCTACAGTACCTGGTGACCCGCCCGTAGCTACAGTACCTGGTGACCCGCCCGTAGCTACAGTACCTGGTGACCCGCCCGTAGCTACAGTACCTGGTGACCCGCCCGTAGCTACAGTACCTGGTGACCCGCCCCTACAGTACCTAGTGACCCTCCCCTACAGTACCTGGTGACCCTCCCCCGTAGCTACAGTACCTGGTGACCTGCCCCTACAGTACCTGGTGACCCGCCCGTAGCTACAGTACCTGGTGACCCGCCCCTACAGTACCTAGTGACCCTCCCCTACAGTACCTGGTGACCCGCCCCCACAGTACCTGTTGACCCGCCCCCACAGTACCTGTTGACCCGCCCCTACAGTACCTGGTGACCCTCCCCTACAGTACCTGGTGACCCTCCCCTACAGTACCTGGTGACCTGCCCCTACAGTACCTGGTGACCCTCCCCTACAGTACCTGGTGACCCTCCCCCGTAGCTACAGTACCTGGTGACCCTCCCCTACAGTACCTGGTGACCCTCCCCTATAGTACCTGGTGACCTGCCCCTACAGTACCTGGTGACCCTCCCCTACAGTACCTGGTGACCCTCCCCCGTAGCTACAGTACCTGGTGACCCGCCCCTACAGTACCTGGTGACCCGCCCCCTACAGTACCTGGAGACCCTCCCCTACAGTACCTGGTGACCTGCCCCTACAGTACCTGGTGACCCTCCCCTACAGTATACCTGGTGACCCTCCCCTACAGTACCTGGTGACCTGCACCTACAGTACCTGGTGACCCGCCCGTAGCTACAGTACCTGGTGACCTGCCCCTACAGTACCTGGTGACCCGCCCCTACAGTACCTGGTGACCCTCCCCCGTAGCTACAGTACCTGGTGACCCGCCCCTACAGTACCTGGTGACCCGCCCCTACAGTACCTGGTGACCCTCCCCTACAGTACCTGGTGACCTGCCCCTACAGTACCTGGTGACCCTCCCCTACAGTACCTGGTGACCCTCCCCTACAGTACCTGGTGACCTGCCCCTACAGTACCTGGTAACCCGCCCGTAGCTTCAGTACCTGGTGACCTGCCCCTACAGTACCTGGTGACCCGCCCCTACAGTACCTGGTGACCCTCCCCTACAGTACCTGGTGACCCTCCCCTACAGTACCTGGTGACCCTCCCCCGTAGCTACAGTACCTGGTGACCCTCCCCTACAGTACCTGGTGACCCGCCCCTACAGAACCTGGTGACCCTCCCCTACAGTACCTGGTGACCTGCCCCTACAGTACCTGGTGACCCTCCCCTACAGTACCTGGTAACCCTCCCCTACAGTACCTGGTGACCCGCCCGTAGCTACAGTACCTGGTGACCCGCCCGTAGCTACAGTACCTGGTGACCCGCCCCTACAGTACCTGGTGACCCGCCCCTACAGTACCTGGTGACCCGCCCCTACAGTACCTAGTGACCCTCCCCTACAGTACCTGGTGACCCTCCCCCGTAGCTACAGTACCTGGTGACCTGCCCCTACAGTACCTGGTGACCCGCTCCTAAAGTACCTGTTGACCCGCCCCTACAGTACCTGGTGACCCTCCCCTACAGTACCTGGTGACCCTCCCCCGTAGCTACAGTACCTGGTGACCCGCCCCTACAGTACCTGGTGACCCGCCCCTACAATACCTGGTGACCTGCCCCTACAGTACCTGGTGACCCGCCCCTACAGTACCTGGTGACCCGCCCGTAGCTACAGTACCTGGTGACCCGCCCCTACACTACCTGGTGACCCGCCCCCGTAGAGACAGTGGACCCACCTGTGACTGGTCCTACTCCATGCCTGGAGGTAGGAGCGTCCGTCTGGTGTGCCGGAGTCTGACGTGGGACTTGAGGTGATCCTTCCGTGTGGACCGGTATGGGCAGTGTTCACAGGCGAAAGGCTTTTCTCCAGTGTGTGTCCGAATGTGGGCTTTCAACTTCTCCTTCTGAGCGGCAGAGTACGGGCAATATGGACATGTAAAAGGCTTCTCACCGGTGTGGATCCTCATATGTGTCTTCAGGTTGGCACTGTGGACGGCTCTGAAGGGGCAGTGTGGACAAGCGAATGGCTTCTCTCCCGTGTGAGTGGCCACGTGGATCTCCATGTGACTGCGGGAGGAGGTGCTGTAGCCACAGTAGGGGCATCTCAGGCTGGTGGCTCCCGCACCTCCCACCTGTGTGGAGGACGATACTGTTACTCATGCATATTGCTGTGGCATTATCATGGTCCTAATGTATATTAGATGGCACTATGATAGTGATAATGTATATTGGATGGCACTAGGGTAATGCTAATGTATATTAGATGGCACTATGATAGTGATAATGTATATTGGATGGCACTAGGGTAATGCTAATGTATATTAGATGGCACTATCATAGTGATAATGTATATTGGATGGCACTAGGGTAATGCTAATGTATATTAGATGGCACTATCATAGTGCTAATGTACATTAGATGGCACTAAGCTAATGCCAATGTATATTAGATGGCACTACGATAGTAATAATGTATATCAGTTAGCAATGTGATAATGCTGATTTATATAAGATGGCGCTATAGTAGTGCTAATGTATATAAGATGGCACTATGATAGTGCTAATGTATATAAGATGGCACTATAATCGTGCTAATGTATATTGCTGTGGCTTTATCATAGTCCTATCATGAATGATATATATTGAATAATACAATCATTTACAAGAATTTAAAGACATGTGTCATGAAAAAAGATGTCTGGGGGCCCCCATGACGTAGCACTCCCCCCCCCCTCTCCGTCTCTTCGTAAAGTATAATTGGGTAATTCCACTCACCTCCACCTGTGTGGGCTGGGGTCACACCTCCACCTGTGTGGGATGGGGTCACACCTCCACCTGTGTGGGATGGGGTCACACCTCCACCTGTGTGGGATGGGGTCACACCTCCACCTGTGTGGGATGGGGTCACACCTCCACCTGTGTGGGATGGGGTCACACCTCCACCTGTGTGGGATGGGGTCACACCTCCACCTGTGTGGGATGGGGTCACACCTCCACCTGTGTGGGATGGGGTCACACCTCCACCTGTGAGGGATGACCCCACGGGTCACACCTCCACCTGTGTGGGATGACCCCACGGGTCACACCTCCGCCTGTGTGGGATGACCCCACGGGTCACACCTCCGCCTGTGTGTGATGATCCCACGGGTCACACCTCCGCCTATGTGTGATGATCCCACGGGTCACACTTTCGCTTGTATGGGATGACCCCACGGGTCACACCTCCGCCTGTGTGTGATGATCCCACGGGTCATACCTCCGCCTGTGTGGGATGACCCCACGGGTCACACCTCCGCCTGTGTGGGATGACCCCACGGGTCACACCTCCGCCTATGTGGGATGACCCCACGGGTCACACCTCCGCCTGTGTGTGATGATCCCACGGGTCACACTTTCGCTTGTATGGGATGACCCCACGGGTCACACCTCCGCCTGTGTGTGATGACCCCCGGGTCACACCTCCGCGTGTGTGGGCTGACCCCACGGGGTCACACCTCCGCCTGCGCATTAAAGGTACTCATTTCCGTACTGTATTTAAGGCTAGAAGTACTCGAGTCCCTGCTGTATTCAAGGCTAGAGGCATCATTGTCCCTATTTCTTGCGTGTAAACTTCACAGAACCTTCCACCACGTTGCCCTGCTTCCCGACTACTGGCCTTCAATTCCCAGTTTAATTCATCACAAATTTATGTTTTGTGTAGTTTCCATTATTATATCTCCTACTTGAGCTTAGGCTCATTTCTGATCTTCCAATATCCTTATCGACCACATGAATTGAAACATCATGATCACTTTTAGTATATCACTTATGATGACCTGGGTTAACATGCTACGATGTTTGAAGATGATTCAGTAGTGTTGTATCTGTCCCACTTATCGTAGTGTGCTTAGTGACATGCTGGTAAGGAAAATTCTCCTGTGTAATTCTAGAACTCGTACCTCAATGACTCTCCTCCATCCGCATGAGGTCCAAATTTGTAATCGAATTCCCCAGTTAATGGCACGCTACCATCCCTGAGATGGGCATGTTTGATAACTTCACGTACCATCCTGATTGTTTCTTCAATATCATTATAAAGTATTTGGAGGAATAAATATTATCAACATTACTGCTCACTTCTTTGCTATAGTTACCCTTCCCTTTATATATCATTTCAATGGGCCATCTTCCTGTACTTCCTGAAACTTGGGGTTGTGCTGAAATTATTAAAGGGATGATTGTGAGCAGAGGAGGCATTGTGTGAGACGGTAGGATGGTTACATGGATTCATAAGACACAACTCAAATTAGAGAAGAAAGTCATTGTTCGGCAAGTGCTGCAGTGTGGAGTGGAAGACTTGCCCTCACCTCCACACACAAGGAGAAAGTTGAGCAAACATACGAGTGAGTTGCAATATGTTGGCACGCTGTCGTATGCATCGTTTTCACTTCATGTATCAGATGCTTCATTTCAGATTACAGGTAATTCAGTTCAGGTTACAGGTAATTTGGTATAGGTTGAAGGTAATTCAGTTTGGAAATGATTCGGTTCAAGTTTCTGAGGTAATTCAGGTCAGGTTGGAAATTATTCAGTTCAGTTTGGTTGGGAGTGTTTCAGTTCAGGTTGGTTGGAAGTGATTCAGTTCAGGTTGGTTGGAAGTGATTCAGTTCAGGTTGGTTGGAAGTGATTCAGTTCAGGTTGGTTGGAAGTGATTCAGTTCAGGTTGGTTGGAAGTGATTCAGTTCAGGTTGGTTGGAAGTGATTCAGTTCAGGTTGGTTGGAAGTGATTCAGTTCAGGTTGGTTGGAAGTGATTCAGATCAGTTTGGTTGGGAGAGATCCATTTCAGGTTGGTTGGAAGTGATTCAGTTCAAGTTTCGAGGTAATTCAGGTCAGGTTGGGAATGATTCGGTTCAGGTTGGAACTGATTCATTTCAAGTTGGCAGTGACTAAGGCTAACTTGTAAATGATTCAGTTCAGGTGGAAGTGATTCAGGTCAAGTTGGAAGTGATTTGGTTCAGGTAGAAGGTAATCCATTTCAGGTAGGAAGTGCTTCACGTCATCATGCATGCGATTCAAAATTAAATTGTGTGTAGCTTCAGATCATGTACACAGGAGGAACCATGTTAGATACACGAAATATCTTGTGTTTGTTGTGTGTGTCTGAGATGCTGGTCTCGTTGCCTCATTAAAACTGAGCTTCTGACCTACGCTTAATCTCTTCCCGGTGATCGATCATCGACCTAACAAACTTTTCCACCACGTAATAATACAAACACTCTACCTCAGGAGGTCGGCTGCTTCCACTGGGCCAGACAACAGGTCAACAAGTGTGGTGATGTGTGCCTGTTGGGTGACCACAGGACAATTGAGAAGTAAATGTCTAGTGTCTTCAGTGTGGAAGTGGCAATTTAGGCATGATTGGTATTATGATAGGTTCAAACTTTGTTATGTTGGAGAGTTAGGGGTGTGTCCAAAACGGACATGAAAAAGGGTAGCTCGAACAAGCCTGTGGGGTTTAGTTTCAGGTGAGCGTATGTTTAGTGGAGTGATGTTTAAGATTGGGGTGATAGGGCGGTTGTTCAATGCTTGTCGGGTTACATCTGTGTGTATATGCGCTGTCAATAACTTGCTTGTCAAGGGAAGGGGATTGTTGAAGTGTAGGTTGTTGAAGTGTGAGGCTTGGGTAAGCTTTTGTGTGAGGCTTGGGTAAGCTTTTGTGTGAGGCTTGGGTAAGCTTTTGATTTCTAATTTGGGGTTGGTGGTTGGTTATCGAGTAGTTTGGATGGGAAGGATCTTGTGCTATTTAAAGAACTGAGTGAGTAGCTTACTGAGGTGAGTCTGTACTGTAAATTATATTATCATTACTATTATACTTTGTCGCTGTCTCCCGCGTTAGCGAGATAGCGCAAGGAAACAGACGAAAGAATGGCCCAACCCACCCACAATACACATGTCCACACACGCACATATACATACCTATACATTTCAACGTATACATATATATACACATACATATATACACATGTACATAATTCATACTTGATGCCTTTATTCATTCCCGTCGCTACCCTGCCACACATGAAATAACAACCCCCTCCACCCGCATGCGCACGAGGTAGCGCTAGGAAAAGACAACAGAGGCCACATTTGTTCACACTCAGTCTCTAGCTGTCAAGTATAATGCACCGAAACCACAGATCCCTTTCCACATCCAGGCCCCACAAAACTTTCCATGGTTTACCCCAGACACTTCACATGCCCTAGTTCAATCTATTGACAGCACGTTGACCCTGGTAGACCACATCGTTCCAGTTCACTCTATTCCTTGCACGCCTTTCACCCTCCTGCATGTTCAGGCCCCGATCGCTCAAAATCTTTTTCACTCCATCCTTCCACCTCCAATTTGATCTGTCACTTCTCCTCGTTCCCTCCACCTCTGACACATATATCCTCTTTGTCAATCTTCCCTCACTCATTCTCTCCATGTGACCAAACCATTTCAATACACCCTCTTCTGCTCTCTCAACCACACTCTTTTTATTACCACACATCTTTCTTACCCTTTCATTACTTACTCGATCAAACCACCCCACACCACATATTGTCCTCAAACATCTCATTTCCAACCCACCCACCCTCCTCCGCACAACTCTATAGTCCGTGCCTCGCAACCATATAACATTGTTGGAACCACTATTCCTTCAAACATACCCATTTTTGCTTTCCGAGATAATGTTCTCGTCTTCCACACATTTTTCAACGCTTCCAGAACTTTCGCCCCCCCTCCCCCACCCTGTGACTCACTTCCGCTTCCATGGTTACATCCACTGCCAAATCCACTCCCAGATATATATATATATATCTCGCAACAACACCCCCTCCATTACCACACATCCCTCTCACCCCCTCACCACTCGATCAAACCACCTCACACCACATATTGTCCTCAAACATTTCATTTCCAACTCATCCATCCCCCTCCCCCACCCTGTGACTCACTTCCGCTTCCATGGTTCCATCCGCTGCTAAATCCATATATATATATATATATATATATATATATATATATA
This sequence comes from Panulirus ornatus, assembly GCF_036320965.1. Taxonomy (NCBI): domain Eukaryota; kingdom Metazoa; phylum Arthropoda; class Malacostraca; order Decapoda; family Palinuridae; genus Panulirus; species Panulirus ornatus. The sequence continues at coordinate 46,394,514 of NC_092243.1, read as the reverse complement.
TATATATGTGTGTGTGTGTGTGTAATATTTTCTGTGAAATCATTCATATCTCCAGGAGATGAATTACTCTGAAGCATATTATGAGGAAATAATTGCAATGACTGATACATAGTCCCATGTTTTCATTAGTTATTACTGTATGAAACTCTCACATCTTTTGTCTTGTGGAGATTATACTGTAGAATGGCTTGACCAGTGGCGAGTGATCATCTGTGAGTGGCTTGACTGTTGAGCAGTTCATCACATTCCCTCCTTGCTCTTTTGTTTCTTTAGAATTCATAAGAATGAAACGACTATTTTTCCCGTGATCTTTATTGTTTATATCTAAACGACGGATCGCTAAAATGGAAAACAAATTGCTGATGATAATGTGTATCAAAATAACAAAACAAACCCTAAATGTCTCTGGAGCTTTACGTTTTCATCATCCTTTAGTTAACAAGACCTCTCTCAAGTTTGTTCAGAAAATTATGTAGCGGTTGAGGACTGATGGCTCAACACATGAATATCTAACTTTCTCTTGGTTGAGAAGCACAATTGGCAGAAGACACAGCTGTATGGCTTTTCTCCAGTGTGAATCCGAAGGTGTTGGTGGAGGTGTGTACTCTGAGAGGCACGATAAGGGCAGTGGGGGCAGGAAAACGGCTTTTCTCCAGTATGAGTTAATATATGTTTCTTTAGATATTCATTTGTGGCTCCAGCATAGGTGCAATACGGGCAGGAATAAGGCTTCTCTCCGGTGTGGGTTCGTATGTGGTTCGTCCATAGGTATCTCCTCGGGGTAGTGTATGGGCAGTGAGGACAGCGATGGACGCCTGCGGTGGGTAGGTTGTTTCTAGCTGGCTGGCCACTCCGGTCACCAGGCCTCTCACTGTGCCGGCCCACCTGTAGGGAACGCCAAGTTTATTCACTATAGTAGTAGCAGCTCACTGCACCATCATATAGTTATCATAACTATCATGCTAGTTAAGATACATTGTCAGTATGGCTGGAATATGTATGATAAGCTGTACAAACCACTGAGAAGCATTGTGTCCACGACTTCAAGGATGATGACCAACATACGAACAGTGTTTGTATACCTTGAGTATAGAGACCATATTTTCCTGTCAGTTGTCAGTATTGGAGGAAAAATCATGACTGAAACAGATAAGTCTGGTATCTAGATCACCGTCTTTTGAAATATCAATGCATGAAAAGTAGCCGCTAATGAATAATAGTATTATCACACGTAGTACAATAACTTAGTAAACAGAAAAAGATTGATACCATATGACAGTATCTACCCAATACTGTAGCCATAAAATCTACCCAGCACTGTAGCCAGACACATGATAAAATCTACCCAGCACTGTAGCCAGACACATGATAAAATCTACCCAGCACTGTAGCCAGACACAGGTGCCTTCCTGCAGAGGGGAAATTACCTGCGTGAGAGAAAGGTCCTGCATGACGGACCTCTTGCATTTTCGCGAAAGAGCGAGCTCAGTACTAGACAAATGAGAAAGAAAGCTGGGTGGATTATCTGAGCCTGGACTTCCAGAAAGCATTTGACACTATAATTCATGGGAAGCTAACAGAAAAGCTGGATCATCAGACAGGAATAAGGGGAAACTCCTTCCATCATAAGGGGAAAAAAAAAATCCAAGTTCACATATTTTGTGATACACAGTAATTACATTATTAGATGAAGTAATCGTACCAACATTGTTCCACCCTCCACCACACATTCACCATTTTTCAAACTACGTCTTTATAGATTTCTCTGTACACACCAGAACAACACTATTTTCACATGCCTGCAGCTGTCCCCTGAAGCTGTACAGAAGCAAACGAACAACGTGTTTTAAGATCGACTTGAAGTTCAACAAGTGGAATGAATATTGCAGCGGAAACTGACGTGCTATAAACCCCATCGGTCCTAAGACTTGAGCCCGCCAACAGACTCCTTGCTCCTCTACGTTGTCTTAGTTCGGCTGGTGTGGCTTCGAATGTGTCGCTTTAAATGGCTGCTGCTCGAGCACTGGTAAGGACAGTGAGGACAGGAGTACGGCTTCTCGCCAGTATGTATACACAGATGAACCTTAAGGCTGCCTTTCTGGATGCAGCGGTATGGGCAGTGCGGGCAAGCATAGGGCTTAATGTTTGTGTGTGTCAATATGTGGTTCTTGAGGTTAGTGGCATAAACTGTGGTATAGGAGCAGTAGTGACAGTAGCGTAGTCTCTCGCTGGGACGCGACGCCGCTTCCCTCTCCCACGCCACCTGTTGGGGGAATGTCTCACTTAGTGACCTACGCTATAGTTTGATGCATAAGACTTCATAAAACTAATGTACCAGTATTTACTCTAGACATACAGAGTAAGACACCATGAACAGATGATGCGGAGCCTCAGCATATCATATATGCTCGAGCGCACCTGACACTGACATAATACATTCCCTCACCAATCAACCAAGCAAAATATGAACATTAATTAATAAGAATGTACGACTTTGTCCTTATCCGTCTGAATCATACTTCATAACTCTACTGAAAGATGAGCGACCAAATGTGGACTGGTACACTTGACTTGGGATTCTCATTGTGCTAATCTGAAATAACCCTTTTTGGACTGTTTTGTCAAACAGATGCAATGCAATCTAATTTAAGGGCAAGAATCACAATTCTCTCTCTCTCTCTCTCTCTCTCTCTCTCTCTCTCTCTCTCTCTCTCTCTCTCTCTCTCTCTCTCTCTCTCTCTCTCTCTCTCTCTCTATATATATATATATATATATATATATGTTCCTATGAGTCCACGAGGAAAATGAAACACGAAAAGTTCCCAAGTGCACTTTCGTGTAATAATCACATCATCAGGGGAGACACAAGAGAGAAATATAACAGTCAGTTGATATACATCGAAGAGACGAAGCTAGGACGCCATTTGGTAAACAAATGGCGTCCTAGCTTATTATCCCTGGGGATAGGGGATAAAGAATACTTCCGACGTATTCCCTGCGTGTCGTAGAAGGCGACTAAAAGGGGAGGGAGCGGGGGGCTGGAAATATATATATATATATATATATATATATATATATATATATATATATATATATACAGAAACAACACTTGACCCACCCTTCACTTCAACTGACAATTGCAATCATGTCAAACCTTGGAGAACTCCCCCACAACAGTTAGGAAGCTTCCCACGACTTGTGTGGGTGCGGCCTTTACCTCTCTGTTCATGAGATGTGCCGGGGCATCTCATGGGCCATTTATTTGACTTAAATGGAAGACTTTTGTCATCTCGTAGCTTACTGTCTGCCAAGCGGTGGTCCCGGGTTAACCGTCTCCATTAGTTTCATGGGTTTCAGTACATGTTAAGGTATACACACAGATGTAGTGGATATGAACGCTCATACAACACACAGATGTAGTGGATATGAACGCTCATACAACACACATATGTAGTGGATATGAACGCTCATACAACACATAATGTCCTCCACCACCAGCAGCAGCAGCGGCTTGGTAGCTGGGTGCACCGGCCACTCGGCTATGCTGCCCAGAGTACCTAGCTACCACGCAAATGGAACAAGGTTCGAATCCTTGCTCTTATAGGGCAGTATGTGACATATATAATTACCCCAGGACCAAACTCTGAAAGAATCCCTTTGCCATCCATGAACTCTTGCTGAAGGCTCCTGCAACCTAAGGCTGCACTACACCCTGTTGCTGGAAAGTGTGGAATCCTTTGGAATGGTAAGTTCCTTTACGAGATTTTACCCCCGTTCCCAAGTAATACAACCTCGCTAAAGGCGTCTTTTCACTTGCGGTATACATCATTTATATATTATTTATCTGTTTTATTATTCTCTGTCGCTGTCTCCTGCGTTAGCGACGTAGCGCAAGGAAACAGACGAAAGATTGGCCCAACCCACCCACATACACATGTATATATATATATACGTCCACACACGCACATATACATACCTATACATTTCACACACACACACACACACACACACACACACACACACACATATATATATATATATATATATATATATATATATATATATATATATATATATATATATTTTTTTTTTATACTTTGTCGCTGTCTCCCGCGTTTGCGAGGTAGCGCAAGGAAACAGACGAAAGAAATGGCCCAACCCCCCCCCCCATACACATGTATATACATACGTCCACACACGCAAATATACATACCTACACAGCTTTCCATGGTTTACCCCAGACGCTTCACATGCCTTGATTCAATCCACTGACAGCACGTCAACCCCGGTATACCACATCGCTCCAATTCACTCTATTCCTTGCCCTCCTTTCACCCTCCTGCATGTTCAGGCCCCGATCACACAAAATCTTTTTCACTCCATCTTTCCACCTCCAATTTGGTCTCCCTCTTCTCCTTGTTCCCTCCACCTCCGACACATATATCCTCTTGGTCAATCTTTCCTCACTCATCCTCTCCATGTGCCAAAACCATTTCAAAACACCCTCTTCTGCTCTCTCAACCACGCTCTTTTTATTTCCACACATCTCTCTTACCCTTACGTTACTTACTCGATCAAACCACCTCACACCACACATTGTCCTCAAACATCTCATTTCCAGCACATCCATCCTCCTGCGCACAACTCTATCCATAGCCCACGCCTCGCAACCATACAACATTGTTGGAACCACTATTCCTTCAAACATACCCATTTTTGCTTTCCGAGATAATGTTCTCGACTTCCACACATTCTTCAAGGCCCCCAGGATTTTCGCCCCCTCCCCCACCCTATGATCCACTTCCGCTTCCATGGTTCCATCCGCTGCCAGATCCACTCCCAGATATCTAAAACACTTCACTTCCTCCAGTTTTTCTCCATTCAAACTCACCTCCCAATTGACTTGACCCTCAACCCTACTGTACCTAATAACCTTGCTCTTATTCACATTTACTCTTAACTTTCTTCTTCCACACACTTTTCCAAACTCAGTCACCAGCTTCTGCAGTTTCTCACATGAATCAGCCATCAGCGCTGTATCATCAGCGAACAACAACTGACTCACTTCCCAAGCTCTCTCATCCCCAACAGACTTCATACTTGCCCCTCTTTCCAAAACTCTTGCATTTACCTCCCTAACAACCCCATCCATAAACAAATTAAACAACCATGGAGACATCACACACCCCTGCCGCAAACCTACATTCACTGAGAACCAATCACTTTCCTCTCTTCCTACACGTACACATGCCTTACATCCTCGATAAAAACTTTTCACTGCTTCTAACAACTTTCCTCCCACACCATATATTCTTAATACCTTCCACAGAGCATCTCTATCAACTCTATCATATGCCTTCTCCAGATCCATAAATGCTACATACAAATCCATTTGCTTTTCTAAGTATTTCTCACATACATTCTTCAAAGCAAACACCTGATCCACACATCCTCTACCACTTCTGAAACCACACTGCTCTTCCCCAATCTGATGCTCTGTACATTCCTTCACCCTCTCAATCAATACCCTCCCATATAATTTACCAGGAATACTCAACAAACTTATACCTCTGTAATTTGAGCACCCACTCTTATCCCCTTTGCCTTTGTACAATGGCACTATGCACGCATTCCGCCAATCCTCAGGCACCTCACCATGAGTCATACATACATTAAATAACCTTACCAACCAGTCAACAATACAGTCACCCCCTTTTTTAATAACTTCCACTGCAATACCATCCAAACCTGCTGCCTTGCCGGCTTTCATCTTCCGCAAAGCTTTTGCTACCTCTTCTCTGTTTACCAAATCATTTTCCCTAACCCTCTCACTTTGCACACCACCTCGACCAAAACACCCTATATCTGCCACTCTATCATCAAACACATTCAACAAACCTTCAAAATACTCACTCCATCTCCTTCTCACATCACCACTACTTGTTATCACCTCCCCATTTGCGCCCTTCACTGAAGTTCCCATTTGCTCCCTTGTCTTACGCACTTTATTTACCTCCTTCCAGAACATCTTTTTATTCTCCCTAAAATTTAATGATACTCTCTCACCCCAACTCTCATTTGCCCTTTTTTTCACCTCTTGCACCTTTCTCTTGACCTCCTGTCTCTTTCTTTTATACATCTCCCACTCAATTGCATTTTTTCCCTGCAAAAATCGTCCAAATGCCTCTCTCTTCTCTTTCACTAATACTCTTACTTCTTCATCCCACCACTCACTACCCTTTCTAATCAACCCACCTCCCACTCTTCTCATGCCACAAGCATCTTTTGCGCAATCCATCACTAATTCCCTAAATACATCCCATTCCTCCCCCACTCCCCTTACTTCCATTGTTCTCACCTTTTTCCATTCTGTACTCAGTCTCTCCTGGTACTTCCTCACACAGGTCTCCTTCTCAAGCTCACTTACTCTCACCACCCTCTTCACCCCAACATTCACTCTTCTTTTCTGAAAACCCATACAGATCTTCACCTTAGCCTCCACAAGATAATGATCAGACATCCCTCCAGTTGCACCTCTCAGCACATTAACATCCAAAAGTCTCTCTTTCGCACGCCTGTCAATTAACACGTAATCCAATAACGCTCTCTGGCCATCTCTCCTACTTACATAAGTATACTTATGTATATCTCGCTTTTTAAACCAGGTATTCCCAATCATCAGTCCTTTTTCAGCACATAAATCTACAAGCTCTTCACCATTTCCATTTACAACACTGAACACCCCATGTATACCAATTATTCCCTCAACTGCCACATTACTCACCTTTGCATTCAAATCACCCATCACTATGACCCGGTCTCGTGCATCAAAACCACTAACACACTCATTCAGCTGCTCCCAAAACACTTGCCTCTCTTGATCTTTCTTCTCATGCCCAGGTGCATATGCACCAATAATCACCCACCTCTCTCCATCAACTTTCAGTTTTACCCATATTAATCGAGAATTTACTTTCTTACACTCTATCACATACTCCCACAACTCCTGTTTCAGGAGTATTGCTACTCCTTCCCTTGCTCTTGTCCTCTCACTAACCCCTGACTTTACTCCCCAGACATTCCCAAACCACTCTTCCCCTTTACCCTTGAGCTTCGTTTCACTCAGAGCCAAAACATCCAGGTTCCTTTCCTCAAACATACTACCTATCTCTCCTTTTTTCACATCTTGGTTACATCCACACACATTTAGGCACCCCACTCTGAGCCTTCGAGGAGGATGAACACTCCCCGCGTGACTCCTTCTTCTGTTTCCCATTTTAGAAAGTTAATACAAGGAGGGGAGGATTTCTGGCCCCCCGCTCCCGTCCCCTCTAGTCGCTTTCTACGACACGCGAGGAATACGTGGGAAGTATTCTTTCACCCCTATCCCCAGGGATAATATACATATATATATATACATATACACATACACACACATACACATACATACGCACATATACACACACACACACATACATATATATACATATGAGAAATGTAAGAAACAATTTAGAAAACTGAAACTTCTAGCTTGCAATGAATGAAAAAAATGAATGTCACATAATGGTTCAACCTCTGGCTATGGAAAAAAGGAAATGTATAATTTATTTACACAAACGTCAATAGCAGTTCTCATCAATTTAACCACTGTATCAATAAGCTTCAATGTCTAAGCTACATTTTTCTCCAATTTCACTATTTTCCTTCACATTTTCAATTGTGTCTGAAGGTTCTACTTCAATATATATATATTGTCCCTGGGGATAGGGGAGAAAGAATACTTCCCACGTATTCCCTGCGTGTCGTACAAGGCGACTAAAAGGGGAGGGAGCGGGGGGCTGGAAAATCCTCCCCTCTCTATTTTTTTTTGATTTTTCCAAAAGAAGGAACACAGAAGGGGCCCAGGTGAGGATATTCCCTCAAAGGCCCAGTCCTCTGTTCTGAACGCTACCTTGCTAATGCGGGAAATGGCGAATAGTTTGAAAGAAAAAAAAAAAAATATATATATATATATATATATTATATATATATATATATATATATATATATATATATATATATATATATATATATATATATATATATTATCTTGTGGAGGCTAAGGTGAAGATTAGTATGGGTTTTCAGAAAAGAGGAGTGAATGTTGGGGTGAAGAAGGTGGTGAGAGTAAGTGAGCTTGGGAAGGAGACCTGTGTGGGGAAGTACCAGGAGAGACTGTGTACAGAATGGAAAAAGGTGAGAACAATGGAAGTAAGGGGAGTCGGGGAGGAATGGGATGTATTTAGGGAATCAGTGATGGATTGCGCAAAAGATGCTTGTGGCATGAGAAGAGTGGGAGGTGGGCTGTTTAGAAAGGGTAGTGAGTGGTGGGATGAAGAAGTAAGAGTATTAGTGAAAGAGAAGAGAGAGGCATTTGGACGATTTTTGCAGGGAAAAAATGCAATTGAGTGGGAGAAGTATAAAAGAAAGAGACAGGAGGTCAAGAGAAAGGTGCAAGAGGTGAAAAAAAGGGCAAATGAGAGTTGGGGTGAGAGACTATCAGTAAATTTTAGGGAGAATAAAAAGATGTTCTGGAAGGAGGTAAATAGGGTGCGTAAGACAAGGGAGCAAATGGGAGCTTCAGTGAAGGGCGTAAATGGGGAGGTGATAACAAGTAGCGGTGATGTGAGAAGGAGATGGAATGAGTATTTTGAAGGTTTGTTGAATGTGTCTGATGACAGAGTGGCAGATATAGGGTGTTTTGGTCGAGGTGGTGTGCAAAGTGAGAGGGTTAGGGAAAATGATTTGGTAAACAGAGAAGAGGTAGTAAAAGCTTTGCGGAAGATGAAAGCCGGCAAGGCAGCAGGTTTGGATGGTATTGCAGTGGAATTTATTAAGAAAGGGGGTGACTGTATTGTTGACTGGTTGGTAAGGTTATTTAATGTATGTATGACTCATGGTGAGGTGCCTGAGGATTGGCGGAATGCGTGCATAGTGCCATTGTACAAAGGCAAAGGGGATAAGAGTGAGTGCTCAAATTACAGAGGTATAAGTTTGTTGAGTATTCCTGGTAAATTATATGGGAGGGTATTGATTGAGAGGGTGAAGGCATGTACAGAGCATCAGATTGGGGAAGAGCAGTGCGGTTTCAGAAGTGGTAGAGGATGTGTGGATCAGGTGTTTGCTTTGAAGAATGTATGTGAGAAATACTTAGAAAAGCAAATGGATTTGTGTGTGGCATTTATGGATCTGGAGAAGGCATATGATAGAGTTGATAGAGATGCTCTGTGGAAGGTATTAAGAATATATGGTGTGGGAGGCAAGTTGTTAGAAGCAGTGAAAAGTTTTTATCGAGGATGTAAGGCATGTGTACGTGTAGGAAGAGAGGAAAGTGATTGGTTCTCAGTGAATGTAGGTTTGCGGCAGGGGTGTGTGATGTCTCCATGGTTGTTTAATTTGTTTATGGATGGGGTTGTAAAGGAGGTAAATGCAAGAGTCCTGGAAAGAGGGGCAAGTATGAAGTCTGTTGGGGATGAGAGAGCTTGGGAAGTGAGTCAATTGTTGTTCGCTGATGATACAGCGCTGGTGGCTGATTCATGTGAGAAACTGCAGAAGCTGGTGACTGAGTTTGGTAAAGTGTGTGGAAGAAGAAAGTTGAGAGTAAATGTGAATAAGAGCAAGGTTATTAGGTACAGTAGGGGTGAGGGTCAAGTCAATTGGGAGGTGAGTTTGAATGGAGAAAAACTGGAGGAAGTGAAGTGTTTTAGATATCTGGGAGTGGATCTGTCAGCGGATGGAACCATGGAAGCGGAAGTGGATCATAGGGTGGGGGAGGGGGCGAAAATTTTGGGAGCCTTGAAAAATGTGTGGAAGTCGAGAACATTATCTCGGAAAGCAAAAATGGGTATGTTTGAGGGAATAGTGGTTCCAACAATGCTGTATGGTTGCGAGGCGTGGGCTATGGATAGAGATGTGCGCAGGAGGATGGATGTGCTGGAAATGAGATGTTTGAGGACAATGTGTGGTGTGAGGTGGTTTGATCGAGTAAGTAACGTAAGGGTAAGAGAGATGTGTGGAAATAAAAAGAGCGTGGTCGAGAGAGCAGAAGAGGGTGTTTTGAAATGGTTTGGGCACATGGAGAGAATGAGTGAGGAGAGATTGACCAAGAGGATATATGTGTCGGAGGTGGAGGGAACGAGGAGAAGAGGGAGACCAAATTGGAGGTGGAAAGATGGAGTGAAAAAGATTTTGTGTGATCGGGGCCTGAACATGCAGGAGGGTGAACGGAGGGCAAGAAATAGAGTGAATTGGAGTCATGTGGTATACAGGGGTTGACGTGCTGTCAGTGGATTGAAGCAAGGCATGTGAAGCGTCTGGGGTAAACCATGGAAAGCTGTGTAGGTATGTATATTTGCGTGTCTGGACGTGTGTATGTACATGTGTATGGGGGGGGGGTTGGGCCATTTCTTTCGTCTGTTTCCTTGCGCTACCTCGCAAACGCGGGAGACAGCGACAAAGTATAAAAAAAAAAAAAAAAAAAAAAATATATATACACACACACAGACATATACATATATACACTTGTACATAATTCATACTTGCTGCCTTTATTCAATCCCGTCGCCACCCCTCCACACATGAAATGACGACTCCTCCCCTCACATGCGCGCCAGGTAGCGCTAGGAAAAGACTACAAAGGCCACATTCGTTCCCACTCAGTCTCTAGCTGTCATGTATAATGCACCTAAACCACAGCTCCCTTTCCATATCTAGGCCCCACAAAACTTTCCATGGTTTACCTCATACGCTTCACATGCCCTGGTTCAATCCTTTGACAGCACGTCGACCCCGTTGTACAACGTCGTTCCAATTCACTCTATTCTTCGCACGCCTTTCACCCTCGTGCATGTTCAGGCCCCGATCGCTCAAAATCTTTTTCACTCCATCTTTCCACCTCCAATTTGGTCTCCCACTTCTCGATCCCTCCACCTCTGACACATATCCTCTTTGTCAATCTTTCCTCACTCGTTCTCTCCATGTGATCAAACCATTTCAACGCACCCTCTTCTGCTTTCTCAACCACACTATTTTTATTACCACACATCTCTCTTACCCTTTCATTACTTACTCGATCAGACCACCTCACACCACATATTGTCCTCAAACATCTCATTTCCAACACATCCACCCTCCTCCGCACAACTCTATCTATAGTCGACGCCTCGCAACCATATAACATTGTTAGAACCACTATTCCTTCAAACATACCCATTTCTGCTTTCCGAGATAATGTACTCGCCTTCCACACATTTTTCAACGCTCCCAGAACTTTCGCCCCACTCCCCCACCCTATGATTCACTTCCGCTTCCATGGTTCCATCCGCTGTCAAATCCACTCCCAGATATCTGAAACACTTCACTTCCTTTAGGTTTTCTCCATTCAAACTTACCTACCAGTTGACTTCTCCCTCATCCCAACTGTACCTAATAACCTTGCTCTTATTTACATTTACTCTCAGCTTTCTTCTTTCACACACTTTACCAAACTCAATCACCAGCTTCTGCAGTTTCTCACTCGAATCAGCCACCAGCGCTGTATCATCAGCGAACAACAACTGACTCACTTCCCACGCTCTCTCATCCACAACAGACTGCATACTTGCCCCTCTCTCCAAAACTCTTACATTCACCTCCCTAACAACCCCATCCATAAACAAATTAAACAACCATGGAGACATCACACACCCCTGCCGCAAACCTACATTCACTGGGAATCAATCACTTTCCTCTCTTCCTACACGTACACATGCCTTACATCCTTGATAAAAACTTTTCACTGCTTCTAACAACTTGCCTCCCACACCATATATTCTTAGTACCTTCCACAGAGCATCTCTATCAACTCTATCATATGCCTTCTCCAGATCCATAAATGCTACATACAAATCCATTTGCTTTTCTAAGTATTTCTCACATACATTCTTCAAAGCAAACACCTGATCCAAACATCCTCTACCACTTCTGAAACCACACTACACTTCCCAATCTGATGTTCTGTACATGCCTTCACCCTCTCAATCAATACCCTCCCATATAATTTACCAGGAATACTCAACAAACTTATACCTCTGTAATTTCAGCACTCACTCTTATCCCCTTTGCCTTTGTGCAATGGCACTATGCAAGCATTCCGCCAATCCTCAGGCACCTCACCATGAATCATACATACATCAAATAACCTTACCAACCAGTCAACAATACAGTCACCCCTTTTTTAATAAATTCCACTGCAATACCATCCAAACCTGCTGCCTTGCCGGCTTTCGTCTTCCGCAAAGCTTTTACTACCTCTTCTCTGTTTACCAAATCATTTTCCCTAACCCTCTCACTAGGCACACCACCTCGACCAAAACACCCTATATCTGCCACTCTATCATCAAACACATTCAACAATCCTTCAAAATACTCTCTCCATCTCCTTCTCACATCACCACTACTTGTTATCACCTCCCCATTAGCCCCCTTCACGGAAGTTCCCATTTGCTCCCTTGTCTTACGCACTTTATTTACCTCCTTCCAGAACATCTTTTTATTCTCCCTAAAATTTAATGATACTCTCTCACCCCAACTCTCATTTGCCCTCTTTTTCACCTCTTGCACCTTTCTCTTAACCTCCTTCCTCTTTCTTTTATACATCTCCCACTCATTTACATTTTTTCCCTGCAAAAATCGTCCAAATGCCTCTCTCTTCTCTTTCACTAATAATCTTACTTCTTCATCCCACCACTCACTACCCTTTCTAATCAACCCACCTCCCACGCTTCTCATGCCACAAACATCTTTTGCGCAAGCCATCACTGCTTCCCTAAATACATCCCATTCCTCCCCCACTCCCCTTACCTCCTTTGTTCTCACCTTTTTCCATTCTGTACTCAGTCTCTCCTGGCACTTCCTCACACAAGTTTCCTTCCCAAGCTCACTTACTCTCACCACCCTCTTCCCCCCAACATTCTCTCCTCTTTTCTGAAAACCCCTACAAATCTTCACTTTAGCCTCCACAAGATAATGACCAGACGTCCCTCCAGTTGCACCTCTCAGCACATTTACATCCAAAAGTCTCTCTTTCGCGCGCCTGTCAATTAACACGTAATCCGATAATGCTCTCTGGCCATCTCTCCTACTTACATACGTATACTTGTGTATATCTCGTTTTTTAAACCAGGTATCACCAGTCCTTTTTCAGCACAAATCTACAAGTTCTTCACCATTTCCATTTACAACACCGAACACCTCATGTATACCAATTATTCCCTCAACTGCCACATTACTCACCTTTGCATTCAAATCACCCTTCACTATAACCCGGTCTTGTGCATCAAAGCCATTAACACACTCATTCAGCTGCTCCCAAAACACTTGCCTCTCATGGTCTTTCTTCTCATGCCCAGGTGCATATGCACCAATAATCACCCATCTCTCCATCAACTTTCAGTTTTACCCATATCAATGTAGAGTTTACTTTCTTACTTTCTATCACATACTCCCACAACTCCTGTTTCAGGAGTAGTGCTACTCCTTCCCTTGCTCTTGTCCTCTCACTAACCCCTGACTTTGCTCCCAAGACATTCCAAAACCATATATATATATATATATATATATATATATATATATATATATATATATATATATATATATATATATATATATATATATATATATATATTGGAAAGGATAACAATTTTGCGCGTGATCAAGATATTCCTATGAGTCCACGGGGAAAATGACACACGATAAGTTCCCAAGTGCACTTTCGTGTAATAATCAAATCATCAGGGGAGACGCAAGTGAGAAATAAAAGTCAGTTGATATACATCGAAGAGACGAAGCTAGGACGCCATTTGGTAAACATGTGATTGTCCAAAACATACAACGAGCGTTGAAAAACTTATCATTTTACAAATTTTATCAACAATAAAATTATCTAATTTGTATAGACCATCACTGATATTAAGATTATAATACTTTGTGTATTTAAGATAGAAGATTCAATGATATTTCTCTTTGTATAACTGAGTTGGCATTACTCCAGTCAATACAATGATCGTAGTTTTTAATGTGATTAAAAAAGGCATATGATTCTTGTCCCGTTCTTATACTATATTTATGTTGCTTAAGTCTAACAGAAAGATCCTTGCCAGTCTGACCAACATAAAGATTATCACAATTTCCACATGGCACTTTACAGATGCATCCAAGAGAATTTACTGGTGAATTCCTGATTAAGATATTCTTTATAGTAGTATTGTTGCTAAAGGTAACATTTACATAAAGGATTTAAGCAACATGGGAAGTAAAGTGAAATTATTATCAAAAGGGAGAATTGTGTATAAAAGACTGTGTATTTCAATTCAATGGAGATTATTATGCTCAAAAATTTGGTATGGCAATGGGTAACCCTCTTGCACCTGTACTAAGTAATCTTTTTGTAGAATTTTTTGAAACAAAATTACTAAAGGATATCTTACCTTCCAATGCAATTTGGTTTAGGTATGTAGATGATGTTCTTTATGTTTGGCCAACCTGAAAATGTACAAATATTTCTTCCCTTACTTAACAATTTACTACTTTCCATCAAATTTAATGTAGAAAGTGAAAAGAATTGTATGGTACCATTTTTAGATTGCATGATCCATAGGTGAAGGAAACAAGTTTAAGTTTATCATATACAGAAAACCCACCAATGTATGCTTATATATCCATTATGACTCATTTCAACATGACAGAATTAAATTATCATTTCAATCTATATTCCTTAGGGCATTACATATTTGCAGTCCAGAGTTTGATGATGATGAGTTTGAGAAGATATATTCTATTGGGTCTAAGTTAAAGTACCCTTGATCTTTCATTGATAAATCCCTTAAGTTAGCAAAGAAATCATTTTATAGAGTTGAGCCCAAACCTCCCTTTGACACCAAGAATCTTTTAGTTCTCCCTTTTAATAATAATTCCACTTTACTTCCCATGTTGCTTAAATCCTTTAATGTAAATGTTGCCTTTAGCAACAATAATACTATAAAGAATATCTTAATCAGGAATTCACCAGAAAATTCTCTTGGATGCATCTATAAAGTGCCTTGTGGAAATTGTGATAAATTCTATGTTGGTCAGACTCGTAGGGATCTTTCTGTTTGACTTAAGCAACACAAATATAGTATAAGAACGGGACAAGAATCAAAGGCCTTGTTTAATCACGTTAAAAACTATGATCATTGTATTGACTGGAGTAATGCCATCTCAGTTACTGACTCTTAACTCTATTACCAAGAGAAATGTCCTTGAATCTTCTATTACTAAATACACAAAGAATTATAATCTTGATATTAGTGATGGTCTATACAAATTAGATAACTTTATTGTTGATAAATTTGCAAAATGATAAGTTTTTGAACGCTCGTTGTATGTTTTGGACAATCACATATTTACCAAATGGCGTCCTAGCTTCGTCTCTTCGATGTATATCAACTGACTTTTATTTCTCTCTCTTGTGTCTCCCCTGGTGATGCGATTATTACACAAAAGTGCACTTGGGAACTTATCGTGTTTTATTTTCCCCGTGGACTCATAGGAATATATATATTTATTTAGTTTGCTCTGTCGCTGTCTCTCGCGTTTGCGAGGTAGCACATGGTTTGGGCACATGGAGAGAACAAGTTTCAGAGTTTCAGAACAAAGTTTCAGAATACCCTTTTCTGCTCTCTCAACCACGCTCTTTTTATTTCCACACATCTCTCTTACACTTACAATACTTACTCGATCAAACCACCTCACACCACATATTGTCCTCATTTCCAGCACATCCACCCTCCTGCGCACAACTCTATCCATAGCCCACGCCTCGCAACCATACAACATTGTTGGAACCACTATTCCTTTAAACATAGCCATTTTTGCTTTCCGAGATAATGTTCTCGACTTCCACACATTCTTCAAGGCTCCCACGATTTTCGCCCCCTCCCCCACCCTATGATTCACTTCCGCTTCCATGGTTCCATCCGCTGCCAGATCCACTCCCAGATATCTAAAACACTTTACTTCCTCCAGTTTTTCTCCATTCAAACTTACCTCCCAATTGACTTGACCCTCAACCCTACTGTACCTAATAACCTTACTCTTATTCACATTTACTCTTAACTTTCTTCTTTCACACACTTTACCAAACTCAGTCACCAGCTTCTGCAGTTTCTCACATGAATCAGCCACCAGCGCTGTATCATCAGCGACCAACAACTGACTCACTTCCCAAGCTCTCTCATCCCCAACAGACTTCATACTTGCCCCTCTTTCCAAAACTCTTGCATTCACCTCCCTAACAACCCCATCCATAAACAAATTAAACAACCATGGAGACATCACACACCCCTGCCGCAAACCTACATTCACTGAGAACCAATCACTTTCCTCTCTTCCTACACGTACACATGCCTTACATCCTCGATAAAAACTTTTCACTGCTCTGACAACTTACCTCCCACATCATATATTCTTAGTACCTTCCACAGAGCATCTCTATCAACTCTATCATATGCCTTCTCCAGATCCATAAATGCTACATACAAATCCATTTGCTTTTCTAAGTATTTCTCACATACATTCTTCAAAGCAAACACCTGATCCAAACATCCTCTACCACTTCTGAAACCACACTACACTTCCCAATCTGATGTTCTGTACATGCCTTCACCCTCTCAATCAATACCCTCCCATATAATTTACCAGGAATACTCAACAAACTTATACCTCTGTAATTTGAGCACTCACTCTTATCCCCTTTGCCTTTGTGCAATGGCACTATGCAAGCATTCCGCCAATCCTCAGGCACCTCACCATGAATCATAAATACATTAAATAACCTTACCAACCAGTCAACAATACAGTAACCCCTTTTTTAATAAATTCCACTGCAATACCATCCAAACCTGCTGCCTTGCCGGCTTTCGTCTTCCGCAAAGCTTTTACTACCTCTTCTCTGTTTACCAAATCATTTTCCCTAACCCTCTCACTAGGCACACCACCTCGACCAAAACACCCTATATCTGCCACTCTATCATCAAACACATTCAACAATCCTTCAAAATACTCTCTCCATCTCCTTCTCACATCACCACTACTTGTTATCACCTCCCCATTAGCCCCCTTCACGGAAGTTCCCATTTGCTCCCTTGTCTTACGCACTTTATTTACCTCCTTCCAGAACATCTTTTTATTCTCCCTAAAATTTAATGATACTCTCTCACCCCAACTCTCATTTGCCCTCTTTTTCACCTCTTGCACCTTTCTCTTGACCTCCTTCCTCTTTCTTTTATACATCTCCCACTCATTTACATTTTTTCCCTGCAAAAATCGTCCAAATGCCTCTCTCTTCTCTTTCACTAATAATCTTACTTCTTCATCCCACCACTCACTACCCTTTCTAATCAACCCACCTCCCACGCTTCTCATGCCACAAACATCTTTTGCGCAAGCCATCACTGCTTCCCTAAATACATCCCATTCCTCCCCCACTCCCCTTACCTCCTTTGTTCTCACCTTTTTCCATTCTGCACTCAGTCTCTCCTGGCACTTCCTCACACAAGTTTCCTTCCCAAGCTCACTTACTCTCACCACCCTCTTCCCCCCAACATTCTCTCCTCTTTTCTGAAAACCCCTACAAATCTTCACTTTAGCCTCCACAAGATAATGACCAGACGTCCCTCCAGTTGCACCTCTCAGCACATTTACATCCAAAAGTCTCTCTTTCGCGCGCCTGTCAATTAACACGTAATCCGATAATGCTCTCTGGCCATCTCTCCTACTTACATACGTATACTTGTGTATATCTCGTTTTTTAAACCAGGTATCACCAGTCCTTTTTCAGCACAAATCTACAAGTTCTTCACCATTTCCATTTACAACACCGAACACCTCATGTATACCAATTATTCCCTCAACTGCCACATTACTCACCTTTGCATTCAAATCACCCTTCACTATAACCCGGTCTTGTGCATCAAAGCCATTAACACACTCATTCAGCTGCTCCCAAAACACTTGCCTCTCATGGTCTTTCTTCTCATGCCCAGGTGCATATGCACCAATAATCACCCATCTCTCCATCAACTTTCAGTTTTACCCATATCAATGTAGAGTTTACTTTCTTACTTTCTATCACATACTCCCACAACTCCTGTTTCAGGAGTAGTGCTACTCCTTCCCTTGCTCTTGTCCTCTCACTAACCCCTGACTTTGCTCCCAAGACATTCCAAAACCATATATATATATATATATATATATATATATATATATATATATATATATATATATATATATATATATATATATATATATATATTGGAAAGGATAACAATTTTGCGCGTGATCAAGATATTCCTATGAGTCCACGGGGAAAATGAAACACGATAAGTTCCCAAGTGCACTTTCGTGTAATAATCAAATCATCAGGGGAGACGCAAGTGGGAAATAAAAGTCAGTTGATATACATCGAAGAGACGAAGCTAGGACGCCATTTGGTAAACATGTGATTGTCCAAAACATACAACGAGCGTTGAAAAACTTATCATTTTACAAATTTTATCAACAATAAAATTATCTAATTTGTATAGACCATCACTGATATTAAGATTATAATACTTTGTGTATTTAAGATAGAAGATTCAATGATATTTCTCTTTGTAATAGAATTAGAGTGAATAACTGAGATGGCATTACTCCAGTCAATACAATGATCGTAGTTTTTAATGTGATTAAAAAAGGCATATGATTCTTGTCCCGTTCTTATACTATATTTATGTTGCTTAAGTCTAACAGAAAGATCCTTGCCAGTCTGACCAACATAAAGATTATCACAATTTCCACATGGCACTTTACAGATGCATCCAAGAGAATTTACTGGTGAATTCCTGATTAAGATATTCTTTATAGTAGTATTGTTGCTAAAGGTAACATTTACATAAAGGATTTAAGCAACATGGGAAGTAAAGTGAAATTATTATCAAAAGGGAGAATTGTGTATAAAAGACTGTGTATTTCAATTCAATGGAGATTATTATGCTCAAAAATTTGGTATGGCAATGGGTAACCCTCTTGCACCTGTACTAAGTAATCTTTTTGTAGAATTTTTTGAAACAAAATTACTAAAGGATATCTTACCTTCCAATGCAATTTGGTTTAGGTATGTAGATGATGTTCTTTATGTTTGGCCAACCTGAAAATGTACAAATATTTCTTCCCTTACTTAACAATTTACTACTTTCCATCAAATTTAATGTAGAAAGTGAAAAGAATTGTATGGTACCATTTTTAGATTGCATGATCCATAGGTGAAGGAAACAAGTTTAAGTTTATCATATACAGAAAACCCACCAATGTATGCTCATATATCCATTATAACTCATCTCAACATGACAGAACTAAATTATCATTTCAATCTATATTCCTTAGGGCATTACATATTTGCAGTCCAGAGTTTGATGATGATGAGTTTGAGAAGATATATTCTATTGGGTCTAAGTTAAAGTACCCTTGATCTTTCATTGATAAATCCCTTAAGTTAGCAAAGAAATCATTTTATAGAGTTGAGCCCAAACCTCCCTTTGACACCAACAATCTTTTACTTCTCCCTTTTAATAATAATTCCACTTTACTTCCCATGTTGCTTAAATCCTTTAATGTAAATGTTGCCTTTAACAACAATAATACTATAAAGAATATCTTAATCAGGAATTCACCAGAAAATTCTCTTGGATGCATCTATAAAGTGCCTTGTGGAAATTGTGATAAATTCTATGTTGGTCAGACTCGTAAGGATCTTTCTGTTTGACTTAAGCAACATAAATATAGTATAAGAACGGGACAAGAATCAAATGCCTTGTTTAATCACGTTAAAAACTATGATCATTGTATTGACTGGAGTAATGCCATCTCAGTTACTGACTCTTAACTCTATTACCAAGAGAAATGTCCTTGAATCTTCTATTACTAAATACACAAAGAATTATAATCTTGATATTAGTGATGGTCTATACAAATTAGATAACTTTATTGTTGATAAATTTGCAAAATGATAAGTTTTTGAACGCTCGTTGTATGTTTTGGACAATCACATATTTACCAAATGGCGTCCTAGCTTCGTCTCTTCGATGTATATCAACTGACTTTTATTTCTCTCTCTTGTGTCTCCCCTGGTGATGCGATTATTACACAAAAGTGCACTTGGGAACTTATCGTGTTTTATTTTCCCCGTGGACTCATAGGAATATATATATTTATTTAGTTTGCTCTGTCGCTGTCTCTCGCGTTTGCGAGGTAGCACATGGTTTGGGCACATGGAGAGAACAAGTTTCAGAGTTTCAGAACAAAGTTTCAGAATACCCTTTTCTGCTCTCTCAACCACGCTCTTTTTATTTCCACACATCTCTCTTACACTTACAATACTTACTCGATCAAACCACCTCACACCACATATTGTCCTCATTTCCAGCACATCCACCCTCCTGCGCACAACTCTATCCATAGCCCACGCCTCGCAACCATACAACATTGTTGGAACCACTATTCCTTCAAACATAGCCATTTTTGCTTTCCGAGATAATGTTCTCGACTTCCACACATTCTTCAAGGCTCCCACGATTTTCGCCCCCTCCCCCACCCTATGATTCACTTCCGCTTCCATGGTTCCATCCGCTGCCAGATCCACTCCCAGATATCTAAAACACTTTACTTCCTCCAGTTTTTCTCCATTCAAACTTACCTCCCAATTGACTTGACCCTCAACCCTACTGTACCTAATAACCTTACTCTTATTCACATTTACTCTTAACTTTCTTCTTTCACACACTTTACCAAACTCAGTCACCAGCTTCTGCAGTTTCTCACATCAATCAGCCACCAGCGCTGTATCATCAGCGACCAACAACTGACTCACTTCCCAAGCTCTCTCATCCCCAACAGACTTCATACTTGCCCCTCTTTCCAAAACTCTTGCATTCACCTCCCTAACAACCCCATCCATAAACAAATTAAACAACCATGGAGACATCACACACCCCTGCCGCAAACCTACATTCACTGAGAACCAATCACTTTCCTCTCTTCCTACACGTACACATGCCTTACATCCTCGATAAAAACTTTTCACTGCTCTGACAACTTACCTCCCACATCATATATTCTTAGTACCTTCCACAGAGCATCTCTATCATATGCCTTCTCCAGATCCATAAATGCTACATACAAATCCATTTGCTTTTCTAAGTATTTCTCACATACATTCTTCAAAGCAAACACCTGATCCACACATCCTCTACCACTTCTGAAACCACGCTGCTGTTCCCCAATCTGAGACTGAGAGGGTGAAGGCATGTACAGAGCATCAGGAATATATATATATATATATATATATATATATATATATATATATATATATATATATATATATATATATATATATATATATAAAGTAGCAGGTTTGTATGGTATTGCAGTGGAGTTTATTAAAAAAGAGGGTGACTTTATTGTTGACCGGTTGGTAAGGTTATCTAATGTATGTATGATTCATGGTGAGGTGCCTGAGGATTGGCGGAATGCGTGCATAGTGCCATTGTACAAAGGCAAAGGGGATAAGAGTGAGTGCTCAAATTACAGAGGTATAATTCTGTTGAGTATTCCTGGTAAATTATATGGGAGGGTATTGATTGAGAGGGTGAAGGCGTGTACAGAGCATCAGATTGGGGAAGAGCAGTGTGGTTCCAGAAGTGGTAGAGGATGTTTGGATCAGGTGTTTGCTTTGAAGAATGTATGTGAGAAATACTTAGAAAAACAAATGGATTTGTATGTAGCATTTATGGATCTGGAGAAGGCATATGATAGAGTTGATAGAGATGCTGTGTGGAAGGTTTTAAGAATATATGGTGTGGGAGGTAAGTTGTTAGAAGCAGTGAAAAGTTTTTTATCGAGGATGTAAGGCATGTGTACGTGTAGGAAGAGGGGAAAGTGATTGGTTCTCAGTGAATGTAGGTTTGCGGCAGGGGTGTGTGATGTCTCCATGGTTGTTTAATTTGTTTATGGATGTGGTTGTTAGGGAGGTGAATGCAAGAGTTTTGGAAAGAGGAGCAAGTATGCAGTCTGTTGTGGATGAGAGAGCTTGGGAAGTGAGTCAGTTGTTGTTCGCTGATGATACAGCGCTGGTGGCTGATTCATGTGAGAAACTGCAGAAGCTGGTGACTGAGTTTGGTAAAGTGTGTGAAAGAAGAAAGTTAAGAGGAAATGTGAATAAGAGCAAGGTTATTAGGTACAGTAGGGTTGAGGGTCAAGTAAATTGGGAGGTAAGTTTGAATGGAGAAAAACTGGAGGAGGTAAAGTGTTTTAGATATCTAGGAGTGGATCTGGCAGCGGATGGAACCATGGAAGCGGAAGTGAATCATAGGGTGGGGGAGGGGGCGAAAATTCTGGGAGCCTTGAAGAATGTTTGGAAGTCGAGAACATTATCTCGGAAAGCAAAAATGGGTATGTTTGAAGGAATAGTGGTTCCAACAATGTTATATGGTTGCGAGGCGTGGGCTATGGATAGAGTTGTGCGCAGGAGGGTGGATGTGCTGGAAATGAGATATTTGAGGACAATATGTGGTGTGAGGTGGTTTGATCGAGTAAGTAATGTAAGGGTGAGAGAGATGTGTGGAAATAAAAAGAGTGTGGTTGAGAGAGCTGAAGAGGGTGTTTTGAAATGGTTTGGTCACATGGAGAGAATGAGTGAGGAAAGATTGACCAAGAGGATATATTTGTCAGAGGTGGAGGGAGCGAGGAGAAGTGGGAGACCAAATTGGAGGTGGAAAGATGGAGTGAAAAAGATTTTGAGTGATCGGGGCCTGAACATGCAGGAGGGTGAAAGGCGTGCAAGGAATAGAGTGAATTGGAACGACGTGGTATACTGGGGTCGACGTGCTGTCAATGGATTGAACCAGGGCATGTGAAGCGTCTGGGGTAAACCATAGAAAGTGCGTGGGGCCTGGATATGGAAAGGGAGCTGTGGTTTCGGTGCATTATTACATGACAGCTAGAGACTGAGTGTGAACGAATGGGGCCTTTGGTGTCTTTCCTAGCGCTACCTCGCACACATGAGGGGGGAGGGGGTTGTTTTTCCATGTGTGGCGGGGTGGCGATGGAAACAAATAAAGGCAGACAGTATGAATTATGTACATGTGTATATATGTATATGTCCGTGTGTGTATATATATGTGTACATTGAGATGTATAGGTACGTATATTTGCGTGTGTGGACGTGTATGTATATACATGTGTATGTGGGCGGGTTGGGCCATTCTTTCGTCTGTTTCCTTGCGCTACCTCGCTAACGCGGGAGACAGCGACAAAGCAAAATAAATAAAAGCAAAATAAGATATACAAGTTCGCCATTTCCCACGTCAGCAAGGTAGCACCAGAAGGACTCGAAGAAATGTCTTCATTCATTCACATCCATCGTCCCTACTTTCTGCCTGTTATGTGTAATGCACTGAAACCCGAGCCTCCTATCCACAGTGAGACTCGACACACCTTTTCGTGGCTTCCCTGAACGTTTCCGTTGCTCTGGTTCAGCCCAGTGACAGCACATTGTCCCATGTAAATCGCATCTCTCCATTTGCTCTATCCATCACACGCCTTATACCCTCCTGCGTGTTCAGGCCCCAACGCTCCCCCTTTTCTTTCGATGCCTCCACTTCTAACATGTATACCTTCTTACACAACTTCTCCTCACTCATCCTATCCATATGTCCAAACCATTTCAGTACACCCTCTTCAGCTTTTTCATACACACTCCTCTTGCTATCACACATTCCTCTCACCATACCATTTTCTTTTCATTCAACCCTCCTTAGTCCATGCATTTTCCTCAAATATTTCATTTCAAATACAGTCACCCTATCTAAGGCCCACGCTTGGCATCGATACAGCACTGAAGGGGCGACTATACCATCACAAACACCCATCTTTCCTCTTAAAGACACTAACCATTCTTCCCACACATTCCTCAGTGCGCCCACTACCTTTGCTCCCTCGCTTACAGTAGGTTCTTCTCGTTCCCATATCCACTCCCAGGTATCTGAAACATTCCACTTTTCCCCAGTGCTCCTCATTCAAACTTACACTCCAAATAATCTGTCTCTTTTTACTGTTGAACTCTCTAACTTTGCTTTTACTTACATCAATTCTCCTATTTCTCCTTATACGCACTCTTGCAAACTTTAAAACCACCTTCTCCATTTTCTAACTTGAATCTGCCACTAACGCTGTATAATTAGCAAACATCAACAAACTCATCTTCCAGACACCCCACTCCCCCCGTCCTAGTAGATTCAATACCTTTGAACAAATTAATTCTTTACCATGAACAGATTAAACAGCCTTGGTGACATCACACATCCCTGACGCAGACCTACTTTCACCTAGAATCACTCACCCTCAGCTCCACCCATTTGCACACACGCCTTACACTCTTGATAAAAAACTCGTCTCTGCTTCTAATAACTTCCTTCCCACACCATATATACGTAGAACCTTCCACACAACATCTCTGTGAACCCCACCTTGTCCTCTCTCCGTATCCATAAATTCCATATACAATTCCTTCTGTTAATCTATTTCGCTCATGCATTCTTCAAAGCAAACACCTGATCCACACATCCCCTACCACTTCTGATGCAACACTGTTCCACCCAAGTCTGAAGCTCCGTGCATGCCACCACCTTCTTTGTCAGCACTCTCCTATACCAGGTACATTCAACAAACTTGTAACTCTGTAATTCGAGCACTCACTTTTGTCCATCTTCCCTTTTATACAATGACACTATGCATGCATTCTGCCAATCTTCAGGCACTTCACCATGATCCATACATACATTGAAAACCCTGAGTAACCAACTAACAACACAGTCACCCTTTTTCGTAAGAAATGCAGGTGTAATACCATGCACTCCAGCTGCCATGTCACAGTTCATATTATGCAAGGCTTTCATAGCCACTT
Organism: Panulirus ornatus; assembly: GCF_036320965.1. Taxonomy (NCBI): domain Eukaryota; kingdom Metazoa; phylum Arthropoda; class Malacostraca; order Decapoda; family Palinuridae; genus Panulirus; species Panulirus ornatus. Next base: position 46,369,460 of record NC_092243.1, on the reverse strand, counting down.
CTGTTTTCACCAAACCACTTTCCATAACTCATTTCACATACCTTAATGACCCAAACACCCTACATCTGCCACCTTACATCAAACACTTTCAACAATCGTTTATAGTACTCAGTCCTTTTCACCTCATTACGGTCTGCTACCTCTTCCCCATTTGTCCCCTTCACTGATGCTCCTATTCATTCTGTTTTTCTCAAGCTATTAACCTCCTTATAATACATCTTAATCTTCCTGAAGTTTGCTGATACTCACTTACCCCAAGTCTCATTTCCCCTTTTCAAGCCGTGCACTTTCCTCTTGACTCCTGCCTTTCTCTCTTGTACATCTCAGAATCACTCGCACTCCTTCCTAGTAGATACTGCCCCTACACCCCTCTCTTTTTTTTATTTCCTTAGCACCTTTATGTCGCAATCTCGCTACTTGTCACCTTTTCTCACCCATCAACCTCCCACATTACACATACTTCTTTTGCGCTGCTTCCCCAGATATCTCCCATTCCTCAACCACTCCTCTAGTTTCGTTTATTCTCACCTTCTACTATTATTCACTCAATCTCTCCTGGTATTTCTTCGCTAAAAGTTTCTTTTTCAAGATCTTTTACTTAACCCTTTTCTCATACACGTCATTTTCTCTGTTTTGAAAATCTCAATAAATCTTCACCCTTGCCTTCACGAGCTGACCCTCTCAGTACATTCACATCCAAGAGTCTCTCTTTGCACGCCTATCACTCAGTATATTATCCAGTAATGCCCCTTAAAATCTGTCCTACTCACCCACGTATACTTGTGTATGTCCCTTTTTTCAAACCAGGTATTCTCAATCACCATTCCTTTTTTCAGCTCCCATTTCCACAAGCCGTTTACCATTCATCGTAGCAATGAATACGCCATGCCTCTCAGTTATACCTTCAACTGCCACATTACTAACTTTAGCATTTAAATCATTTATCACTCTGTCTCTCTCACAATCATTCAGCAGCTCCCAAAACAATCGCCTTTCTTTATCTTTATCTTGTGACCAGGTTCATAAGCACTAATAATCACGTATCGCTTTTTTCATGATCCATTTCATCAATTTGAAGCTCACTTCCTTACATTCTTTCACACATTCTCACAACTCCTGCTTCAGCAGTAGTTCTACGCCTTCCATAGCTCTCACCCTCACATTAACCCTTTTTACCCCTAAGACATTCCCAAACCAATCTTACCTCTACTTTTCTTTTCCATTGAGCTTTGTTTCACTCAGAGCAAGAACACACAGGTTCCTTTCCTCAAGCATGCCACCTACCTCTGCTTTCTCCTCATTTTACTTCCATCCACACTCATTCAGACACCCCAGCATGAGCCTTTGAGGACGAGTAGCACTCTTGCTTGCCTTCCTCTTCTGTTCCGTGTTTTAGAAATTAGAATACAAGATAGGAAGGTTTTCTTTTCCAGGCCTGCCCCTCTTAGTCACCTTCTGAGACACTTGGGGAATTCGGAAGTAGAAGTCTTTGTCCCCTATCCCAGGGATATATATATATATATATATATATATATATATATATATATATATATATATATACTTTTTTTTTTTTTGCTTTGTCGCTGTCTCCCGCGTTTGCGAGGTAGCGCAAGGAAACAGACGAAAGAAATAGCCCAACCCACCCCCATACACAATGTATATACATACACGTCCACACACGCAAATATACACACCTATACATCTCAATGTACACATATATATACACACACAGACACATACATATATACCCATGCACATAATTCACACTGTCTGCCTTTATTCATTCCCATCGCCACCTCGCCACACATGGAATACCATCCCCCTCCCCCCTCATGTGTGCGAGGTAGCACTAGGAAAGGACAACAAAGGCCCCATTCGTTCTCACTCAGTCTCTAGCTGTCATGCAATAATGCCCGAAACCACAGCTCCCTTTCCACATCCAGGCCCCACACAACTTTCCATGGTTTACCCCAGACGCTTCACATGCCCTGATTCAAATCCACTGACAGCACGTCAACCCCGGTATACCACATTGATCCAATTCACCCTATTCCTTGCCCTCCTTTCACCCTCCTGCATGTTCAGGCCCCGATCACACAAAATCTTTTTCACTCCATCTTTCCACCTCCAATTTGGTCTCCCACTTCTCTTCGTTCCCTCCACCTCCGACACATATATCCTCTTGGTCAATCTTTCCTCACTCATTCTCTCCATGTGCCCAAACCATTTCAAAACACCCTCTTCTGCTCTCTCAACCACGCTCTTTTTATTTCCACACATCTCTCTTACCCTTACATTACTTACTCGATCAAACCACCTCACACCACACATTGTCCTCAAACATCTCATTTCCAGCACATCCACCCTCCTGCGCACAACTCTATCCATAGCCCACGCCTCGCAACCATACAACATTGTTGGAACCACTATTCCTTCAAACATACCCATTTTTGCTTTCCGAGATATATCCATTATATCCATTATATCCATTATTACTCATCTCAACGTGACAGTTAAATTATCATTTCAATCTATGTTCCTTAGGGCATTATGTATTTGCAGTCCAGAAGTTATTGATGATGAGTTTGAGAAGATATATTCTGTTGGATCTAAGTTAGAGTACCCTAGATATTTCATCTATAAATCCCTTAAGTTAGAAAAGAAATCATTTTGTATAGAGTTGAGCCCAAACCTCCTATTAACACCAAGAATCTTTTAGTTCTCCCTTTTGATAATAATTTTACTGCCATCTCAGTTATTAACTCTAACTTTATTACCAAGAGAAATATCATTGAATCTTCTATTATCAAATACACAACGAATAATAATCTTAATATTAGTGATGGTCTGTACAAATTAGATAACTTTATTGTTGATAAAATTTGTAAAATGATAAGTTTATGAACGCTCCTTGTTTGTCTTGAACAATTGCATGTTTACCAAATGGCGTTCTAGTTTCGTCTCTTCGATGTATATCAACTGACCGTTATATTTCTCTTCTCCCCTGATGATGTGATTATTACACGAAAGTGCACTTGGGAACTTATCGTGTTTCATTTTCCCCGTGAACTCATAGGAATATATATATATATATATATATATATATATATATATATATATATATATATATATATATATATATATATATATATTGGAAAGGATCACAATTTTGCGCGTGATCAAGGGAACTTTTCGTGTTTCATTTTCCCCGTGGACTCATAGGAATATATATATATATATATATATATATATATATATATATATATATATATATATATATATATATATATATATATATATATATAAATATGTGTGTGTGTATAATTTATATATTTTTTTTTTTTTTTTTTTGCTTTGTCGCTGTCTCCCGCGTTTGCGAGGTAGCGCAAGGAAACAGACGAAAGAAATGGCCCAACCCACCCCCATACACATGTATATACATACGTCCACACACGCAAATATACATACCTACACAGCTTTCCATGGTTTACCCCAGACGCTTCACATGCCTTGATTCAATCCACTGACAGCACGTCAACCCCGGTATACCACATCGCTCCAATTCACTCTATTCCTTGCCCTCCTTTCACCCTCCTGCATGTTCAGGCCCCGATCACACAAAATCTTTTTCACTCCATCTTTCCACCTCCAATTTGGTCTCCCTCTTCTCCTCGTTCCCTCCACCTCCGACACATATATCCTCTTGGTCAATCTTTCCTCACTCATTCTCTCCATGTGACCAAACCATTTCAAAACACCCTCTTCTGCTCTCTCAACCACGCTCTTTTTATTTCCACACATCTCTCTTACCCTTACGTTACTTACTCGATCAAACCACCTCACACCACACATTGTCCTCAAACATCTCATTTCCAGCACATCCATCCTCCTGCGCACAACTCTATCCATAGTCCACGCCTCGCAACAATACAACATTGTTGGAACCATTATTCCTTCAAACATACCCATTTTTGCTTTCCGAGATAATGTTCTCGACTTCCACACATTCTTCAAGGCTCCCAGAATTTTCGCCCCCTCCCCCACCCCCCTATGATCCACTTCCGCTTCCATGGTTCCATCCGCTGCCAGATCCACTCCCAGATATCTAAAACACTTCACTTCCTCCAGTTTTTCTCCATTCAAACTCACCTCCCAATTGACTTGACCCTCAACCCTACTGTACCTAATAACCTTGCTCTTATTCACATTTACTCTTAACTTTCTTCTTTCACACACTTTACCAAACTCAGTCACCAGCTTCTGCAGTTTCTCACATGAATCAACCACCAGCGCTGTATCATCAGCGAACAACAACTGACTCACTTCAAAAAGCTCTCTCATCCCCAACAGACTTCATACTTGCCCCTCTTTCCAAAACTCTTGCATTCACCTCCCTAACAACCCCATCCATAAACAAATTTTTATTATACTTTGTCGCTGTCTCCCGCGTTAGCGAGGTAGCGCAAGGAAACAAACGAAAGAATGGCCCAACCCACCCACATACACATGTATATACATACACTTCCACACAGGCATATATACATACCTATACATCTCAACGTATACATATATATATACACACACACAGACATATATATATATATATATATATATATATATATATATATATGTACATAATTCATACTGCCTGACCTTATTCGTTCCCGTCACCATCCCGCCACACATGAAATAACAACCCTCTCCCCCTGCATGTGCACGAGGTAGCCCTAGGAAAAGAAAACAAAGGCCACTTTCGTCCACACTCAGTTTCTAGCTGTCATGTGTAATGCACCGAAACCACAGCTCCCTTTCCACATCCAGGCCCCACAGAACTTTCCATAGTTTACCCGAGGTGCTTCACATGCCCCGGTTCAATCCATTGACAATACGTCGACCCCGGTATACCACATCGTTCCAATTCACTCTATTCCTTGCACGCCTTTCACCCTTCTGTATGTTATGGCCCCGATCGCTCAAACGCTTTTTCACTCCATTTTTTCACCTCCAATTTGGTCTCCCACTTCTCGTTCCCTCCACCTCTGACACATAATCCTCTTTGTCAATCTTCCCTCACTCATTCTCTCCATGTGACCAAGCCATTTCAATACACCCTCTTCTGCTCTCACAACCACACTCTTTTTATTACCACACATCTCTGTTACCCTTTCACTTCTTAGTCGATCAAACCACCTCACACCATATATTGCCCTCAAACATCTCATTTCCAACACATCTACCCTCCTCGGCACAAACCTATCTATAGCCCATTCCTCGCCACCATATAACATTTTTGCTCTCCGAGATAACGTTCTCACCTTCCACACATTCTTCAACGCTCTTAGAACCTTCGCACCCTCCCCCAACCCGTGACTCGCTTCCGCTTTAATGGTTCCATCCGCTGCTATATCCACTCCTAGATATCTAAAACACTTCACCTCATACAGTTTTTCTCCATTCAAACTTACTTCCCAATTGACTTGTCCCCCAACCCTACTGAGCCTAATGACCTTGCTCTTATTCACATTTACTCTCAGCTTTCTTTCACACACTTGAAAAGACTCAATCACCAGCTTCTGCAGTTTCTTACCTGAATCAGCCACCAGCGCTGTATCATCAGGGAACAACAACTGACTCACTTCCCAAGCTCTCTCATCCACAACAGACTGCATACTTGCCCCTCTCTCCAAAACTCTTGCATTCACCTCCCTAACAACCCCATCCATAAACAAATTAAACAACTATGGAGACATCACGCACCCCTGCCGTAAACCAACATTCACTGAGAACCAATCACTCTCCTTTCTTCCTACTCGTACACATGCCTTACATCTTCGATAAAAACTTTTCACTGCTTTTAGCAGCTTATCTCCCACACCATATACTCTTAATACCTTCCACAGAGCATCTCTATCAACTCTGTCATATGCCTTCTCCAGATCCATAAATGCTACATACAAATCCATTTGCTTTTTTAACTATTTCTCACATGCATCCTTGAAAGTATACACCTGATCTACACATCCTCTACCACTTCTGAAACCACACTGCCCTTCCCCAATAGCCTCCTATATAAATTCCCAGGAATGCTCAACAAATTTATACCTCTGTAATTTGAAGTCATCTTTATCTCCTTTGCCTTTACTCAGTGGTACTATGCATGCATTCCGCCAATCCTCAGGCACTTCACCATGAACCATACATACAATGAATATTCTCACCAACCAGTCAACAACACAGTCACTTCCTTTATTTTATAAATTCCACTGCAATGCCATCCAAACCTGCTGCCTTGCCGTCTTTCATCTTCCACAAAACTTTCACTCCTCTTCTCTCTTTACCAAACCATTCTCCCTGACCCCTCTCACTTCGCACACTACCCTAACCAAAACACCCTATATCTGCCATTCTATCATCCAACACATTCGACAAACCTTCAAAATACTCACTCCATCTCCTTCTCACTTCATCACTACTTGTTATTACCTCCTCATTTACCCCCTTCACTGATGTTCCCATTTGTTCCCTTGTCTTACTCACTTTATTTAAACCTCCTTCTAAAACATCTTTTTATTCTTCCTCAAATTTAATGATACTCTCTCACCCCAACTCTTATTTGCCCTCTTTTTCACCTCTTGCACCTTTCTCTAGTGGATGATTCATGAGAGAAACTGCAGAAATTGGTGACTGAGTTTGAAAAAGTGTTTAAACGGAGAAAGTTGAGAGTAAATGTGAATAAGAGCAAGGTTAGGTTAGGTTCCGTATGGTTGAGGGGCAAGTTAATTGGGATGTAAGTTTGAACGGAGAAAATCTGGAGGAAGTGGAGTGTTTGAGATATCTGGGAGTGGACTTAGCAGCAAAAGGAACCATGGAAGTGGAAGATTCTGGGAGCGATGAAGAATGTGTGGAAGGGGAGAACATTTGTCTTGGAGAGCAAAACTGGGAATGTTTCTAGGAATAGTAGTTCTAACAATGTTATATGGTTGTGAGGCATGGGCTATAGATAGGGTTGTGCCGACGAGGGTGGATGTGTTGGAAATGAAATGTTTGAGGACAGTATGTGGTGTAAGGTGGTTTAATCGAGTAAGTAATGAAAAGGTAAGAGATGTGTGATAAGAAAAAGAGTGTGGTTGAGAGAGCAGAAGAGAGTGTATTAAAATGGTTTGGTCACATGGAGAGAATGAGTGAGGGAAAGATTGACAAAGAGGATACATGAGTCAGAAGTGGAGGGAACGAGGAGACGTTGGAGACCAAATTGGAGGTGGAAGGATGGAGTGAAAAAGATTTTGAGCGATCAGGGCCTGAACATACAGGAGGGTGAAAGGCGTGCAAGGAATATAGTCAATTGGAATGGTATGGTATGCCGGGGTCGTCGTGCTGTCAATGGATTGAACCAGGGCATGTGAAGCGTCTGGGGTAAACCATAGAAAGTTTGTGGGGCCTGGATATTGAAAGGGAGCTGTTGTTTCTGTGCATTACACATGACAGCTAGAGACTGAGTGTGAACGAATGTGGCCTTTGTTGTCTTTTACTAGCGCTACTTCGCGCGCGCGCGAACTTGGGGAGGGGGGCGCCATTTCATGTGTGGCGGGGTGGCGACGAAAATGGATGAAGACAAGTATGAATATATACAATTGTATACATGTATATGTCTGTTTATGCATATGTGTGTATACGTAGAAATGTATAGGTATGTGTATGTGCGTGTGTGGGCGTTTATGTATATACGTGTGTATGTGTGTGGATTGGGCCATTCTTTCGTCTGTTTTGCTTGCGTTACCTCGCTAACGCGGGAGACAGCGACTAAGTATGGTATATATATATATATATATATATATATATATATATATATATATATATATATATATATATTTTTTTTTTTTTTTGTGTGTGTGTGTGTGTGTGTGGATTGGTCATCGTTCGTCTATTTTCTGACACCAGCTCACTGCCATGGGAAACGGCGATTTAGTATATATGAAACATTTGAAAAATATTTGTGATTTGTACTTAACTAGAATTTTTCCTTGTCTCTATTTTTAAGAACAGTAATGTAATCTAAGTTGGAGTTTGGCAGTTACAAGGAAGATAATGCTGGAGGTTGGACTCTTGTCATTGTAAAGGCATAACAAGAGCACAAACCACAGATAACATATAATTGAGACATCATGGAGTACTACTGCCTCAAATTCAAACTCTGGGAATTCATGCAATGTTTTTGCAGGAATCTTGAATACGAGGGCATTCAGGTTTTCCATGAGTTCTGACCGTGGATGTTCAGGCTAGAGATCTCCTCGCATGAAAAACTCTAATTTGTTTCCATTCCTGTTTCTGGTCCATTCTTTATAGATTACATGATTTTTACTGAAGTGGTCAGATTTTAATTTTAATTTTCTTCTTTGGTATTTTCGTTATTCTTGGATTTTAGCTAAACCATTGTGAGGCTTTTCAGTACAGTTGGCACCTTTATCAGATTTCCAGTTTTCATAGACAGTGGGTGATTCTTCATTTGATTTCTCTCGGGTGTTTTAGTAATAGCTATCAGTTATGTTTGCAAAACCTGTGCTATGGACTATGTACAAGGGTACTGTGTGATCGACCTTTACAATCAGCATATCTCTGCATATCTAATATGTGGTGCTATTTTAAGGATGTTTAAAACTTTCCAACATCTGGATAAAAAAACACATGATTTCATATACTATAACTGAACAGTAGAGAGCATTTACCTGTTTGTGAGAGATCACTGGGACACCCAGGGTCGAGCGCATACGTTCGAATCCTGGTTGCAGCAGTTGGCCCACAGTCAGCCCAGCTATTCATCTACCTCTCGAGGTTGGTCGATAAAATGGGTACCTGGCTCAGGCTAGGATATATATATTATTATCATTGATGATGATAACAATATTATTATTATTATTATTATTATTATTATTATTATTATTATTATTATTATTATCAATAATAATAATAATATTATTAATATTACTATTATTATTATTATCATTATTGTTATCATTTCAATTATCATTATTAATATTATTATCCCTGGGGATAGGGGAGAAAGAATACTTCCCACGCATTCCTCACATGCTGTAGAAGGCGACTAGAGGAGACGGGAGCGGGGGGCTGGAAACCCTCCCCTCCTTGTATTTTAACTTTCTAAACGGGGAAACAGAAGGAGGAGTCACGTGGGGAATACTCATCCTCCTCGAAGGCTCAGATTGGGGTGTCTAAATGTGTGTGGATGTAACTAAGATGAGAAAAAAAAAGGAGAGATAGGTAGTATGTTTGAGGAAAGAAACCTGGATGTTTTGGCTCTGAGTGAAACGAAGCTCAAGGGTAAAGGGGAATAGTGGTTTGGGAATGGCTTGGGAGTAAAGTCAGGGGTTAGTGAGAGGACAAGAGCAAGGAAATGAGTAGCACTACTCCTGAAACAGGGGTGGCGGGAGTATGTGATAGAGTGTAAGAAAGTAAACTCTAGATTGATAAGGGTAAAACAAAGTGGATGGAGAGAGATGGGTGATTATTGGTGCATATGCACCTGGGCATGAGATGAAATATCATGAGAGGCAAGTGCTTTGGAAACAGCTGAGTGAGTGTGTTAGTAGTTTTGGTGCACGAGACCTGGTTATAGTGATGAGGGATTTGAATGCAAAGGTGAATAATGTGGCAGTTGAGGAAGTAATTGGTGTACATGGGGTGTTCAGTGTTGTAAATGAAAATGGTGAATAGCTTGTAGATTTATGTGCTGGAAAAGGACTGGTGATTAGGAATACCTGGTTTAAAAAGAGAGATATACATAAATATACGTATCTCAGTAGGAGAGATGGCCAGAGAGCGTTATTGGATTACGTGTTAATTGATAGGCGCGCGAAAGAGAGACTTTTGGAAGTTAATGTGCTGAGAGGTGCAACTGGAGGGATGTCTGATCATTATCTTGTGGAGGCGAAGGTGAAGATTTGTGGAGGTTTTGAGAAGAGAAGAGAGAATGTTGGAGTAAAGAGAGTGGTGAGAGTAAGTGAGCTTGGGAAGGAGACTTGTGTGAGGAAGTACCAGGAGAGACTGAGTACAGAATGGAAAAAGGTGAGAACAAAGGACGTAAGAGGAGTGGGGGAGGAATGGAATGTATTTAGGGAAGCAGTGATGGCTTGCGCAAAAGATGCTTGTGGCATGAGAAGCGTGGAAGGGTAGTGAATGGTGGGATGAAGTAAGATTATTAGTGAAAGAGAAGAGAGAGGCATTTGGACGAGTTTTGCAGGGAAATAATGCAAATAACTGGGAGATGTATATAAAAAAAAAAAAAGAGGCAGGAGGTCAAGAGAAAGGAGCAAGAGGTGAAAAGAGGGCAAATGAGAGTTGGGGTGAGAGAGTATCATTAGATTTTAGGGAGCATATAAAGATGTTTTGAAAGGAGGTAAATAAAGTGCGTAAGACAAGGGAACAAATGGGAACATCAGTGAATGGGGGCTAATGGGGAGGTGATAACAAGTACTGGTGATGTGAGAAGGAGATGGAGTGAATATTTTGAAGGTATGTTGAATGTGTTTGATGATAGCGTGGCAGATATAGGGTGTTTTGTTCGAGGTTGTGTTCAAAGTGAGAGGGTTAGGTAGAATGATTTGGTGAACAGAGAAGGGGTAGTAAAAGCTTTGCGGAGGATGAAAACCGGCAAGGCAGCGGGTTTGGATGGTATTGCAGTGGAATTTATCAAAATAGGGGTGACTGTATTGTTGACTGGTTGGTAAGGCTATTTGATGTATGTATGACTCATAGTTAGGTGCCTGAGGACTGGCAGAATGCTTGCATAGTGCCATTGTAAAAAGGCGAAGGGGATAAGAGTGAGTACTCAAATTACAGAGGTATAAGTTTGTTGAGTATTCCTGGTAAATTATATGGGAGGGTATTGATTGAGAGGGTGAAGGCGTGTACAGAGCATCAGATTGGGGAAGAACAGTGTGGTTTCAGAAGTGGTAGAGGATGTGTGGATCAGGTGTTTGCTTTGAAGAATGTGTGTGAGAAATACTTAGAAAAGCAAATGGATTTGTATGTAGCATTTATGGATCTGGAGAAGGCATATGACAGACTTGATAGAGATGCTCTGTGGAAGGTATTAAGAATATATGGTGTGGGAGGTAAGTTGTTAGAAGCAGTGAAAAGCTTTTATCGAGGCTGTAGGGCATGTGCACGTGTAGGAAGAGAGGAAAGTGATTGGTTCTCAGTGAATTTGGTTTGCGGCAGGGGTGTGTAATGTCTCCATGGTTGTTTAATTTGTTTATGGATGGGGTTATTAGGGAAGTGAATGCCAGTGTTTTGGAAAGAGGGGCACGTATGCAGTCTGATGTGGATGAGAGAGCTTGGGAAGTAAGTCAGTCGTTGTTCGCTGATGATACAGCGCTGGTGGCTGATTCGGGTGAGAAACTGCAGAAGCTGGTGACTGGGTTTGGTAAATTGTGTGAAAGAAGAAAGCTGAGAATAAATGTGAATGAGAGCAAAGTTATTAGGTACAGTAGGGTAGAGGGAGAAGTCATTTGGGAGGTAAGTTTGAATGGAGAAAAACTGGAGGAAGTGAAGTGTTTTAGATATCTGGTAGTGGATTTGGCAGCGGATGGAACCATTTAAGCGGAAGTGAATCATAGGGTGGGGGAGGGGGGTGAAAGTTCTGGGAGCGTTGAAAAATGTGTGGAAGGCGAGAACGTTATCTTGGAAAGCAAAAATGAGTATGTTTGAAGGAACAGCGGTTCCAACAATGATATATGGTTGCGAGGCGTGGGCTATAGATAGAGTTGTGCGGAGGAGGGTGGATATGCTGGAAGTGAGATGTTTGAGGACAATATGTGGTGTGAGGTGGTTTGATCGAGTAAGTAATGAAAGGCTAAAAGAGATGTGTGGTAATAAAAAGAGTGTGGTTGAGAGAGCAGAAGAGGGTGTTTTGAAATGGTTTAGTCACATGGAGAGAATGAGTGAGGAAATATTAACAAAGAGGATACATGTGTCAGAGGTGGAGGGAACGAGGAGAAATGGGAGACCAAATTGGAGGTGGAAAGATGGAGTGAAAAAGATTTTTTTTTGAGTGATCGGGGCCTGAACATGCAGGAGGGTGAAAGGCGTGCAAGGAATAGAGTGAATTGGAACGATGTGGTATACCGGAGTCGACGTGCTGTCAGTGGATTGAACCAGGGCATGTAATGCGTCCGGGTAAACTATGGAATGTTTTTGTGGGCCTGGATGTAGAAAGGGAGCTGTGGTTTCGGTGCATTATATATGACAGCTAGAGACTGAGTGTGAACGAATGTGGCCTTTGTTGTCTTTTACTAGCGATACTTCGGCCAGCGCGAACTTGGGGTGGGGGCGCCTTTTCATTGTGGCGGCTAGAGGTGGCGACGAATTGGTTGAAGTCATAGTTTGATATATATACAAATTGTATACTTGTATATGTCTGTTTATGCATTTGTGTGTATAACGTAGAATGCATAGGGTAGTGTATGTGCTCGTTGAGGCGTTTATGTATATACGTGTGTATGTGTGTGATTGGGCCATTCTTTCGTCTGTTTTGCTGCGTTACCTCGCTAACGCGGGAGACAGCGACTAAGTATGGTATATATATATATATTTATATATATATATATATAATATATATATATATATTTATATATATATTATATATGTTTTTTTTTTGTGTGTGTGTGTGTGTGTGTGTGTGGATTGGTCATCGTTCGTCTATTTTCTGACACCACCTCACTGCCATGGGAAACGGCGATTTAGTATATATGAAACATTTGAAAAATATTTGTGATTTGTACTTAACTAAAATTTTTCCTTGTCTCTATTTTTAAGAACAGTAATGTAATCTAAGTTAGAGTTTGGCAGTTACAAGGAAGATAATGCTGGAGGTTGGACTCTTGTCATTGTAAAGGCATAACAAGAGCACAAACCACAGATAACATATGATTGAGACATCATGGAGTACTGCTGCCTCAAATTCAAACTCTGGGAATTCATGCAATGTTTTTGCAGGAATCTTGAATACGAGGGCATTCAGGTTTTCCATGAGTTCTGAACGTGGATGTTCAGGCTAGAGATCTCCTCGCATGAAAAACTCTAATTTGTTTCCATTCCTGTTTCTGGTCCATTCTTTATAGATTACATGATTTTTACTGAAGTGGTCAGATTTTAATTTTAATTTTCTTCTTTAGTATTTTCGTTATTCTTGGATTTTAGCTAAACCATTGTGAGGCTTTTCAGTACAGTTGGCATCTTTATCAGATTTCCAGTTTTCATAGACAGTGGGTGATTCTTCATTTGATTTCTCTCGGGTGTTTTAGTAATAGCTATCAGTTGTGTTTGCAAAACCTGTGCTATGGACTATGTACAAGGGTACTGTGTGATCGACCTTTACAATCAGCATATCTCTGCATATCTAATATGTGGTGCTATTTTAAGGATGTTTAAAACTTTCCAGCATCTGGATAAAAAAACACATGATTTCATATACTATAACTGAACAGTAGAGAGCATTTACCTGTTTGTGAGAGATCAATGGGACACCCAGGGTCGAGCGCATAGGTTCGAATCCTGGTTGCAGCAGTTGGCCCACAGTCAGCCCAGCTATTCATCTACCTCTCGAGGTTGGTCGATAAAATGGGTACCTGGCTCAGGCTAGGATATATATATTATTATCATTGATGATGATAACAATATTATTATTATTATTATTATTATTATTATTATTATTATTATCAATAATAATAATAATATTATTAATATTACTATTATTATTATTATCATTATTGTTATCATTTCAATTATCATTATTAATATTATTATCCCTGGGGATAGGGGAGAAAGAATACTTCCCACGCATTCCTCACATGCTGTAGAAGGCGACTAGAGGAGACGGGAGCGGGGGGCTGGAAACCCTCCCCTCCTTGTATTTTAACTTTCTAAACGGGGAAACAGAAGAAGGAGTCACGTGGGGAATACTCATCCTCCTCGAAGGCTCAGATTGGGGTGTCTAAATGTGTGTGGATGTAACCAAGATGAGAAAAAAAGGAGAGATAGGTAGTATGTTTGAGGAAAGAAACCTGGATGTTTTGGCTCTGAGTGAAACGAAGCTCAAGGGTAAAGGGGAATAGTGGTTTGGGAATGTCTTGGGAGTAAAGTCAGGAGTTAGTGAGAGGACAAGAGCAAGGAAATGAGTAGCACTACTCCTGAAACAGGGGTGGCGGGAGTATGTGATAGAGTGTAAGAAAGTAAACTCTAGATTGATAAGGGTAAAACAAAGTGGATGGAGAGAGATGGGTGATTATTGGTGCATATGCACCTGGGCATGAGAAGAAATATCATGAGAGGCAAGTGCTTTGGAAGCAGCTGAGTGAGTGTGTTAGTAGTTTTGGTGCACGAGACCTGGTTATAGTGATGAGGGATTTGAATGCAAAGGTGAATAATGTGGCTGTTGAGGAAGTAATTGGTGTACATGGGGTGTTCAGTGTTGTAAATGAAAATGGTAAATAGCTTGTAGATTTATGTGCTGGAAAAGGACTGGTGATTAGGAATACCTGGTTTAAAAAGAGAGATATACATAAATATACGTATGTCAGTAGGAGAGATGGCCAGAGAGCGTTATTGGATTACGTGTTAATTGATAGGCGCGCGAAAGAGAGACTTTTGGAAGTTAATGTGCTGAGAGGTGCAACTGGAGGGATGTCTGATCATTATCTTGTGGAGGCGAAGGTGAAGATTTGTGGAGGTTTTGAGAAGAGAAGAGAGAATGTTGGAGTGAAGAGAGTGGTGAGAGTAAGTGAGCTTGGGAAGGAGACTTGCGTGAGGAAGTACCAGGAGAGACTGAGTACAGAATGGAAAAAGGTGAGAACAAAGGACATAAGAGGAGTGGGGGAGGAATGGAATGTATTTAGGGAAGCAGTGATGGCTTGCGCAAAAGATGCTTGTGGCATGAGAAGCGTGGAAGGGTAGTGAATGGTGGGATGAAGTAAGATTATTAGTGAAAGAGAAGAGAGAGGCATTTGGACGAGTTTTGCAGGGAAATAATGCAAATAACTGGGAGATGTATATATAAAAAAAAAAAAAAGAGGCAGGAGGTCAAGAGAAAGGAGCAAGAGGTGAAAAGAGGGCAAATGAGAGTTGGGGTGAGAGAGTATCATTAGATTTTAGGGAGTATAAAAAGATGTTTTGAAAGGAGGTAAATAAAGTGCGTAAGACAAGGGAACAAATGGGAACATCAGTGAATGGGGGCTAATGGGGAGGTGATAACAAGTACTGGTGATGTGAGAAGGAGATGGAGTGAATATTTTGAAGGTATGTTGAATGTGTTTGATGATAGCGTGGCAGATATAGGGTGTTTTGTTCGAGGTTGTGTTCAAAGTGAGAGGGTTAGGTAGAATGATTTGGTGAACAGAGAAGGGGTAGTAAAAGCTTTGCGGAGGATGAAAACCGGCAAGGCAGCGGGTTTGGATGGTATTGCAGTGGAATTTATCAAAATAGGGGTGACTGTATTGTTGACTGGTTGGTAAGGCTATTTGATGTATGTATGACTCATAGTTAGGTGCCTGAGGACTGGCAGAATGCTTGCATAGTGCCATTGTAAAAAGGCGAAAGGGGATAAGAGTGAGTACTCAAATTACAGAGGTATAAGTTTGTTGAGTATTCCTGGTAAATTATATGGGAGGGTATTGATTGAGAGGGTGAAGGCGTGTACAGAGCATCAGATTGGGGAAGAACAGTGTGGTTTCAGAAGTGGTAGAGGATGTGTGGATCAGGTGTTTGCTTTGAAGAATGTGTGTGAGAAATACTTAGAAAAGCAAATGGATTTGTATGTAGCATTTATGGATCTGGAGAAGGCATATGACAGACTTGATAGAGATGCTCTGTGGAAGGTATTAAGAATATATGGTGTGGGAGGTAAGTTGTTAGAAGCAGTTAAAAGCTTTTATCGAGGCTGTAAGGCATGTGCACGTGTAGGAAGAGAGGAAAGTTATTGGTTCTCAGTGAATTTGGTTTGCGGCAGGGGTGTGTAATGTCTCCATGGTTGTTTAATTTGTTTATGGATGGGGTTATTAGGGAAGTGAATGCCAGTGTTTTGGAAAGAGGGGCACGTATGCAGTCTGATGTGGATGAGAGAGCTTGGGAAGTGAGTCTGTCGTTGTTCGCTGATGATACAGCGCTGGTGGCTGATTCGGGTGAGAAACTGCAGAAGCTGGTGACTGGGTTTGGTAAATTGTGTGAAAGAAGAAAGCTGAGAATAAATGTGAATGAGAGCAAAGTTATTAGGTACAGTAGGGTAGAGGGAGAAGTCATTTGGGAGGTAAGTTTGAATGGAGAAAAACTGGAGGAAGTGAAGTGTTTTAGATATCTGGTAGTGGATTTGGCAGCGGATGGAACCATTTAAGCGGAAGTGAATCATAGGGTGGGGGAGGGGGGTGAAAGTTCTGGGAGCGTTGAAAAATGTGTGGAAGGCGAGAACGTTATCTTGGAAAGCAAAAATGAGTATGTTTGAAGGAACAGCGGTTCCAACAATGATATATGGTTGCGAGGCGTGGGCTATAGATAGAGTTGTGCGGAGGAGGGTGGATATGCTGGAAGTGAGATGTTTGAGGACAATATGTGGTGTGAGGTGGTTTGATCGAGTAAGTAATGAAAGGCTAAAAGAGATGTGTGGTAATAAAAAGAGTGTGGTTGAGAGAGCAGAAGAGGGTGTTTTGAAATGGTTTAGTCACATGGAGAGAATGAGTGAGGAAATATTAACAAAGAGGATACATGTGTCAGAGGTGGAGGGAACGAGGAGAAATGGGAGACCAAATTGGAGGTGGAAAGATGGAGTGAAAAAGATTTTTTTTTGAGTGATCGGGGCCTGAACATGCAGGAGGGTGAAAGGCGTGCAAGGAATAGAGTGAATTGGAACGATGTGGTATACCGGGGTCGACGTGCTGTCAGTGGATTGAACCAGCGCATGTAATGCGTCCGGGGTAAACTATGGAATGTTTTGTGGGGCCTGGATGTAGAAAGGGAGCTGTGGTTTCGGTGCATTATATATGACAGCTAGAGACTGAGTGTGAACGAATGTGACCTTTGTTGTCTTTTCCTAGCGCTACCTCGCGCACATGCGGGGGCAAGGGGTTGTTATTTCATGTGTGGCGAGGTGGCGACGGGAGTGAATAAGGGCAGACAGTATGAATTATGTATATGTGTATATATGTTTATGTCTGTATGTGTATATATATATGTATACGTTGAGATGTATAGGTATGTATATGTGCTGTGTGTGGACGTGTATGTATATACATGTGTATGTGGGTGGGTTGGGCCATTCTTTCGTCTGTTTCCTTGCGCTACCTCGCTAACGCGGGAGACAGCAACAAAGTATAATAAATATGAATATTATCATCATTATATTTATCATACATAACCGCCGTCTCCCGCGTTAGCGAGGTAGCGCAGGGAAACAGACGAGGAATGGCGGAACCCATCCACATACACATGTATATACATAAACGCCCACACATGCACATATACATTCATATACAATTTTACGTATACATACATATACATACATAGACATATACATATATATACACATGTGCATATCCATACTTGCTGCCCTCATCCATTCCCGATGCCACCCCACCACACAAGAAATAGCATTCCCGGACCAGCGAGGCAGCGCCGGGAACAGACAAAAAAGGCCACATTCGTTCACACTCAGTCTCTAGCTGTAAGATTTAACGCACCGCAACCACAGCTCCTTTTCCACATCCAGGCCCCATAGACCTTTCCATGGTTTACCCCAGACAGTTCGCATACCCTGGTTCAATCCACTGACAGCACGTCGACCCCTGGTATACCACAACATTCCAATTCACTCTATTCTTTGCATGTCTTTCACCCTCCTGTATGTTCCGGCCCCGATCACTCAAATTCTTTTTCACTCCATCCTTCCACCTCCAATATGGTCTCCTGCTTCTACTTCTTTCCTTCACCTCTGACACATATATATATATTGGTGCTTATGCACCTGGTCATGAGAAGAAAGATCATGAGAGGCAAGTGTTTTGGGAGCAGCTGAGTGCGTGTGTCAGCAGCTATGATGCATTAGACCAAGTTATAGTTATGGGTGATTTGAATGCAAAGGTGAGTAATGTGGCAGTTGAGGGTATAATTGGTGTACATGGGGTGTTCAGTTTTGGAATGGAAATGGTGAGGAGCTTGTGCATTTCTGTGCTGGAAAAGAACTGATGATTGGGAATACCTGGTTTAAAAAGAGAGATATACACAAGTATACATATGTGAGTATTAGAGATGGCCAGAGGGATTACGTGTTAATTGATAGGCAGGTAAAAGAGATTTCTGGATGTTAATGTGCTGAGATTGGCAGCTGGAGGGATGTCTGATCACTATCTTGTGGAGGCGAAGGGGAAAATTTGTAGAGGTTTTCAGAAAAGAGAGAATGTTTGGGAGAAGAGAGTGGTGAGAGTAAGTGAGCTTGGAAAGGAGACTTGTGTGAGGAAGTACCAGGAGATTTTGAGTGCAGAATCGCAAAAGGTTAGAGCAAATGATGTAAGGGGAGTGCGGGATAAATGGGATGTATTTAGGGAAGTAGTGATGGCTTGCGTAAAAGATGCATGTGGCATGAGAAAGGTGGGAGGTGGGCAGATTAGAAAGATTGTTAGTGAAAGGGAAGAGAGAGGCGTTTGGATGATTTTTGCAGGGAAGTAATGCAAATGACTGGGAGATGTATAAAAGAAAGTGGCAGGAGGTCAAGGGAAAGGTGCAAGAAGTGAAAAAGAGGGCGAATGAGAATTGCGGTGAGAGAGTATCATTAAATTTTGAGGAGAATAAAAAGGTATTTTGGAAGGAGATAAAGTGCGTAAGACAATAGAACAAATCGGAACATCGGTGGTGTGGGCAAATGGGGAAGTAATAACAAGTAGTGATGAAGTGAGAAGGAAATGGAGTGAAAATTTTGAAGGTTTGTTGAATGTGTGGGATGACAGAGTGACAGATTTAGGGTGTTTTGGCCGGGGTGGTGTGCGAAGTGAGAGGGTCAGGGAGAATGGTTTAGTGAACAGAGAAGAGGTAGTAAAAGCTTTGCGGAAGATGAAAGCCGGCAAGGTGGCGGGTTTGGATGGTATTGCAGTGGAATTTATCAAAAAAGAGGGTGACTGTGATGTTGATTGGTTGGGAAGGATATTCAACGTTTGTATGGATCATAGTGAAGTGCCTGAGGATTAGTGGAATGCATGCATAGTGCCACTGCACAAAGTCAAATGGGATAAAGGTGAGTATTCGAGTTACAGAGGCATAAGTTTGTTGAGTATTCCTGGGAAAGTATATGGGAGGATATTGATTAAGAGGGTAATGGCATGTACAGAGCATCAGATTGGGGAAGAGCAGTGTGGTTTCAGTAGTGGTAGAGGGTTGGGGATGAGGTGTTTCCTTTGAAAAGTATATGTGAGAAATACTTAGAAAAACAGATGGAATTGTATGTAGCATTTATGGATCTGGAGAAGGCATATGATAGGGTTGATAGAGATGCTTTGAGAAAGGTTTTAAGAGTATATGGTGTGAGGGATAAGTTGCTAGAAGCAGTGAAAACTTTTTACCAAGGATGTAAGGCATGTGTATGAGTAGGAAGAGAGGAAAGTGATCTGTTCCTAGTGAATGTCGGTTTGCAGCAGGAATGTGTGATGTCTCCATGGTTGTTTAATTTGTTTTTGGATTGGGTGGTTAGGGAGGTGAATGCAAGAGTTTTGGAGAGAGGGGCAAGTATGCAGGCTGTTCTGGATGAAAGGGCTTGGGAAGTCAGTCAGTTGTAGTTCGCTGATGATACAGCGCTGTGAGTTACAGGGTTGGGGAGGAAGCAAAGGTTCTGGGAGCGTTGAAGAATGTGTGGAAGGTTAAAACTTTACCTAGGAGAGCAAAAATGGGTGTTTGAAGGAATAGTGGTTCCAACAATGATATAGGTTTGTGCGGAGGAGGGTGGATGTGTTGGAAATGAAATGTTTGTGGGCAATATGTGGTGTGAGGTGGTTTGGTCGAGTAAGTAATGAAAGGGTAAGAGAGATGTGTGGTAATAAAAAGAGTGTTGTTGAGAGAGCAGAAGAGGACGTGTTGAAATGGTTTGGACACATGGAGAGAATGAGTGAGGAGAGATTCACATGGAGGATATATGCGTTAGAGGTGGAGGGAAGAAGAAGTGGGAGACCAAAGTGGAGGTGGAAGAATGAAACGAAAAAGAATTTGCGCGATCAGGGCCTGAACATACAGAAGGGTGAAAGGCGTGTAAGGAATAGAGTAAATTGGAACAATGTGTTATACCGGCGTTGACGTGCTGTCAGTGTATTGAACCAGGGCATGTGAAGCGTGTGGGGAAAGTTTTGTGGGGCCTGGATGTGGAAAGGGAGCTGTGGTTTTGGTGCATTACACATGAGAGCTAGAGAATGAGTGTGAACAAATGTGGCCTTTTTTGTCTGTTCCTGATGCTGCCTTGCTGGAGGGAAGGGGGCGGGGAGGGAATGCAATTTCGTATGTGGCAGGGTGGCGATGGGAATGGATGAAGGCAGCAAGTATGGATATGTACATGTATATGTATCTATACATTGAAATGTATATGTGTGTGTGTGTGTGTGTGTGTGTGTGTGTGTGTGTGTGTGTGTGTGTGTGTGTGTGTGTGTGTGTGTGTGTGTGTGTGTGTGTGTGTGCATTTGTGTGTATACATGTGTATGCAGATGTGTGTATACATGTGTATGTGTGTGTGTGTGTGTGTGTGTGTGCATTTGTGTGTATACATGTGTATGCGGGTGGGTTGAGCCATTCTTTCGTATGTTTCCTTGCATTACCTCGATGTCACGGGAGACAACGTTAAGTGTAATAATATATATACATATATAGTATAATAGTAAAATAATAATAATAGAGGAGAAAGAATACTTCCCACGCATTCCTCACGTGTCGTAGAAGGCGACTAAAGGGGACGGGAGCGGGGGGCCAGAAACCCTCCCCTCCTTGTATTTTAACTTTCTAAAAGGGGAAACAGAAGAAGGAGTCACGCGGGGAGTGCTCATTCTCCTAGAAGGCTCAGATTGGGGTGTCTAAATGTGTGTGGATGTAACCAAGATGAGAAAAAAGGAGAGATAGGTAGTATGTTTGAGGAAAGGAACCTGGATGTTTTGGCTCTTGAGTGAAACGAAGCTCAAGGGTAAAGGGGAAGAGTGGTTTGGGAATGTCTTGGGAGTAAAGTCAGGGGTTAGTGAGAGGACAAGAGCAAGGGAAGGAGTAGCACTACTCCTGAAACAGGAGTTGTGGGAGTATGTGATAGAGTGTAAGAAAGTAAACTCTAGATTGATATGGGTAAAACTGAAAGTTGATGGAGAGAGATGGGTGATTATTGGTGCATATGCACCTGGGCATGAGAAGAAAGGTCATGAGAGGCAAGTGTTTTGGGAGCAGCTGAATGAGTGAGTTATTGGTTTTGATGCACAAGATCGGGTTATAGTGATGGGTGATTTGAATGCAAAGGTGAGTAATATGGCAGTTGAGGAAATAATTGGTATACATGGGGTGTTCAGTGTTGTAAATGGAAATGGTGAATAGCTTGTAGATTTATGTGCTGAAAAAGGACTGGTGATTGGGAATACCTGGTTTAAAAAGCGAGATATACATAAGTATGCGTATGTAAGTAGGAGAGATGGCCAGAGAGCATTATTGGGTTACGTGTTAATTGACAGGCGCGCGAAAGAGAGACTTTTGGATGTTAATGTGCTGAGAGGTGCAACTGGGGGGATGTCTGATCATTATCTTGTGGAGGCGAAGGTGAAGATTTGTAGGGGTTTTCAGAAAAGAAGAGAGAATGTTGGGGTGAAGAGAGTGGTGAGAGTTAGTGAGCTTGGGAAGGAGACTTGTGTGAGGAAGTACCAGGAGAGACTGAGTACAGAATGGAAAAAGGTGAGAACAAAGGAGGTAAGGGGAGTAGGGGAGGAATGAGATATATTTAGGGAAGCAGTGATGGCTTGCGCAAAAGATGCTTGTGGCATGAGAAGCGTGGGAGGTGGGTTGATTAGATAGGGTAGTGAGTGGTGGGATGAAGAAGTAAGATTATTAGTGAAAGAGAAGAGTGAGGCATTTGGACGATTTTTGCAGGGAAAAAATGCAAATGAGTGGGAGATGTATAAAAGAAAGAGGCAGGAGGTCAAGAGAAAAGTGCAAGAGATGAAAAAGAGGGCAAATGAGAGTTGGGGTGAGAGAGTATCATTAAATTTTAGGGGAAATAAAAAGATGTTCTGGAAGGAAGTAAATAGAGTGCGTAAGACAAGGGAGCTAATGGGAACTTCAGTGAAGGGGGCTAATGGGGAGGTGATAACAAGTCGTGGTGATGTGAGAAGGAGATGGAGCGAGTATTTTTAAGGTTTGTTGAATGTGTTTGATGACAGAGTAGCAGATATAGGGTGTTTTGGTCGAGGTGGTGTGCAAAGTGAGAGGGGTAGGGAAAATGATTTGGTAAACAGAGAAGAGGTAGTAAAAGCTTTGCGGAAGATGAAAGCCGGCAAGGCAGCAGGTTTAGATGGTATTGCAGTGGAATTTATTAAAAAAGGGGGTGGCTGTACTGTTGACTAGTTGGTAAGGTTATTCAATGTATGTATGATTCATGGTGAGGTGCCTGAGGATTGGCGAAATGCTTGCATAGTGCCATTGTAAAAAGGCAAAGGGGATAAGAGTGAGTGCTCAAATTACAGAGGTATAAGTTTGTTGAGTATTCCTGGTAAATTATATGGGAGGGTATTGATTGAGAGGGTGAAGGCATGTACAGAGCATCAGATTGGGGAAGAACAGTGTGGTTTCAGAAGTGGTAGAGGATGTGTGGATCAGGTGTTTGCTTTGAGGAATGTATGTGAGAAATACTTAGAAAAGCAAATGGATCTGGAGAAGGCATATGATAGAGTTGATAGAGATGCTCTGTGGAAGGTATTAAGAATATATGGTGTGGGAGGCAAGTTGTTAGAAGCAGTGAAAAGTTTTTATCGAGGATGTAAGGCATGTGTACGTGTAGTAAGAGAGGAAAGTGATTGGTTCTCAGTGAATGTAGGTTTGCGGCAGGGGTGTGTGATGTCTCCATGGTTGTTTAATTTGTTTATGGATGGGGTTGTTAGGGAGGTGAATGCAAGAGTTTTGGAAAGAGGGGCAAGTATGCAGTCTGTTGTGGATGAGAGAGCTTGGGAAGTGAGTCAGTTGTTGTTCGCTGATGATACAGCGCTGGTGGCTGATTCATGTGAGAAACTACAGAAGCTAGTGACTGAGTTTGGTAAAGTGTGTGAAAGAAAGTTGGGAGTAAATGTGAATAAGAGCAAGGTTATTAGGTACAGTAGGGTTGAGGGTCAAGTCAACTGGGAGGTAAGTTTGAATGGAGAAAAACTGGAGGAAGTAAAGTGTTTTAGATATCTGGGAGTTGATCTGGCAGCGGATGGAACCATGGAAGCGGAAGTGGGGTAGGGGGCGAAAATTCTGGGAGCCTTGAAGAATGTTTGGAAGTCGAGAACATTATCTCGGAAAGCAAAAATGGGTATGTTTGAAGGAATAGTGGTTCCAACAGCGATGTATTGTTGCGAGGCGTGGGCTATGGATAGAGTTGTGCGCAGGAGGGTGGATGTGCTGGAAATGAGATGTTTGAGGACAATATGTGGTGTGAGGTGGTTTGATGGAGTACGTAATGAAAGGGTAAGAGAGATGCGTGGAAATAAAAAGAGTGTGGTTGAGAGAGCAGAAGAGGATGTTTTGAAATGATTTGGTCACATGGAGAGAATGAGTGAGGAAAGATTGACCAAGAGGATATATGTGTCGGAGGTGGAGGGAACGAGGAGAAGTGGGAGACCAAATTGGAGGTGGAAAGATGGAGTGAAAAAGATTTTGAGTGATCGGGGCCTGAACATGCAGGAGGGTGAAAGGCATGCAAGGAATAGAGTGAATTGGAACTATGTGGTATACCGGGGTCGACGTGCTGTCAATGGATTGAACCAGGGCATGTAGAGCGTCTGGGGTAAACCATGGAAAGTTCTATGGGGCCTGGATGGAGCTGTGGTTTCGGTGCATTATTACATGACAGCTAGAGACTGAGTGTGAACAAATGGGGCCTTTGTTGTCTTTTCCTAGCGCTACCTCGCACACATGAGGGGGGAGGGGGTTGTTATTCCATGTGTGGCGGGGTGGCGATGGGAATAAATAAAGGCAGACAGTATGAATTGTGTACATGTGTATATACGTATATGTCTGTGTGTTTATATATATATATATATGTGTACATTGAGATGTATAGGTATTTATATATGCGTGTGTGGACGTGTATGTATATACATGTGTATGTGGGTGGGTTGGGCCATTCTTTCGTCTGTTTCCTTGCGCTACCTCGCTAACGCGGGAGACAGCGACAAAGCAAAATAAATGAATATATATGATACTTAATCGTCGTCTCCCGCGTTAGCGAGATAGCGCATGGAAACATACGAAAGGATGGCCCAACCCACCCACATACACATGTATATACATGAATGCCCACACACGCACATATACATACCTATACATTTCAACGTATACATACATATACATACACAGACATATACATATATGCACATGTACATATTCATACTTGCTGCCTTCATCCAATCCCGTCGCCACTCCATCACTCATGAAACAGCATCTCTCTCTCTCTCTCTCTCTCTCTCTCTCTATATATATATATATATATATATATATATATATATATATATATATATATATATATATATATATATATATATATATATATCTGTCTGTCTCTCCCCACCCCCACCCCTTCCAGCGAGGTAGCGCCAGGAAAAGGCAAAATGGCCACATTCGTTCACACTCAGTATCTAGCTGTCATGTGTAATGCAATGGAAGCATAGGTCCCTTTCCACACCCAGGACCCACAGACCTTTCTATGGTTTGCCCCAGACGCTTCACATGCCCTAGTTCAATCCACTGACAGCATGGTGATCCTGGTATAGCACATCGTTCCAATTCACTCCATTCCTTGCATGCCTTTCACCCTCCTGTATGTTCAGGCCCCGATTGCTCAAAATTTTTTCACTCCATCTTTCTACTTCCAATTTGGTCACCTGCTTCTCCTTGTTCCCTGCACCCCTGACACATATGTCCTCTTTGTCAATCTTTCCTCACTCATTCTCTCCATGTGTCCAAGCAATTTCAATACACCCTCTTCTGCTCTCTCAACCACACTCTTTCTATTACCACACATCTCTCTTACCCTTTCATTACTTACTCGATCAAATCATCTCACACCACATATTGTCCTCAAACATTTCATTTTCAATACATCCACCCTCCTCCACACAACCCCATCTGTAGCCCATGCCTCGCAACCATAAAACATTGTTGGAACCACTATTCCTTCAGACATACTCATTTTTCCTCTACAAGATAACGTTCTCGCCCTCTACACCTTCTTCAGTGCTCCCAGAACCTTCGCCCCCTCCCCCACCCTGTGACTCACTTCTGCTTCCATGGTTCCATCCCCTGCTAAGTCCACTCCCAGATATCTAAAACATTTAACTTCCTCCTGTTTTTCTTTGTTCAAACTTACCTCCCATTTAACTTGTCCCTCAACCCTATTGAACCTAATAACCTCGCTCTTATTCACATTTACTCTCAACTTTCTTCTTTCAAACACTTTACCAAACTCAGTCACCAGCTCTACAAATTCTTGCATGAATCATCCACCAGAACTGTATCATCAGCAAACAACAAATAACTCATTTCCTAAGCCCTCTCATCCACAACTGGCTCTATACTTGCCCCTTTCCTCAAAACTCTTGCATTCACCTCCCTAACCACCTCATCCATAAACAAATGAAACAACTATGGAGACATCACGCACCCCTGCCACAAACAGACATTCACTGGGAACCAATCACTCCCCTCTCTTCCTACTCGTACACATGCCTTACATCCTTGGTAAAAACTTTTCAATGTTTCTAGAAACTTACCTCCCACACCATATACTCTTAAAACCTTCCACAAACCATCTCTATCAACTCTATCATATGCCTTCTCCAGATCCATAAATGCTACATGCAAATCCATCTGTTTCTCTAAGTGTCTCTCTCATATATTCTCCAAAGCAAATACCTGATCCACACAATTAATACCACGTCTGAAACCACACTGCTCTTCCTCAATCTGATGCTCTGTACATGCCTTTACCCTCTTAATCAATATCCTCCTATATAATTCCCAGGAATACTCAACAATCTTATACCTCTGTAATTTGAGCATTCACCTTCATCCCCTTTGCCTTTGTACAGTGGCATTATGGCAGGCACTTCACCATGATCCATACATACATTGAATATCCTCACCAACCAATCAACATAGTGTCAATGTGATGACCTTACTAAGGAGCTCAGCTGCCTGTACTGTCTCAGCTGAAATAGAAAAAAAAGGACAAAAAAAGTTTATAACTGCCATCTCAAATATGATTCCTATTGTCATCACAACTTCATCCCATTTACACTCGCTATCCTGCAAACTGACTCCACCGTTTTCTGGACGTTTCAACTATTGCCTTCAGCTCTACAGTATTTTCTTACACCCTTATCCATATATTTACCACAACCTCAACCTTTTCATCACAACTCCCCCACCATCATTTCTACTCTCCTCCAATCTCGGTTGCTTCATCATTTCCTCAACATCATGGTTGCTAAAGTTTTGTTCTCAACAAGCCATATTGAGAAAAATTTTCAGAGATCAATTTGACTGTCGTTATGAAAAATGTGTATGTTTTAACAGGAAATTTTAGTTAATGATCAGCTTTTGGTTAACACTTTGTAACTTCATCCTTAAGGATTAGTCTAAACTACCATGAGAAGTTCAAGTCAATTTAATATTTTCTTGTCACATAATATAAGAATTAGTATGGCAGGTAAAACAGACCAAACTAAGAAGGAAAGCAAAAGATATATGATTTTGTACAGTCATATAATCAAGGTTTCTATGAAGGCTTTTGCTGCTACAAGACTTGGAAATTTGTGAGAATGAAAAATACTTGATTTAAATACAGGGGCAGATCAAGAAATGCAGGCTATATTCGTTTTCTTTTCTGTTGAGAACACTGTATGCCTTAAGGAAGACTTCCTCCTAAGAATGGGAGATTCCATGAAGAACTTATGCACTAAGATATTGTGGTAAATGAATTTTCATACATTGGGTATGAAGAACTTTCTCAACAATTTAGTGATACCTAAATGATAACTAAGGTCTTATAGATGATGTTGACCAAATGCTCTAGAATTTTTGTCTTTCACCATTTCAGTTTTTTAGATTTTTATCATCTTATTCATGCAGTTAGATTTTTGTAATATTCCAATATCCAAAAGTATCATGATAAATGACAATGTAATAAAGATAGTACAGTTCATACAGCTATTGACAAACCATGTCCCCTGCAGTTTCACCAAAACAAATAAACTAGCAAGTGATTCAGTTAGCTTCATGTGCTGGGCAGGAATTGCCATACCTTATGAGTCTGATTATTTTACTTCAGGGCATTGGTGTGGTTTGCTGTCTCTTACTTAAAGTATTTATTTGCTTATTACACTTAGTCGCTGTCTCCCGCAAGGAAACAACCGAAAGAATGGCCCAACCCAAACAGAAACACATGTATATACATAAACGCCCACACACGCACATATACATACCCATACATTTCAGCGTATACGTACATATACATACACAGACATAAACATATACATATGCACATATTCATACTTGCTGCCTTCATCGAATCCCCCCGCCACACATGAAAAACAGCATGGAAACAGACGAAAGAATGGCCCAACACTCCCAGATACACATGTATATACATAAACGCCCACACACACACACATATACATACCCATACATTTCAACGTATACGTACATATACATACCCAGACATAAACATGTATTCACATGCACATATTCATACTTGCTGCCTTCATCCAATCTCCCCCCCCCCCCCACGCAAAACATGAAAAACAGCACCCCCCACCACCCACCCTCCCTCTCGCACGCACGAGGTAGCGTTAGGAAAAGACAACAAAGGCTGCATTCGTTCACACTCGGTCTCTAGCTGTCATGTGTAATGCACCGAAACCACAACTCCCTTTCCACATCCAGGCCCCACAAAACTTTCCATGGTTTACTCCAGACGCTTCACATGCCCTGGTTCAATCCATTGACAGCACGTCGACCCTGGTATACCACATCGTTCTAATTCACTCTATTCCTTGCACGCCTTTCACCATCCTGTTTGTTCAGGCCCCGATCGCTCAAAATCTTTTTCACTCCATCCTTCCACCTCCAGTTTGGTCTCCCACTTCTCGTTCCCTCCACCTCTGACACATATATCCTCCTTGTCAATCTTTCCTCACTCATTCTCTCCATGTGACCAAACCATATCAATACACCCTCTTCTGCTCTCTCAACCACACACTTTTTATTACCACACAACTCTCTAACCCTTTCATTACTCACTCGATCAAAGCACCTCACACCACATATTGTCTTCAAGCATTTAATTATCAACACATCCACTCTCCTCTGCACAACCCTATCTATAGCCTATGCCTTGCAACCATATAACATTGTTGGAACCAATATTCTTTCAAACATACCCAGTTTTGCTCTCCGAGATAACGTTCTCGCTTTTCACACATTCTTCAATGCTCCCAGAAGCTTCGCCCCCTCTCCCACCCTGTGACTCGCTTCTGCTTCCATGGTTCCATTCGCTGCTAAATCCACTCCCAGATATCTAAAACATTTCACTTCCTCCAGTTTTTCTCCATTCAAACTTACTTCCCAATTAACTTGTCCCTCGACCCTACTGAACCTATTTACCCTGCTCTTATTCACATTTACTCTCAGCTTTCGTCTTTCACACTCTTTATCAAACTCAGTCACCAACTTATGCAGTTTCTCACCCGAGTCAGCCACCAGTGCTGTATCATCAGCAAACTACAACTGACTCACTTCTCAAGCCCTCTCATCCACAACAGACTGCACACTTTCCCCTCTCTCCAAAACTCTTGCCTTCACCTCCCGAACAACCCCAACCATAAACAAATGAAACAACCATGGAGACATCACGCACCCTTGCCGCAAACCGACATTCACTGGGAACCAATCACTTTCCTCTCTTCCTTCTTGTACATGTGCCTTACATCCTTGATAGAAACTTTGCACTGCTTCTAGTAACTTACCTCCCACACCATATACTCTTAATACCTTCCACAAAGCATCTCTATCAACTCTATCATATGCCTTCTCCAGATCCATAAATACTACATACAAATCCATTTGTTTTTCTAAGTATTTCTCACATACATTCTTCAAAGCAAACACCTGATCCACACATCCTCTACCACTTCTAAAACCACACTGCTCTCCCCCAATCTGATGCTCCGTACATGCCTTTACTCTCTCAATCAATACCCTCCTATATAATTTCCTAGGAATACTCAACAAACTTGTACGTCTGTTATTTGAACACTCATCTTTATCCCCTTTGCCTTTGTTAATGGCACTATGCCTGCATTCCACCAATCCTCAGGCACTTCCCCACGAACATACATACACTGAATATCCTCACCAACAGGTCAGCAACACAGTCACCCCCTTTCTTGATAAATTCCACTGAATACCATCCAAACCCGGCACCTTGCCGGCTTCCATCTTCCATAAAGCTTTCACTACCTCTTCTCTGCTTACCAAACCATTTTCCCTGATCCTTTCACTTCGCACTCCACCTCGACCAAAACACCCTGTCACCATCATCAACCCACCAACCTTACTTTCACTACACTCAAACATCATTACTGACTTATGTAACAGCCACATACTCACTGGTATAACTGTTGCAATCACTTCATTTCCTTATTTCACCTATTGATACAAATTCTTATGCACCATCACTGATGAAATATATTTGTACAGTGGCCCTACCCATCCCAGATATTTATGGCTGGCCACAAGTATAAAATATCTTAGTCATGATGCATAAGTGGGCATCAATTAAAGGGCATCCTTACTTAAAAGATATGTACAAGTGACTTATATCAGAACTTTCATGGGGCTTGAAGAAAGTTTATATTGGAAAGCATTGTATCATAAAATCATGATGTACACCTGACCATCAGAACAGAATTCTTAACTGAAAGATATCTAGATGAGTTTCAAAGAGCTAGATTCAGAATGATACCAAAAATACTGTAGAATTTAAATATTATCCAAAATGAAGAGCAGTGTATCTTAAATTCATGATACACATCTGACCATCAGTAGAAAGGCATTCATATCTGCATGAATTTCATGAAATTACACTCAAAAATATTCCAGAAATACTATGGAGCTTGAAAATGAGTCTGCATATGACTCTTGAGACTGTTATTTTGATTAGATTTATAAGGACAATACGGGCACGCATAAGGTTTCTCTCCAGTGTGTATACGAATATGCTTTCTTAAATTGGATCTATCACCTGTTTGATATGAGCAATATGAGCAGGAGAAAGGCTTTTCTCCAGTATGAATGCGATAATGTTCTATAAAATGTGATTTATTGACGCTGCTGAATTTACATTCAGGACAATAGTGTCTTTTCCGAATCTTTCTGCTGTCGAAGAAGCTCCTCGCTGCATCAGTGGTTCCTGCCTCGTTACCCATTTGACTATCCAGCGACACCTGTGGAAAATGTTTATTCTCTTCAGTCATAAAGATATTGGCAAAGGTAAAGATCAAAAAGTCTAAACTATCAAGTGTATTTTTCAGTTATCTATTATAAGTACTACAAATAAACATCATAATCTAAATCATCGTATGATTTTCAGTCATTTGTTAAAAGTGATAGAGAGGGCTCATTAATGAAGAACCAAATAGTTTCTCCTAGCATTTCTTTTTCCTTTTTTTTGTGATCAAATATATTATCATATTACTTGCTTGATATATTGTACATTTTTACTTGTTCAAAAAATTATACACCAATAAATTTCTTTAATTTCTATACTAATTTCTCTACTAATTAGATAACATTAGGTGTAGAAGCATTATTGATATGTTCTGTAATTGTATATATATATATATATATATATATATATATATATATATATATATATATATATATATACAGTATATATATATATATATATATATATATATATATATATATATATATATATATATATATATATATATATATATATTGCAGTGGAATTTATTAAAAAAGGGGGTGACTGTATTGTTGACTGGTTGGTAAGGTTATTTAATGTATGTATGATTCATGGTGAGGTGCCTGAGGATTGGCGGAATGCTTGCATAGTGCCATTGTACAAAGGCAAAGGGGATAAGGGTGAGTGCTCAAATTACAGAGGTATAAGTTTGTTGAGTATTCCTGGTAAATTATATGGGAGGGTATGGATTGAGAGGGTGAAGGCATGTACAGAGCATCAGATTGGGGAAGAGCAGTGTGGTTTCAGAAGTGGTAGAGGATGTGTGGATCAGGTGTTTGCTTTGAAGAATATATGCCAGAAATACTTAGAAAAACAAATGGAATTGTATGTAGCATTTATGGATCTGGAGAAGGCATATGATAGAGTTGATAGGGATGCTTTGTGGAAGGTATTAAGAATATATGGTGTGGGAGGCAAGTTGTTAGAAGCAGTGAAAAGTTTTTATCGAGGATGTAAGGCATGTGTACATGTAGGAAGAGAGGAAAATGATTGGTTCTCAGTGAATGTAGGTTTGCGGCAGAGGTGTGTGATGTCTCCATGGTTGTTTAATTTGTTTATGGATGGGGTTGTTAGGGAGGTGAATGCAAGAGTTTTGGAAAGAGGGGCAAGTATGCAGTCTGTTGTGGATGAGAGAGCTTGGGAAGTGAGTCAGTTGTTGTTCGCTGATGATACAGCGCTGGTGGCTGATTCATGTGAGAAACTGCAGAAGCTGGTGACTGAGTTTGGTAAAGTGTGAGAAAAAAGAAAGTTAAGAGTAAATGTGAATAAGAGCAAGGTTATTAGGTACAGTAGGGTTGAGGGTCAAGTCAATTGGGAGGTAAGTTTGAATAGAGAAAAGCTGGAGGAAGTGAAGTGTTTTAGATATCTGGGAGTGGATCTGGCAGCGTATGGAACCATGGAAACGGAAGTGAATCATAGGGTGGGGGAGGGGGCGAAAATTCTGGGAGCCTTGAGAATGTTTGGAAGTCGAGAACATTATCTCGGAAAGCAAAAATGGGTGTGTTTGAAGGAATAGTGGTTCCAACAATGTTGTATGGTTGCGAGGCGTGGGCTATGGATAGAGTTGTGCACAGGAGGATGGATGTGCTGGAAATGAGATGTTTGAGGACAATATGTGGTGTGAGGTGGTTTAATCGAGTAAGTAATGTAAGGGTGAGAGAGATGTGTGGAAATAAAAAGAGTTTTTTTGAGAGAGCAGAAGAGGGTGTTTTGAAATGGTTTGGTCACATGGAGAGAATGAGTGGGGAAAGATTGACCAAGAGGATATATGTGTTAGAGGTGGAGGGAACGAGGAGAAGTGGGAGACCAAATTGGAGGTGGAAAGATGGAGTGAAAAAGATTTTGAGTGATCGGGGCCTGAACATGCAGGAGGGTGAAAGGCGGGCAAGGAATAGAGTGAATTGGAACGATGTGGTATACCGGGGTCGACGTGCTGTCAATGGATTGAACCAGGGCATGTGAAGCATCTGGGGTAAACCATGGAAAGCTGTGTGGGGCCTGGATGTGGAAAGGGAGCTGTGGTTTCGGTGCATTATTACATGACAGCTAGAGACTGAGTGTGAACGAATGGGGCCTTTGGTGTTTTTCCTAGCGCTACCTCGCACACATGAGGGGGAGGGGGTTGTTATTCCATGTGTGGTGAGGTCGCGATGGGAACAAATAAAGGCAGACAGTATGAATTATGTAAATGTGTATATATGTATATGTCTGTGTGTGTATATATATGTGTACATTGAGATGTATAGGTAAGTATATTGTGCATGGGTGGACATGTATGTATATACATGTGTATGTGGGCGGGTTGGGCCATTCTTTCGTCTGTTTCCTTGCGCTACCTCGCTAACACGGGAGACAGCGACAAAGCAAAATAATAATTATATATATATATATATATATATATATATATATATATATATATATATATATATATATATATATATATATATATATATATTTCATTTTTATTATATTTTTATTATTTTGCTTTGTCGCTGTCTCCCACGTTTGTGAGATAGTGCAAGGAAACAGACGAAAGAAATGGCCCAACCCAAGCCCATACACATGTATGCACATACACGTCCACACACGCAAATATACATACCTATACATCTCAATGTACACATATATGTACACACACAGACATATACATATATACACATGTACATAATTCATACTGTCTGCCTTTATTCACTCCTATCGCCACCTCGCCACACATGGAATAACATCCCCCTCCCCCCTAATGTGTGCGAGGTAGGGCTAGGAAAAGACAACAAAGGCCCCATTCGTTCACACTCAGTCTCTAGCTGTCATGTAATAATGCCTGAAACCACAGCTCCCTTTCCACATCCAGGCCCCACAGAACTTTCCATGGTTTACCCCAGATGCTTCACATGCCCTGATTCAATCCATTGACAGCACGTCGACCCCAGTATACCACATCGATCCAATTCACTCTATTCCTTGCCCGCCTTTCACCCTCCTGCATGTTCAGGCCCCGATCACTCAAAATCTTTTTCACTCCATCTTTCCACCTCCAATTTGGTCTCCCACTTCTCCTCGTTCCCTCCACCTCCGACACATATATCCTCTTGGTCAATCTTTCCTCACTCATTCTCTCCATGTGCCCAAACCATTTCAAAACACCCTCTTCTGCTCTCTCAACCATGCTCTTTTTATTTCCACACATCTCTCTTACCCTTACATTACTTACTCAATCAAACCACCTCACACCACATATTGTCCTCAAACATCTCATTTCCAGCGCATCCACCCTCCTGCGCACAACTCTATCCATAGCCCATGCCTCGCAACCATACAACATTGTTGGAACCACTATTCCTTCAAACATTCCCATTTTTGCTTTCGGAGATAATGTTCTCGACTTCCACTCATTCTTCAAGGCTCCCAGGATTTTCACCCCCTCCCCCAACCTATGATCCACTTCCGCTTCCATGGTTCCATCCGCTGCCAAATCCACTCCCAGATATATATATATATATATATATATATATATATATATATATATATATTGGAAAGGATCACAATTTTGCGTGTGATCTCATAGGAATATATATATATATATATATATATATATATATATATATATATATATATATATATATATATATGGTGTGGGAGGCAAGTTGTTAGAAGCAGTGAAAAGTTTTTATCGAGGATGTAAGGCATGTGTACGTGTAGGAAGAGAGGAAAGTGATTGGTTCTCAGTGAATGTAGGTTTGCGGCAGGGGTGAGTGGTGTCTCCATGGTTGTTTAATTTGTTTATGGATGGGGTTGTTAGAGAGGTGAATGCAAGAGTTTTGGAAAGAGGGGCAAGTATGAAGTCTGTTGGGGATGAGATAGCTTGGGAAGTGAGTCAGTTGTTGTTCGCTGATGATACAGCGCGGGTGGCTGATTCATGTGAGAAACTGCAGAAGCTGGTGACTGAGTTTGGTAAAGTGTGTGAAAGAAGAAAGTTAAGAGTAAATGTGAATAAGAGCAAGGTTATTAGGTACAGTAGGGTTGAGGGTCAAGTCAATTGGGAGGTGAGTTTGAATGGAGAAAAACTGGAGGAAGTGAAGTGTTTTAGATATCTGGGAGTGAATCTGGCAGCGGATGGAACCATGGAAGCGGAAGTGGATCATAGGGTGGGGGAGTGGGCGAAAAATCTGGGAGCCTTGAAGAATGTGTGGAAGTCGAGAACATTATCTCGGAAAGCAAAAATGGGTATGTTTGAAGGAATAGTGGTTCCAACAATGTTGTATGGTTGCGAGGCATGGGCTATGGATAGAGTTGTGCGCAGGAGGTTGGATGTGCTGGAAATGAGATGTATGAGGACAATGTGTGGTGTGAGGTGGTTTGATCGAGTGAGTAACGTAAGGGTAAGAGAGATGTGTGGAAATAAAAAGAGCGTGGTTGAGAGAGCAGAAGAGGGTGTTTTGAAATGGTTTGGGCACATGGAGAGAATGAGTGAGGAAAGATTGACCAAGAGGATATATGTGTCGGAGGTGGAAGGAACGAGGAGAAGAGGGAGACCAAATTGGAGGTGGAAAGATGGAGTGAAAAAGATTTTGTGTGATCGGGGCCTGAACATGCAGGAGGGTGAAAGGAGGGCAAGGAATAGAGTGAATTGGAGCGATGTGGTATACCGGGGTTGACGTGCTGTCAGCGGATTGAATCAGGGCATGTGAGGCGTCTGGGGTAAACCATGGAAAGCTGTGTAGGTATGTATATTTGTGTGTGTGGACGTATGTATATACATGTGTATGGGGGTGGGTTGGGCCATTTCTTTCGTCTGTTTCCTTGCGCTACCTCGCAAATGCGGGAGACAGCGACAAAGCAAAAAAAAAAATATATATATATATATATATAGGGGAGATAGGGGAGAAAGAATACTTCCCACGTATTCCCTGTGTGTCATAGAAGGCGACTAAAAGGGGAGGGAGCGGGGGGCTGGAAATTCTCCCCTCTCAATTTTTTTTAATTTTCCAAAAGAAGGAACAGAGAAGGGGGCCAGGTGAAGATATTCCCTCAATGGCCCAGTCCTCTGTTCTTAACGCTACCTTCTGCTTCCATGGTTCCATCCGCTGCCAGATCCACTCCCAGATATCTAAAACACTTTACTTCCTCCAGTTTTTCTCCATTCAAACTTACCTCCCAATTGATATATATATATATATATATATATATATATATATATATATATATATATATATATATATATATATATTTTTTTTTTTTTTTATACTTTGTCGCTGTCTCCTGCGTTTGCGAGGTAGCGCAAAGAAACAGACGAAAGAAATGGCCCAACCCCCCCCATACACATGTATATACATACGTCCACACACGCAAATATACATACCTACACAGCTTTCCATGGTTTACCCCAGACGCTTCACATGCCTTGATTCAATCCATTGACAGCACGTCAACCCCGGTATACCACATCGCTCCAATTCACTCTATTCCTTGCCCTCCTTTCACCCTCCTGCATGTTCAGGCCCCGATCACACAAAATCTTTTTCACTCCATCTTTCCACCTCCAATTTGGTCTCCCTCTTCTCCTCATTCCCTCCACCTCCGACACATATATCCTCTTGGTCAATCTTTCCTCACTCATCCTCTCCATGCGCCCAAACCACTTCAAAACACCCTCTTCTGCTCTCTCAACCACGCTCTTTTTATTTCCACACATCTCTCTTACCCTTACGTTACTCACTCGATCAAACCACCTCACACCACACATTGTCCTCAAACATCTCCTTTCCAGCACATCCATCCTCCTGCGCACAACTCTATCCATAGCCCACGCCTCGCAACCATACAACATTGTTGGAACCACTATTCCTTCAAACATACCCATTTTTGCTTTCCGAGATAATGTTCTCGACTTCCACACATTCTTCAAGGCCCCCAGAATTTTCGCCCCCTCCCCCACCCTATGATCCACTTCCGCTTCCATGGTTTCATCCGCTGCCAGATCCACTCCCAGATATCTAAAACACTTCACTTCCTCCAGTTTTTCTCCATTCAAACTCACCTCCCAATTGACTTGACCCTCAACCCTACTGTACCTAATAACCTTGCTCTTATTCACATTTACTCTTAACTTTCTTCTTCCACACACTTTACCAAACTCAGTCACCAGCTTCTGCAGTTTCTCACATGAATCAGCCACCAGCGCTGTATCATCAGCGAACAACAATATATATATATATATATATATATATATATATATATATAATGTGTGTGTGTCTGTATTCATATTCGCCATTTCCCGCTTCAGCAAGGTAGCGTTAAGAACAAGGGACTGAGCCTAAGAGGTAAAATCCTCAATTGGCCCTTTCTCTGTTCCTTCTTTTGGAAAAGTGAAAAAACTGGAGGGGAGGATTTCCAGCCCCCCCCCCCTTCCCTTTTAGTCACCTTTTACGACATGCAGGGAATACGTGGGAAGTATTGTTTCTCCCCTATCCCCAGGGATATATATATATACAGAGAGAGATGGAGAGAGAGAAAGAGTTTAAACTTTATTAGTGTTACAAAAATTCATGCTCATTTGGCAACCTTTATTCTGAAATACTTATTACAGTTACAGATTCATGTGTGAAATACACTCTATCTTGTGCTTAAAAAGAAATAAGAAATAGCTTTATTACATAATCTATTTTTCCATAACTTGGATATGGACATTCTCTGTAATTGAACTTTCAGTATTTCATTCCATGTACAATACCTACTTTCTGCTATAGAGAAATAGCAGTTTCACTGTAACAATGCAGTCCTTATCCTACTAACTAAGAAATTCAAATAAGTATAGGACATACTACGTATAATAGTGTAAAATTTACATGGTACAAATAATCAACAAACTACACAAATCAAAAAGGTACTTCAGTAAACCAGATATACTGATTATGAAAAATTAATTGATCTATCTGTAGTGTGAATGATGCGAATATGCCTCTTCAAATTTGACTTAACACCTGTTTGATATGAACACTGTGGGCATGAAAAAGGCTTCTCCCCGGTGTGAGTGCGAAAATGTTCTATAAAATTACTGCGTTTTGAACTCATGAAGGTACAGTGAGGACAATGGTGTATTTTTGGCCCCTTTTTGCTGCTGTTGAGCATCTTCCCAGCTCCTGTGGCTCCTCCCTCAGCAGCCATGTGACTGTCACTAATCAGCCACACCTGTAGGGAATTTTTATCTTGTTCAGTCAGAATCTCATAGACAAAGTTCATTCTAGCTATTTCTTTATCAAATCAACAAGAAATGGTATCAAAAACTAAAGCAACTACTTACACCAAATGGTGATACTGTATTATGTAACTAACACAACCATTTCCCATCAAAATTTCATGTTACAGAGAAGCAAAATCAAAGAGGGACAACAATATTCTTTATTCAAGAACATATCTTAACATTAATGATCGAAATTTTCAGTCATTGGCTCTTTAATATGCTTGTCTTTACAGCAGATACTTCCACAAGACAAAAATGGCTGTTTCAATGAAACAATCCAAACCTTACACTACAACCATGGTTCAAGAATAGTTGGCAAAGATGATATTACAAATGAATTTGGAAAATTAATATGGTACATATGAATATCAAACTGGACTAGCCTAACAATCATTCAAATTAGCCAGATATAAGCATCACTGGAAATTATAAGATTTGTCTGCAGTGTGAATGTTGCGAATGTGCCTCCTCAAATTTGACTTAACACCTGTTTGATATGAACACAGTGGGCACAAAAAAGGCTTTTCCCCAGTGTGAGTGCGGTAATGTTCTGTAAAATGACAGTGGTTTTTACTCCTGAAGGTACAGTGAGGACACTGATGTATTTTTGGCCCTTTTTTGTTGCTGGTGAGCATCTTCCTAGCTCCTGTGGCTCCTCCCTCAGCAGCTATTTGACTGTCACTAGTCAGCCACACCTGTAGGGAATTTTTATCTTGTTCAATCAAAATCTCATAGACAAACTTCATTCTCATTACTCTTTTACCACACCAAGATATTCTACCACAGACACTGGTACTTACATAAACCAACTGCAAATATTTTGAAAATAAGGTAATTATTCATCCACATTTCATTGTGAAAGGGGAAAAATATAGAAAAGGAAACATGATATTCCTTTATTATCAAAGTGTAGTTATCCCGCAGCTTTTTGCACACTTCTATAACCAGAGAGAGAAAGACAAGATAAGGATTATAACAGTAGTCCATATAACACATCTCGGTGTTCATTTTGAGAAAAAAATTAAGGATTAAGATTATAATCCAAATTATAAATTTCAAATTCTTTTATCTTTTTTTATGTTGACGGCTTCAGTCACAAACAAAAATCCACATCAAGGCCGAGCCTAAATTGAAATATAGAGAGAATTATGAAACGGAAAAAGAAAAGACAAGGAGAAAGTGTTTACAAATTTTGGAGGAGTGAGATTGTTGAATTGTTTCTTTCCTTCTATTCTGTGTGTCAGTCTTCATAAGTTTTTGATATGAATTAGTATGAGGGAAAATTGAAGAAATGGATTCAATTTGCATGAAGTGAGGTTACAAAAAGGAGTTATATTGATAGGATTCAGTATATACATTGTTAAAGGAACATTAGTTAGACACATTAGATAGAAGTAGTTAGTAGTAACATCAAGTAGGAGTCTCTGAAAACACTGCACTAGAACTGCCCTTTGCCAGTGGCTTGTTGAGGGTGATGCACTAAAGGCTAAGGAGCCACACTGGAGTTCACCAGTCATGGAGACTTTTGCCATGGCCACCCCCATCGAGAGAGTTTCAGAGGTGAATGGGCATCAGAGATATAGATAGAGAGAGATCTATCATTGTTTTAAACCAAATTCTTTAAATAAACACTGGTATATTCTTAAACAAAAACATCAGCAAGAGAAAGATGAAAAGAATTAAGTAAGGAAGATAAGAAAAGAGGAACAGTAGGGGGAACATGGAAGAAAAGATTTAACAGTAAGTGAAAGGGATGAAGAAAGAAGACAAGAAAAATCTAGAAAGGTGAAGGAAAAAAGATATCAAGATGTGAAGAACAAAGATGTTGAAAATAATGAGGAACATAATAAGGAAGACCAGGAGTAGATGAGGAACAAGAGGTAAGGAAGGAAGTAAAAAAGGGAGAGCAAAGAAGAATCTAAAAAGGAGAAAAATAGAACAGAAAAAGATGAGAAAAAATTAAGAAAAGAGAAAGAAGAAGAATAAGAAAAATTTAAAAAGTAAATTACAAGCACGAGACAGCAATCTTGCTTCCCTAATGGTGACTTGGAAATCAATGACCAAGAGAAGGAGTCGCCACTGATATACAATGGTACATTTGATTAAGGTGCACTCTTTGTCTTTTTGCTGTTTCAAGGCAAATGATTCATCATAATCTGTCCACTCAAGAGTGAATATGAATGTAACACAGGCTTAAGAGGTCTTATGGTATGGTGCCTAAACAACTTTCTTTAAAAAGCTTAATAGATATACAGTTCGTATTCAAACTCTGTTTACATGCATGCCCACAGTCACACATATATGTTTTACATATATCTACAAACACAGTGGTACCAGAGTAAGCTTTCCACCTACTTAGCTTCATCTGAGATGAGGGATAACATATTGGGAATATGTGCACTGATATGCAACAAGCAAATGCTCAGTTTATTTGTGAGTACGTAGATGTCTCTTAATCTTAGGTTTTTCATGCGATCGATAGGGACAATACGGACATGAAAATGGTTTCTCTCCAGTATGAATACGAATATGCCGTGCTAAGTTTGATTTTACACTTGTTTCATATGAACAAAGACAGCAAGAAAACGTTTTTACTTTAGAATTAGTTAAATGATGTGTTGTAATGTTAGAGGAGCTGGTATTCATATAAGTATAGTGAGGCTGCTGATGCAATTCTGCCATCTTTCTGTTGGTGAGAATCTTCTCAGTACCTGAGACTCCTTCTTCGCCAGCCATTTGACTGTCATTAGTCAGCCACACCTGCAGGAAATGTTTATCTTATTCAGTCAATACATATTAAGGGACTTAACGTAGACATATAACAAATATACTGACAAGATAATTAGTGCATGATCTAAACTTGGCCAGTTTGATTTTATCTCGTTCATATCATTCAAAATGTCACACAGCCAATCTGTTTTGGTGTTACTCATAACTGACTAATGCTAGTAGTACTAATCACAGCCATTTTTATCAGTTATGTGAAAAGATCTCATTTCAATTTTCAGAAAACAACGAAGTTGAACAGAATTTGGAAACAAACACACTTGAGATGGAAATTATAACTTAATGCCACATGCATAATGAGTTAGAAAATGTGCTTGTATGGAACAGGAGAACAGTATATTACAAAGCAGAGAAATACTGAGCTACAGTAATGACCAAGTTATTACTTTAATTTCCATAAGTGGGTACTGCTAAATCATTACCTGTAATTCAGTTCAAAGAAAAACTTTCTAATGAACAGAGCAATTATGATGTGAAATAAACCATATGAATTTCATCTATAGTAGTTGTATTAGTATTTACATTTCTGTTACATGTTTTGAAAACTTTATGAATATTATACAATTCTTATTCTCTCATATCTCTTTTACTTCATATTCTTTTATCAAGATTTGTATCACTGCTTTATGTTTAAGATCTCACTCTGATTAATACAAATGTTAAAAAATGTATGTGTGGCACAATCCTATATATTCTAAATATGAATGGATTACATATGAATGAGCATATGGTGTTTAACAGAATTATTTTCATTAGACTGATAAGAGCAATAAGGACAATAGTAAGGCTTTTTCCTTGAATGAGTGCGAATATGTCTCTTTAGATTTGATTTAGCACCAGTTTGGTATGAACACTGAGAACAAGAGAAGGGCTTTTCTCCTGTATGAGTCCGGTAATGTTCAACAAAATGGGATCGATTTCTACTGATGAAGGTACAGTAAGGACACTGGTGCATTTTTGACATCTTTTTGGAGCCATCATAGATCTTCCCAGAGCGTGGACCTCCTTTCACGTTGACCATTTGCCTGTTAATAACCAGCCTCACCTGTAGAAAATGTTCATTTTATTAAGTCCAGTTAACTTATGTATAAAGTGAGTTAAAGATGCTGTGACTTATATTTATATATTGTTGTGGTATAAAAATCTATTCATGAATTACATGTATAAAAGACATATCATGCAATTATCGTTTTAAGTATGATCATCATGTGAATTTGCAGGAAAACATGAACTCATTCTGGCACTGTTTATAATGGTGGCACATCTTACTCAAAAGATAATTATAGACCGAATCATGGTTAAGAGTACCATGTTTAGAACTTTCTAGTCAAAGGATATAAAGTTTACTAAAAGATATTTTCCTATTAGATGATTTTTTGAAAAATTATTCCAAAAAAATAAATATGATGCTTATCATAGATGATAAAGGAAAGAAACTGATGACAAGATTTACACTAACAAAGAATATGTTGTTCATGGTATGGAAATTAATCTCAGCATGGCAAAAAGAAGCATAGGCTTAACAATATTTAGAGAAGCTTTATATAAATTGGGCATGTTACTGTTACTGAAAATCTATTTTATGGTATTTGAATTTATCAAGTAAAGAAGGTACCTAATATGTCGATGCTATTTTGTTTTATAAACACTTTGGAGACATCAGACAAGAACAGTGATTCTAAGAGAGACAACTGGGTGCCCAAAGTTAACAGGGACAGAGATTGTGACTCCCAGAAGTTGGTTAGACATTCTTTAAGTGTCACTCCACTGCTTTTTCAAGTATAAAATGGAAAAGCCCAGTACTATGTTTTACTATGGTCACCCCTTGAAACATGGTGTCAGGAGTGGGATCCCAGATAAAACAAGAGTCTGGGATCTAGGACCAGCCAAGGTGTGACTGGAGTCTACAGGTCACAAGCAGCTGATCAAAGATAGAGTACTGGATGTCCTGAAACCTGTGTCTAGCTTACAATTATATCGAGAAGCAACATGGCTCTGAATTTGCAGCCTCCACTACCCCAAGATTTGAGTACTGGTACTTATATTGCAGCCTACTGGAAAAGATTCAAGGAGTCTTGGGAGAATTATGAAATAGCAGTGGGCCTTGAAAAAGAGAAAGACAGAAGGAGAGTAGCTGCATTCTTACATGTATTTGGGGAACTGCAGTGAAGTATAACTCATTCAGTTGGAGTGATCCTGAAGACGAGCACAAAATTGACAAAGTGCTTGAGAATCTGAGGAGGATTTGCGAACAAAGGACCAATATGATAATTGAAAGATACAAATTCTTGAACATGAAACAATATTGCAGTGAGACATGTGGCCAGTTCATCACGCAGCTGAGGGTCCTGGCAAAATCCTGCAAATTTAATGATACAGATGAAATGATAAAGGATCAGTTCATCCTTAATCTCCATGATGACCAAGCAAGAGAAAAATTTTTGGATCATGCACAAATGGATGATAAATCCCTGACTTTGGATAGAGCCCTGAATTTTGTGAAAAATTATGAAAAGAGAGTAAACCAGAAGCAGATGACCAGATTGCCTGATGATGAAATCAAGAATGTAAGAAATGACAAGAGACACTTCAAGACTGAGGTAGAGAATTGTAGATTTTGTGTTCTTGATCACAAGGTGTGAATGATCCAGCAGCGATAGACTTGTGCTAAGTGTGGTAAACTCAGTCATTTTCCCAAGCCTTGTAAATCATATACACTCCAGAATAAGGTCAAAAGTGTAGATAATTATGATTTAGATAGCCAGGATGAAATTCCAAGTGTCAGTGTACAAAAGGAACTGGCAGGAAGAATTAGTGAGCCAAAATATAAAATGCAATATGTGAAAATGATGGTAAACAAAAAAGGTGTAAATTTTTAGATTGATTCTGGTGCAACTCGCAGGGTAATCTCAATGAAGGACCAACACCTATTGGTGGTACAGTTGGAGTTGCTACATCAACAAATGCTGTAATATTGCAAATGTTTGATATACACATATATATATATATTTTTTATTTTTTTTTGTTTGCTTTGTCACTGTCTCCCGCATTTGCAAGGTAGCGCAAGGAAACAGACGAAAGAAATGGCCCAACCCAACCCCATACACATGTATATATATATACACGTCCACACACGCAAATATACATCCCTATACATCTCAATGTACACATATATATACACACACAGACATATACATATATACACATGTACATAATTCATATATATATATATATATATAATTATCTTTCTTTCTTTTCTTTTAAACTATTCGCCATTTCCCGCATTAGCGAGGTAGCGCTAAGAACAGAGGACTGGGCCTTTTTTGGAATATCCTCAACTGGCCCCCTCTGTTCCTTCTTTTGGAAAATTTAAAAAAAAAAAAAAAAAAAAAAAAAAGAGAGGGGAGGATTTCCAGCCCCCCGCTCCCTCCCCTTTTAGTCGCCTTCTACGACACGCAGGGAATACGTGTGAAGTATTCTTAATCCCCTATATATATATATATATATATATATATATATATATATATATATATATATATATATATATATATATATATATATGGTGACTGAGTTTGGTAAAGTGT
This sequence comes from Panulirus ornatus, assembly GCF_036320965.1. Lineage (NCBI taxonomy): Eukaryota > Metazoa > Arthropoda > Malacostraca > Decapoda > Palinuridae > Panulirus > Panulirus ornatus. The sequence goes on along the minus strand of NC_092243.1, from coordinate 46,325,050 downwards.
GTGGAAGAAGAAAGTTAAGAGTAAATGTGATTAAGAGCAAGGTTATTAGGTACAGTAGGGTTGAGGGTCAAGTCAATTGGGAGGTGAGTTTGAATGGAGAAAAACTGGAGGAAGTTAAGTGTTTTTAGATATCTGGGAGTGGATCTGGCAGCGGATGGAACCATGGAAGCGGAAGTGGATCATAGGGTGGGGGAGGGGGAAAAAATTCTGGGGGCCTTGAAGAATGTGTGGAAGTCGAGAACATTATCTCGGAAAGCAAAAATGGGTATGTTTGAAGGAATAGTGGTTCCAACAATGTTGTATGGTTGCGAGGCGTGGGCTATGGATAGAGTTGTGCGCAGGAGGATGGATTTGCTGGAAATGAGATGTTTGAGGACAATGTGTGGTGTGAGGTGGTTTCATCGAGTAAGTAACGTAAGGGTAAGAGAGATGTGTGGAAATAAAAAGAGCGTGGTTGAGAGAGCAGAAGAGGGTGTTTTGAAGTGGTTTGGGCACATGGAGAGAATGAGTGAGGAAAGATTGACCAAGAGGATATATGTGTCGAGGTGGAGGGAACGAGGAGAAGAGGGAGACCAAATTGGAGGTGGAAAGATGGAGTGAAAAAGATTTTGTGTGATCGGGGCCTGAACATGCAGGAGGGTGAAAGGAGGGCAAGGAATAGAGTGAATTGGAGCGATGTGGTATACCGGGGTTGACGTGCTGTCAGTGGATTGAATCAAGGCATGTGAAGCGTCTGGGGTAAACCATGGAAAGCTGTGTAGGTATGTATATTTGCGTGTGTGGACGTATGTATATACATGTGTATGGGGGGGGGGTTGGGCCATTTCTTTCGTCTGTTTCCTTGCGCTACCTCGCAAACGCGGGAGACAGCGACAAAGTATAATAAATAAATAAATAATATATATTTATTATTTATTTTGCTTTGTCAGTGTCTCCCGCGTTTGCGAGGTAGCGCAAGGAAACAGACAAAAGAAATGGCCCAACCCACCCCATACACATGTATATACATACATGTCCACACACGTAAATATACATACCCATACATCTCATTGTACACATATATGTACACACACACAGACATATACATATATACACATGCACACAATTCACACTGCCTGCCTTTATTCATTCCCATCGCCACCTCGCCACACATGGAAATAGCATACCCCTCCCCCTCATGTGTGCGAGGTAGCGCTAGGAAAAGACAACAAAGGCCCCATTCGTTTACACTCAGTCTCTAGCTGTCATGCAATAATGCCCTAAAACCACAGCTCCCTTTCCCCATCCAGGCCCCACAGAACTTTCCATAGTTTACCCCAGACGCTTCACATGCCCTGATTCAGTCCACTGACAGCACATCGACCCCGGTAAACCACATCGATCCAATTTATTCTATTCCTTGCCCTCCTTTCACCGTCCTGCATGTTTAGGCCCCGATCACTCAAAATCTTTTTCACTCCATCTTTCCACCTCCAATTTGGTCTCCCACTTCTCCTCATTCCCTCCACCTCCGACACATATATCCTCTTGGTCAATCTTTCCTCACTCATTCTCTCCATGTGCCCAAACCATTTCAGAACACCCTCTTCTGCCCTCTCAACCACGTTCTTCTTATTTCCACACATCTCTCTTACCCTTACATTACTTACTCGATCAAACCACCTCACACCACATATTTTCCTCAAACATCTCATTTCCAGCACATCCACCCTCCTGCGCACTACTCTATCCATAGCCCACGCCTGGCAACTATACAACATTGTTGGAACCACTATTCCTTCAAACATACCCATTTTTGCTTTCGGAGATAATGTTCTCGACTTCCACACATTCTTCAACGCTCCCAGAACTTTCGCCCCCTCCCACACCCTATGATTCACTTCCACTTCCATGGTTCCATCCACTGCGAAATCCACTCCCAGATATCTAAAACACTTCACTTCCTCCAATTTTTCTCCATTCAAACTTACCTTCCTCTTATTCACATTTACTCTCAGCTTTCTTCTTTCACACACTTTACCAAACTCAGTCACCAGCTTCTGCAGTTTCTCACATGAATCAGCCACCAGCGCTGCATCATCAGCGAACAACAACTGACTGACTTCCCAAGCTCTTTCATCCACAACAGACTGCATGCTTGCCCCTCTTTCCAAAACTCTTGCATTCACCTCTCTAACAACCCCATCCATAAACAAATTAAACAACCATGGAGACATCACACACCCCTGCCACAAACCTACATTCACTGAGAACCAATCACTTTCCTCTCTCTCTCTACACGTACACATGCCTTACATCCTCGAGAAAAACTTTTCACTGCTTCTAACAACTTGCCTCCCACACCATATATTCTTCACAACTTCCACATAGCATCTCTATCAACTCTATCATATGCCTTCTCCAGATCCATAAATGCTACATACAAATCCACTTGCTCTTCTAAGTATTTTTCACATACATTCTTCAAAGCAAACACCTGATCCACACATCCTCTACCACTTCTGAAACCACATTGCTCTTCACCAATCTGATGTTCTGTATATGCCTTCGCCCTCTCAGTCAGTACCCTCCCATATAATTTCCCAGGAATGCTCAACAAAATTATAGCTCTGTAATTTGACCACTCACTTTTATATCCTTTGCCTTTGTACAATGGCACTATGCAAGCATTCTGCCAATCCTCAGGCACCTCACCATGAGTTATACATACATTAAATAACCTTACCAACCAGTAAACAATAAAGTCACCCCCTTTTTTAATAAATTCCACTGCAATACTATCCAAACCCACTGCCTTGCCGACTTTCATCTTCCGCAAAGCTTTTACTACCTCTTCTCTTTTTACCAAATCATCCTCCCTAACCCTCTCACTTTGCACACCATCTCGACCAAAACACCCTATATCTGCCACTCTGTCATCAAACACATTTAACAAACCTTCAAAATACTCACTCCATCTCCTCACATTACCACTACTTGTTATCACCTCCCCATTAGCCCCCTTCTCTGATGTTCCCATTTGTTCCCTTGTCTTACGCACTTTATTTACCTCCTTCCAAAACATCTTTTTATTCTCCCTAAAATTTAATGATACTTTCTCACCCCAACTCTCATTTGCCCTCTTTTTCACCTCTTGCACCTTTCTCTTGACCTCCCTCTTTCTTTTATACATCTCCCAGTCATTTGCATTATTTCCCTGCAAAAATCGTCCAAATGCTTCCCTCTTCTCTTTCGCTACGACTCTTACTTCTTCATCCCACCACTCACTACCCTTTCTAATCTGCCCACCTCCCACGCTTCTCATGCTACAAGCATCTTTTGCGCAAGCCATCACTGCTTCCCTAAATACATCCCATTTCTCCACCACTCCCCTTACGTCCTTTGTTCTCACCTTTTTCCATTCTGTACTCAGTCTCTCCTGGTATTTCCTCACACAAGTCTCCTTCCCAAGCTCACTTCCTCTCACCACTCTTTTCACCCCAAAATTCTCTCTTCATTTCTGAAAACCTCTACAAATCTTCACCTTCGCCTCCACAAGATAATGATCAGACATCCCTCCAATTGCACCTCTCAGCACATTAACATCCAAAAGTCTCTCTTTCGCGAACCTATCAATTAACATGTAATCCAATAATGCTCTCTGGCCATCTCTCCTACTTACATACGTATACTTATGTATATCTCTCTTTTTAAACCAGGTATTCCCAATCACCAGTCCTATTTCAGCACATAAATCTACAAGCTCTTCACCATTTCCATTTACAACATTGAACACCCCATGTACACCAATTATTCCCTCATCTGCCACATTACTCACCTTTGCAATGAAATCACCCATCACTATAATTCGGTCTCGTGCATCAAAACTACTAACACACTCACTCAGCTGCTCCCAAAACACTTGCCTCTCATGATCTTTCTTCTCATGCCCAGGTGCATATGCACTAATAATCACCCATATCTCTCCATCCACTTTCAGTTTTACCCATATCAATCTAGTGTTTACTTTCTCACACTCTATCACATACTCCCACCACTCCTGATCAGGAGTAGTGCTACTCCTTCCCTTACTCTTGTCCTCTCTAACCCCTAATTTTACTCCCAAGACATTCCCAAACCACTCTTTCCCTTTACCCTTGAGCTTCGTTTCACTCAGAGCCATAACATCTAGGTTCCTTTCCTCAAACATACTACCTATCTCTCCTTTTTCTCATCTTGGTTACATCCACACACATTTAGACACCCCAATCTGAGCCTTCGAGGAGGATGAGCACTCCCAGTGTGACTCCTTCTTCTGTTTCCCCTTTTAGAAAGTTAAAATACAAGGAGGGGAGGGTTTCCAGCCCCCACTCCCGTCCACTTTAGTCGCCTTCTAAAACACGTGAGGAATGCGTGGGAAGTATTATTTCTCCCCTATCCCCCGGGATATATATATATATATATATATATATATATATATATATATATATATATATATATATATATATATATATATATTTTTTTTTTTTTTTTTTTTTTTTTTTTTCATACTTTGTCGCTGTGTCCCGCGTTTGCGAGGTAGCGCAAGGAAACAGACGAAAGAAATGGCCCAACCCTCCCCATACACATGTACATACACACGTCCACACACGCAAATATACATACCTACACAGCTTTCCATGGTTTACCCCGGACGCTTCACATGCCTTGATTCAATCCACTGACAGCACGTCAACCCCTGTATACCACATCGCTCCAATTCACTCTATTCCTTGCCCTCCTTTCACCCTCCTGCATGTTCAGGCCCCGATCACACAAAATCCTTTTCACTCCATCTTTCCACCTCCAATTTGGTCTCCCTCTTCTCCTCGTTCCCTCCACCTCCGACACATATATCCTCTTGGTCAATCTTTCCTCACTCATTCTCTCCATGTGCCCAAACCATTTCAAAACACCCTCTTCTGCTCTCTCAACCACGCTCTTTTTATTTCCACACATCTCTCTTACCCTTACGTTACTTACTCGATCAAACCACCTCACACCACACATTGTCCTCAAACATCTCATTTCCAGCACATCCATCCTCCTGCGCACAACTCTATCCATAGCCCACGCCTCGCAACCATACAACATTGTTGGAACCACTATTCCTTCAAACATACCCATTTTTGCTTTCCGGGATAATGTTCTCGACTTCCACACATTTTTCAAGGCTCCCAAAATTTTCGCCCCCTCCCCCACCCTATGATCCACTTCCGCTTCCATGGTTCCATCCGCTGACAGATCCACTCCCAGATATCTAAAACACTTCACTTCCTCCAGTAATATATATATATATATATATATATTTTTTTTTTGCTTTGTCGCTGTCTCCTGCACGTGCAAGGTAGCGCAAGGAAACAGACAAAAGAAAATGGCCCAACCCACCCCCATACACATGTATATACACACGTCCACACACTCAAATATACATACCTACACAGCTTTCCATGGTTTACCCCAGACGCTTTACATGCCCTGATTCAATCCACTGACAGGACGTCAACCCTGGTATACCACATCGATCCAATTCACTCTATTCCTTGCCCTCCTTTCACCTCCTGCATGTTCAGGCCCCGATCACACAAAATCTTTTTCACTCCATCTTTCCACCTCCAATTTGGTCTCCCACTTCTCCTCGTTCCCTCCACCTCCGACACATATATCCTCTTGGTCAATCTTTCCTCACTCATTCTCTCCATGTGCCCAAACCATTTCAAAACACCCTCCTCTGCTCTCTCAACGACACTCTTTTTATTTCCACACATCTCTCTTACCCTTACGTTACTTACTCAATCAAACCACCTCACACCACACATTGTCCTCAAACATCTCATTTCCAGCACATCCATCCTCCTGCGCACAACTCTATCCATAGCCCACGCCTCGCAACCATACAACATTGTTGGAACCACTATTCCTTCAAACATACCCATTTTTGCTTTCCAAGATAATGTTCTCGACTTCCACACATTCTTCAAGGCTCCCAGGATTTTCGCCCCCTCCCCCACCCTATGATCCACTTCCGCTTCCATGGTTCCATCCGCTGCCAGATCCACTCCCAGATATCTAAAACACTTTACTTCCTCCAGTTTTTCTCCATTCAAACTTACCTCCCAATTGACTTGACCCTCAACCCTACTGTACCTAATAACCTTGCTCTTATTCACATTTACTCTTAACTTTCTTCTTTCACACACTTTACCAAACTCTCACCAGCTTCTGCAGTTTCTCACATGAATCAGCCACCAGCGCTGTATCATCAGCGAACAACAACTGACTCACTTCCCAAGCTCTCTCATCCCCAACAGACTTCATACTTCCCCCTCTTTCCAAAGCTCTTGATTTCACCTCCCTAACAACCCCATCCATAAAAAATTAAACAACCATGGAGACATCACACACCCCTGCCGCAAACCTACATTCACTGAGTATCAATTACTTTCCTCTCTTCCTACACGTACACATGCCTTACATCCTCGAAAAGAACTTTTCACTGCTTCTAACAACTTGCCTCCCACACCATATTTTCTTAATACCTTCCACAGAGCATTTCTATCAACTCTATCACATGCCTTCTCCAGATCCATAAATGCTACATACAAATCCATTTGCTTTTCTAAGTATTTCTCACATACATTCTTCAAAGCAAACACCTGATCCACACATCCTCTACCACTTCTGAAACCACACTGCTCTTCCCCAATCTCATGCTCTGTACATGCCTTCACCCTCTCAATCAATACCCTCCCATATAATTTACCAGGAATACTCAACAAACTTATACCTCTGTAATTTGAGCACTCACTCTTATCCCCTTTGCCTTTGTACAATGGCACTATGCACGCATTCCGCCAATCCTCAGGCACCTCACCATGAGTCATACATACATTAAATAACCTTACCAACCAGTCAAAAATACAGTCACCCCCTTTTTTAATAAATTCCACTGCAATACCATCCAAACCTGCTGCCTTGCCGGCTTTCATCTTCCGCAAAGCTTTTACTACCTCTTCTCTGTTTACCAAATCATTTTCCCTAACCCTCTCACTTTGCACACCACCTCGACCAAAACACCCTATATCTGCCACTCTATCATCAAACACATTTATCATCAAACACACACACACATATATATATATATATCTTTTAAACTTTTAAACTATTCGCCATTTCCCGCGTTAGCGAGGTAGCGTTAGGAACAGAGGACTGGGCCTTTTTTGGAATATCCTCACCTGGCCCCCTCTGTTCCTTCTTTTGGAAAAAAAAAAAAAAAAAAAAAAAAAAAAAAAAAAAAAAGAATACTTCCCACGTATTCCCTGCGTGTCGTAGAAGGCGACTAAAAGGGAAGGGAGCGGGGGGCTGGAAATCCTCCCCTCTCATTTTTTTTTTCCTTTATTTCCAAAAGAAGGAACAGAGAAGGGGACCAGGTGAGGATATTCCCTCAAAGGCCGAGTCCTCTGTTCTTAATGCTATCTTGCTAATGCGGGAAATGGCGAAGAGTAAAAAAAAAAAAAAAAGTGCAAGAGGTGAAAAAGAGGGCAAATGAGAGTTGGGGTGAGATAGTATCATTAAATTTTAGGGAGAATAAAAAGATGTTCTGGAAGGAGGTAAATAAAGTGCGTAAGACAAGGAAGCAAATGGGCACTTCAGTGAAGGGGGCTAATAGGGAGGTGATAACAAATAGTGGTGATGTGAGAAGGAGATGGAGTGAGTATTTTGAAGGTTTGTTGAATGTGTTTGATGACAGAGTGGCAGATATAGGGTGTTTTGGCCGAGGTGGTGTGCAAAGTGAGAGGGTTAGGGAGGATGATTTGGTAAACAGAGAAGAGGTAGTAAAAGCTTTACGGAAGATGAAAGCCGGCAAGGCAGTGGGTTTCGATGGTATTGCAGTGGAATTTATTAAAAAAGGGGGTGTGACCGTATTGTTGACTGGTTGGTAAGGTTATTTAATGTATGTATGATATATGGTGAGGTGCCTGAGGATTGGTGGAATGCTTGCATAGTGCCATTATACAAAGGCAAATGGGATAAGAGTGAGTGCTCAAATTACAGAGGTATAAGTTTGTTGAGTATTCCTGGTAAATTATATGGGAGGGTATTGATTGAGAGGGTGAAGGCATGTACAGAGCATCAGATTGGGGAAGAGCAGTGTGGTTTCAGAAGTGGTAGAGGATGTGTGGATCAGGTGTTTGCTTTGAAGAATGTATGTGAGAAATACTTAGAAGAGCTAATGGATTTGTATGTAGCATTTATGGATCTGAAGAAGGCATATGATAGAGTTGATAGAGATGCTCTGTGGAAGGTACTAAGAATATATGGTGTGGGAGGCAAGTTGTTAGAAGCAATGAAAAGTTTTTATCGAGGATGTAAGGGATGTGTATGTGTAGGAAAAGAGGAAAGTGATTGGTTCTCAGTGAATGTAGGTTTGCGGCAGGGGTGTGTGATGTCTCCATGGTTGTTTAATTTGTTTATGGATGGGGTTGTTAGGGAGGTGAATGCAAGAGTTTTGGAAAGAGGGGCAAGTATGAAGTCTGATGGGGATGAGAGAGCTTGGGAAGTGAGTCAGTTGTTGTTCGCTGATGATACAGCACTGGTGGCTGATTCATGTGAGAAACTGCAGAAGCTGGTGACTGAGTTTGGTAAAGTGTGTGAAAGAAGAAAGCTAAGAGTAAGTGTGAATAAGAGCAAGGTTATTAGGTTCAGTGGGGTTGGGGGTCAAGTTAATTGGGAGGTAAGTTTGAATGGAGAAAAACTGGAGGAAGTAAAGTGTTTTAGATATCTGGGAGTGGATCTGGCAGCGGATGGAGCCATGGAAGCGGAAGTGAATCATAGGGTGGGGGAGGGGGCGAAAATCCTGGGAGCCTTGAAGAATGTGTGGAAGTCGAGAACATTATCTCAGAAAGCAAAAGTGGGTATGTTTGAAGGAATAGTGGTTCCAACAATGTTGTATGGTTGCGAGGCGTGGGCTATGGATAGAGATGTGCGCAGGAGGGTGGATGTGCTGGAAATGAGATGTTTGAGGACAATATGTGGTGTGAGGTGGTTTGATCGAGTAAGTAATGTAAGGGTAAGAGAGATATGTGGAAATAAAAAGAGGGTGGTTTAGAGAGCAGAAGAGGGTGTTTTGAAATGGTTTGGGCACATGGAGAGAATGAGTGAGAAAAGATTGACCAAGAAGATATATGTGTCGGAGGTGTAGGGAACGAGGAGAAGTGGGAGACCAAATTGGAGGTGGAAAGATGGAGTGAAAAAGATTTCGAGTGATCGGGGCCTGAACATGCAGGAGGGTGAAAGGCGGGCAAGAAATAGAGTGAATTGGATCGATGTGGTATACCGGGGTCGACGTGCTGTCAATGGATTGAATCAGGGAATGTGAAGCGTCTGGGGTAAACCATGGAAAGTTCTGTGAGGCCTGGATGTGGAAGGGGAGTTGTGGTTTCGGGCATTATTGCATGACAGCTAGAGACTGAGTGTGAACGAATGGGGCCTTTGTTGTCTTTTCCTAGTGCTACCTCGCACACATGAGGGGGGAGGGGGATGTTATTCCATGTGTGGCGAGGTGGCGATGGGAATGAATAAAGGCAGACAGTGTGAATTGTGTGCATGTGTACATATGTAGGTGTCTGTGTGTGTATATATATGTGTACATTGAGATGTATGTGTATGTATATTTGCGTGTGTGGACGTGTATGTATATACATGTGTATGGGGGTGGGTTGGGCCATTTCTTTCGTCTGTTTCCTTGTGCTACCTTAAAAACGCGGGAGACAGCAACAAAGCAAATAAATATAGATATAAATATATTTATGTATTATTCTTTGTTGCTGTCTCCCACGTTAGCGAGGTAGCACAAGGAAACAGATGAAAGACTGGCCCAACCCACCCATACATATGTATATACATACACGTCCACACACGCACATATACATACCTATACATCTCAACATATATACACACACAGATACATATACACATGTACATAATTCATACTGTCTGCCCTTATTCATTCCTGTCACCACCCAGCCACACTTGAAATGAGAACCCCCTCCCCACACATGTGTGCAAGGTAATGCTGGGAGAAGACAACAAAGGCTACATTCATTCACACTCAGTCTCTAGCTGTCATGTATAATGCACCAAAACCACAGCTCTCTTTCCACATCCAGGCCCCACAAAACTTTCCATGGTTTACTCCAGACACTTCACGTGCGATGGTTCAATCCACTGACAGTACGTCGACCCAGCTATACCACATCATTCCAATTCACTCTATTCCTTGCACGCCTTTCACCCTCCTGCATGTTCAGGCACCGATCACTCAAAATCTTTTTCACTTCATCTTTCCACCTCCAATTTGGTCTCCCACTTCTCGCTCCCTCCACCCCTAACACATATATCCTCTTTGTCAATCTTTCCTCACTCATTCTCTCCATGTGCCCAAACCATTTCAAAACACCCTCTTCTGCTCTTTCAACCATGCTCTTTTTATTTCCACACATCTCTCTTACCCTTACATTACTTACTCGATCAAACCACCTCACACCACATATTGTCCTCAAACATCTCATTTCCAGTACATCCTGTGCACAAATCTATCCATAGCCCACGCCTCGCAACCATACAACATTGTTGGAACCACTATTCCTTCAAACATACCCATTTTTGCTTTCTGAGATAATGTTCTCGACTTCCAAACATTCTTCAAGGCTCCCAGGATTTTCGCCCCCTCCCCCACCCTATGATTCACTTCCGCTTCCATGGCTCCATCCGCTGCCAGATCCACTCCCAGATATCTAAAACACTTTACTTCCTCCAGTTTTTCTCCATTCAAACTTACCTCCCAATTGACTTGACCCTCAACCCTAATGTACCTAATAACCTTGCTCTTATTCACATTTACTCTTAACTTTCTTCTTTCACACACTTTACCAAACTCAGTCACCAGCTTCTGCAGTTTCTCACATGAATCAGCCACCAGCGCTGTATCATCAGCAAACAACAACTGACTCACTTCCCAAGCTCTCTCTTCCCCAACAGACTGCATACTTGCCCCTCTTTCCAAAACTCGTGCATTCACCTCCCTAACAACCCCATCCATAAACAAATTAAACAACCAGGGAGACATCACACACCCCTGCCGCAAACCTACATTCACTGAGAACCAATCACTTTCCTCTCTTCCTACACATACACATGCCTTACATCCTCGATGAAAATGATGATATAGGGTAGATATAAGGTGCTTTGGTCGAGGTGGTGTGCAAAGTGAGAGGGTTAGGGAAAATGATTTGGTAAACAGAGAAGTGGTAGTAAAAGCTTTGCGGAAGATGAAAGCCGGCAAGGCAGTAGGTTTGGATGGTATTGCAGTGGAATTTATCAGAAAAGGGGGTGACTGTATTGTTGACTGGTTGGTAAGGTTATTTAATGTATGTATGATTCATGGTGAGGTGCCTGAGGATTAGCAGAATGCTTGCATAGTGCCATTGTACAAAGGCAAAGGGGATAAGAGTGAGTGCTCAAATTACAGAGGTATAAGTTTGTTGAGTATTCCTGGTAAATTATATGGGAGGGTATTGATTGAGAGGGTGAAGGCATGTACAGAGCATCAGATTGGGGAAGAGCAGTGTGGTTTCAGAAGTGGTAGAGGATGTGTGGATCAGGTGTTTGCTTTGAAGAATGTATGTGAGAAATACTTAGAAAAGCAAATGGATTTGTATGTAGCATTTATGGATCTGGAGAAGGCATATGATAGAGTTGATAGAGATGCTCTGTGGAAGGTACTAAGAATATATGGTGTGGGAGGCAAATTGTTAGAAGCAGTGAAAAGTTATATATATATATATATATATATATATATATATATAAGAAGAGGGTGTTTTGAAATGGTTTGGGCACATGGAGAGAATGAGTGAGGAGAGATTGACCAAGAGGATATATGTGTCGGAGGTGGAGGGAACGAGGAGAAGAGGGAGACCAAATTGGAGGTGGAAAGATGGAGTGAAAAAGATTTTGTGTGATCGGGGCCTGAACATGCAGGAGGGTGAAAGGAGGGCAAGGAATAGAGTGAATTGGAGTCATGTGGTATACAGGGGTTGACGTGCTGTCAGTGGATTGAATCAAGGCATGTGAAGCGTCTGGGGTAAACCATGGAAAGCTGTGTAGGTATGTATATTTGCGTGTGTGGACGTGTGTATGTACATGTGTATGGGGGGGGGGTTGGGCCATTTCTTTCGTCTGTTTCCTTGCGCTACCTCGCAAACGCGGGAGACAGCGACAAAGTATAAAAAAAAATATATATATATATATATATATATATATATATATATATATATATATATACATCCGCATCCAAGCCCCACAAAACTTTCCATGGTTTATCGCACATGCTTCGCATGCCCTGGTTCAATCCATTGACAGCACGTCGACCCCAGTATACCACATCGTTCCAATTCACTCTATTCCTTGAACGCCTTTCACCCTCCTGCATGTTCAGGCCCTGATTGCTCAAAATCTTCCATCTACCTCAATTTGGTCTTCCACTTCTCCTCATTCCCCTCCACCACTGACACATATATCCTTTTCGTCAATCTTTCCTCTCTCATTCTCTCCATGTGACCAAACCATTTCAATACACCCTCTTCTGCTCTCTCTCAACCACACTCTCTTTATTACCACACATCTCTCTTACCCTTTCATTACTTACTTGATCAAACCAGCTCACACCACATATTGTCCTCAAACAACTCATTTCCAACACATCCACCCTCCTCCGCACAACCCTGTCTATAGCCCACACACACACACACACACACACCTATACACCTGAACGCCCACACACACACACACACACACACACACACACACACACACACACACACACACACACTCACACATGGACACATCCACACCTTGTGCCCTCATCCATTCTCGTCGCCATCTCGCCACACATGAAGCAGCAGCACCCCCCCCCCCCCCTTGCACGTGTGCGAGGCAGCACTAGGAAAAGACAACAAAGGCCTCATTCGTTCATAGTCAGTTTCCAGCTGTCATGTGTAATGCACCGAAACCACAGCTCCCTTTCCACATCTAGGCTCCACAAAACTTACCATAGTTTACCCCAGACGCTCCACATGCCCTGGTTCAATCCATTGACAGCATGTCGACCCCGGTACACCACATCGTTCCAACTCACTCTACTCCCTGCACGCCCCTCACCCTCCCATATGTTCAGGCCCCAATCGCTCAAAAACTTTTTCACTCTATCCTTCACCTCCAATTTGGTCTCCCTCTTCTCCTTGTTCCCTCCACCTCTGATATGCATATCCCCTTTGTCAATCTTTCCCCACTCACTCCCTCCATGTGACCAAACCACCCCAATACACCACCTTCTGCTCCCCCAGTCACACTCATTTTATTACCACACATCTCCCTCACCCTTTCATTACTTACTCGATCAAACCATCTCACACCACATACTGTCCTAATACATCTCAGTTCGAACGCATCCACCCTCTTCCACACAACCCAATCTATAGCCCATCCCTTGCTACCACATAACACTGTTGGAACCACTACTCCTTCAAACACATCCACTTCTGCTCTCCGAGATAGCACTCTCACCTTCCACACATTTTTCAATGCTCCCAGAACCCTCGCCCCCTTCCCCACCCTGTGACTCACTTCCGCTTCCATGATTCCATCCACTGCTAAAATCCACTCCCAGATATCTGAAACACTTCACTTCCTCCAGCCTTTCTCCATGCAAACTTACCTCCAATTTAACTTGTCCCTCAACCCTACTGAACCTAATAACCTTGCTCTTATTCAGATTTACTATTGGCTTTCTTCTCTCACACTCTTTACCAAACTCAGTTACCAACTTCTGCAGTTTCTCAACCAAATCAGACACCAGCGCTGTATCATCAGCGAACAATAACTGACTCACTTCCCGAGCCCTCTCAGTACACAACAGACTGCATACTTGCCCCTCTTTCCAAAACTCTTGTATTCACCTCCCTAACAACCCCATCCATAAACAAATCAAACAACCACGGAGACATCTCGCACCTCTACCGCAAACCAACACTCACTGGGAACCAGTCACTTTCATCTCTTCCTATTCATACGAATGCCTCACATCCTTGATAAAAACTTTTCACCGCCTCAAGCAACTTGCCTCCCACACCATACACTCCCAGTACCATTGCAACACCCTCTAAACCCACCACCTTGCCAGCTTTCATCTTCTGCAATGCCTCCACTACCTCTTCTCTGTTCACCAAACCATTCTCCCTGACCCTCTCACCTCGCACACCACCTCGACCAAAACACCCCACATCTGCTACTCCATCCTCAAACACACCCAACAAACCCCCAAGATACTCAATCCATCTTCTCACTCCATCGCACCTCCCCATCAACCCCCCCTACTGATGTTCTCACCTGATCTCCTGTCCCATGCACCCCATTTACCTCCTTCATAAGACAACGATCAGACATCCCTCCAGTTGCCCCTCTCAGCACGTTAACATCCGAAAGTCCCTCTTTCACATGCCCATCAATTAACACACAATCCAATAACGCTCTCTGGCCATCTCTCCTACTTACATATGCATACCATGCATATCTCTATCCTTAAACCAGGCACTTCCAATCACCAGTCCTTTTTCAGTACACAAATCTACAAGCTCCCCACCATTTCCACTCATAACACTGAACACCCCATGTACACCAATTTACCCTCAACTGCCACATTTCTCATCTTTGCATTCAAATCACCCATCACTACAACCCAGTCTCGTGCGTCAAAGCTGCTAACACTCACTCAGCTGCTCCCAAAACACTTGCCTCTCGTGATCTTTCTTCTCATGACCAGATGATAAGCACCAATAATCACCCACCTCTCTCTATCCACTTTCAGGTTTACCCTTATCAATCTAGAGTTTACTTTCTTACACTATCACATACTCCCACCACTCCTGATTCTGGAGTAGTATTGCTCCTTTCTTTGCTCTTGTCCTCTCACCATCCCCTGACTTTACTCCCAAGACATTCCCAAACCACTCTTCCCATTTACCCTTGAGCTTCAGAGCTTCACTCAGAGCCAAAACATCCAGGTTCCTTTCCTCAAACATACTAACTATCTCTCCTTTTTTCTCATCTTAGTTACATCCACACACATTAAGTCACCACAATCTGAGCCTTTGAGGAGGATGAGCACCCCCCGCATGATTCCTTCTTCTGTTTCCCCTTTTAGAAAGTTAAAATACAAGGAGGGGAGGGTTTTTTGCCCCCCCCGCTCACGTCCCCTTTAGTTGCCCTCTACAACACAAGGGGAATGTGTGGGAAGTATTCTTTCTCCCCTTGGTTATGGCCTTGATTATGGCCTTAGTTACCTGTGTTGTCTCATCTAACATAAAAAGACTGAGATTTTGCAGCAATATTAACCATTAATGAACAATATACATTATCATAGCTGATCATAGATCATTTTCATTAATTGTATCATTCAATTCAGATAACTGTAATATTTAGTTTACAAAGGAATACAAAAGGGAATACAAAGGAAGTCAGACAGGAACATGCCACTGGGCCCCCTTCAAAGTTGGTTGTGCTAGAGGAAGAGTTATGAAACTTAGTGTGGTAAGAAGAGAAAGACATTTTGAAATGAAATAAATACTATAAACCTTCCATGCAGCTAAGGAAATGCAAATAATGTCATTCGTGTATTTCAAACAAAATATTTATCAAGAATGCCCTTAAACATATCTTTGGTAATACTTTCAACACTCTAACTGGTAAATCATTCCAAAAATTAACAATACTGTTGGTGAAAACTTTTGTCCATGAGTTTGTAACCATTAATACAAATGAAATCAGATGAATCTCTCCCTAATTAGCTCATTAGATCAAGATCATCAAAACCTTTGATTGTTTTGAATAACTTTGTTGGATAACTTCTTAAGCTTTTCTAAACTAAACAGATATAAGTTGTTTAATTGGCTCTTATGGGTTTGTTTCCTAGTCCAAGAATCATCTTGGTAGCTCGCCTCTGCCTTCTCTCCATTCTATCTATGTCTGTTTTCAAGTAGAGTGGCCAAAACTGACATTATATTCAAGACTTGGATGCATCAGTGACTTGCATAGAGTAAGAATAATTTCTCCAGACTTAAATTCAGTAGCCCTTCCCATAAATCCAAGAATCTTGCTTGCCCCTTTCAACTGCTTCAGTGTACTACTTCCTTGGCTCACCAGAGATTATTACGTTCAAGTGATTTTCCACAACACAGACTTTCATAATTTGCTCTACCATGTTGCTTAATGGTCTCTTTGAGTACCATCTAATTTAAAACATGTCAAACAATGAAGTAAGAAAATATTTTTGCCACTTAATTCACAGATAACAACTACATGCCACTCCAAAGGGAACGAAATTAATGGAATGTTCTCTTTATAAGAATCTCTATTTGCAAAGTCCAGTTAGGGTAAGTTATTTGCTTAGAAGAGCAAACTTCCTGGAGAAACTTACAGAGAAAGAAAAGGGCAGAGCCTCTAAACATAGTTACAACAGAGAACCTTACCTCTAAATTGAAAAGACACAAGAACTTACAAGTTTCTTGTGCATCAAGTATCAGACACTCACAAATCTATCCACAAAAACAAAAGTCTGTATCCCAGCTCATGACACTGAGAGATGAAATATCCATGGATCCACTATCTAAAAGTAAGAAAGACAGAGCAACTCTACCCTTCCCAAAAGCCCCACTATATGATCTACTAAAAATGGGAAACATCCTGATTTGAAGTTGTCATTCAAACTACCAGATGATGTTGCGGGAAATCCATCAAGGTAATGATCTAGTATGCTGTTTACACATCACAAATACTAATCTGAATGTCCTCATGTATTCCTGGACATATAGGGTCCCTGATGAAACTAAGCAACTGTCTGGTACATCCATGGAGTACATCCAAGGAGTTGAAAGCCTTCAAATGTAGACTCATACAAAAACAGACTGGTCTTGTTAAATTGCCAGGACTGGGCACAAGATGAATGAAACAGTTTCCTCAAGATGGGACATTAGAATGAGTCATTAGATTTTCCTAATACTAAATTGAATGACCATTGTACTCATAGTGAATTGTGACTGCTCTAAGAGGTCATCTTAAACCTGAACCACCAAGTCTGTGCACCAATTTGGCACAAATACTTCCTCATACTAGGAATTATGGAAATACTAGCAGGCACCTTAAAAGATAAGCAAAATGATCACTATTTAACCATAAGGTGTGGCAAACCTTCTGAGGTGTTCATCCTTATATTAAACTTCCAGGTCTGTGCAACAAAAAGTCAAACTTCCTTATACATGGGTTACTGTTAGTGCCAACAGGGAAGGTCCATGTGAACCTTTGTTACATTATGTAGATATCTAGAAAAAATAGAAATTCATTCTTCCTATGAATCCCTTCCTTGACTGGAGAATAAATTTAAACAAAGATGACCCCAAGGCAGGATGTGGGATGTCCTTGGTTCATCAGCTCTGTAGTGTTGTAAAGACTACCCTCCAACTGGTATGGGACAGTGAGATGGGAAAAAAAGTATGCATGAAGACCCATCACTGGTCTTAAGAGGATTACCCAAAAAAGGTACCTCCATTTCTGGCAGGAGCACTTTATGAAAAAAAAATGGTCTTCTAAGATAAGAAAGAAGTGAAAAAATAAAAAAGGAGCCCCCAAATCAGTCTTCTCCCTCTGGTTAGAGCAAAAAAAAAAGGTGAAAAACAAAAGTTTCTGCCATGATGGTCTTAGAAGGTCTAATTCTAGTATTTTCTGAATAGCCTCAAGGGGAAAGAGAAACCATAGCCTGCTATCTGCAGTGTAGGTGTGGTAGACATTTCCAAAATCACTTTTATGGAACGGAATGCAGTTATGAAGCATGCCCCAGGATTCTATGGAGATCTCTGGAATTGCGTACTCTTACAGTGGAGGAAGGATTCACAGGGAAGATTTACCAATTGATAGTTGGGTATTTTCTTTTTCAATAGAATATCTAATCTTTCATGTACTTTCTGTTAATCTTAGGGAAATATTG
Source organism: Panulirus ornatus (assembly GCF_036320965.1). Taxonomy (NCBI): domain Eukaryota; kingdom Metazoa; phylum Arthropoda; class Malacostraca; order Decapoda; family Palinuridae; genus Panulirus; species Panulirus ornatus. The sequence goes on along the minus strand of NC_092243.1, from coordinate 46,306,938 downwards.
CCAGTCTAAAAGAGATTATTTCCTCCCCAAAGAGTACATAAGCACTCCAGAGAGATTTTCAGGATAGATTCAACAATTCATAAGATAACTCTGACTGATTTTTTATTTTTGATTCTATGACATCAGGGATTAAAGATTGAGCTTAGCCAGGAAAAATCCTAAAAAGAAAAGGGCAGCCTGGAAATAAAAGAAAAAAAGAAAAAAAGGCCTTATGAGTCTCCAGGTATGGATAAACAGATGGAGATATTTCTAAAATTTCTTAAGGAATACTGATATAGGTTATCTGATCTCTTGCTTGAATGAAACAACTCATCTTTCAGGGAGAGAGTTTTTCTTGGTATTCAAAACATCTGACCTACTTGTGAATATTGTTCAACTGGAAACATCATGCAGTAGGAGGGAGCCACAGCTTTTTTTTTTTAACAGTTTCTTTTTCACTGATAAAAATTTTTGAAAGATTACTTGCATTCTTTCAAAAATAAAGCCACCTAAATGGAAGGGGGTGGGCATGGCTCCCATAATCACCATCAATCCTGCTAAAGTACCATATCCTAAATACATAACTTGGGTGCTTCCTTTCAATTCTATGACAAAAACCATCCATAGATTATTATTATTTATTTTGCTTTGTCGCTGTCTCCCACATTAGCGAGGTAGTGCAAGGAAATAGACGAAAGAAATGGCCCAACCCACCCACATACACATGTATATACATACACATCCAAACACGCAAATATACATACCTATACATCTCAATGTATACATATATATACACACACAGACATATACATATATACACATGTACATAATTCATACTGTCTGCCCTTATTCATTCCCATTGCCACCCCGCCACACATTAAATAACAACCCCCTCTCCCCAAATGTGCACGTGGTAGCGCTAGGAAAAGACAACAAAGGCCACACTCGTTCACACTCAGTCTCTAGCTGTCATGTAATAATGCACCAAAACCACAGCTCCCTTTCCACATCCAGGCCCCACAGAACTTTCCATGGTTTACCCCAGATCCTTCCCATGCCCTGGTTCAATCCATTAACAGCACGTCGACCCCAGTTGTTCCAATTCGCTCTGTTCCTTGCACGCCTTTCACACTCCTGCATGTTCAGGCCCCGATCACTCAAAATCATTTTCTCTCCATCTTTCCACCTCCAATTTGGTCTCCCACTTCTCCTCGTTCCCTCCACCTCTGACACATATATCCTCTTGGTCAATCTTTCCTCACTCATTCTCTCCATGTGACCAAACCATTTCAAAACACCGTCTTCTGCTCTCTCAACCACACTCTTTTTATTACCACACATCTCTCTTACCCTGTTATTACTTACTCGATCAAACCATTTCACACCACATATTGTCCTCAAACATCTCATTTCCAGCACATCCACCCTCCTCCGCACAACTCTATCCATAGCCCACGCCTTGCAACCATATAACATTGTTGGAACCACTATTCCTTCAAACATACCCATTTTTTCTTTCCGAGATAATGTCCTCGACTTCCACACATTCTTCAACGCTCCCAGAACTTTTGCCCCCTCCCCCACCCTAGGATTCACTTCCACTTCCATGGTTCCATCCGCTGCCAAATCCACTCCCAGATATCTAAAACACTTCACTTCCTCCAGCTTTTCTCCATTCAAACTTACCTCCCAATTGACTTGTCCCTCAACCCTACAGTACCTAATAACCTTCCTCTTATTAACATTTACTCTCAGCTTTCTTCTTTCACACACTTTACCAAACTCAGTCACCAGGGAAGAAAGAATACTTCCCATGCATTCCTCACGTGTCATAGAAGGCGACTAAAGGGGACGGGAGCAGGGGGCTGGAAACCCTCCCCTCCTTGTATTTTAACTTTCTAAAAGGGGAAACAGAAGAAGGAGTCACGTGGGGAGTGCTCATCCTCCTCGAAGGCTCAGATTGGGGTGTCTAAATGTGTGTGGATGTAACCAAGATGAGAAAAAAGGAGAGATAGGTAGCATGTTTGAGGAAAGGAGCCTGGATGTTTTGGCTCTGAGTGAAACGAAGCTCAAGGGTAAAGGGGAAGAATGGTTTAGGAATGTCTTGGGAGTAAAGTCAGGGGTTAGTAAGAGGACAAGAGCAAGGGAAGGAGTAGCACTACTCCTGAAACAGGAGTGGTGGGAGTATGTGATAGAGTGTAAGAAAGTAAACTCTAGATTGATATGGGTAAAACTGAAAGTTGATGGAGAGAGATGGGTGATTATTGGTGCATTTGCACCTGGGCATGAGAAGAAAAATCATGAGAGGCAAGTGTTTTGGGAGCAGCTGAGTGAGTGTGTTAGTAGTTTTGATGCAAGAGGCCGGGTTATAGTGATGGGTGATTTGAATGCAAAGGTGAGTAATGTGGCAGTTGAGGGAATAATTCGAGTACATGGGGTGTTCAGTGTTGTAAATGGAAATGGTGAAAGCTTGTGGATTTATGTGCTGAAAAAGGACTGTTGATTGGGAATACTTGGTATAAAAAAAGAGAGATATACATAAGTATACATATGTATAAAAGAAAGAGGCAGGAGGTCAAGAGAAAGGTGCAAGAGGTGGAAAAGAGGGCAAATGAGAGTTGGGGTGAGAGAGTATCATTAAATTTTAGGGAGAATAAAAAGATGTTTTGGAGGGAGGTAAACAAAGTGCATAAGACAAGGGAGCAAATGGGAGCTTCAGTGAAGGGGGCTAATGGGGAGGTGATAACAAGTAATGGTGATGTGAGGAGATGGAGTGAGTATTTTGAAGGTTTGTTGAATGTGTTCGATGATAGAGTGGCAGATATAGGGTGTTTTGGTCGAGGTGGTGTGCAAAGTGAAAGGGTTAGGGAAAATGATATGGTAAACAGAGAAGAGGTAGTAAAAGCTTTGCGGAAGATGAAAGCCGGCAAGGCATCGGGTTTGGATGATATTGCAGTAGAATTTACTAAAAAAGGGGGTGACTGTATTGTTGACTGGTTGGTAATGTTATTTAATGTATGTATGTCTCATGGTGAGGTGCCTGAGGATTGGCGGAATGCTTGCATAGTGCCATTGTACAAAGGCAAAGGAGATAAAAGTGAGTGCTCCAATTACAGAGGTATAAGTTTGTTGAGTATTCCTGGTAAATCATATGGGAGGGTATTGATTGAGAGGGTGAAGGCATGTACAGAGCATCAGATTGGGGAAGAGCAGTGTGGTTTCAGAAGTGGTAGAGGATGTGTGGATCAGGTGTTTGCTTTGAAGAATGTATGTGAGAAATACTTAGAAAAGCAAATGGATTTGTATGTGGCATTTATGGATCTGGAGAAGGCATATGATAGAGTTGATAGAGATGCTGTGTGGAAGTTGTGAAGAATATATGGTGTGGGAGGCAAGTTGTTAGAAGCAGTGAAAAGTTTTTTTCGAGGATGTAAGGCATGTGTACGTGTAGAGAGAGAGGAAAGTGATTGGTTCTCAGTGAATGTAGGTTTGTGGCAGGGGTGTGTGATGTCTCCATGGTTGTTTAATTTGTTTATGGATGGGGTTGTTAGGGAGGTAAATGCAAGAGTTTTGGGAAGAGGGGCAAGTATGCAGTCTGTTGTGGATGAGAGAGCTTGAGAAGTGAGTCAGTTGTTGTTTGCTGATGATACAGCGCTGGTGGCTGATTCGTGTGAGAATCCATAGATGGATGACTTTTTTTCCTATGCCCCTCTCCTCAACCAATCTACTCTGGTCTTGGTCCACATCTCTGCAGAGAAAACTACTAAAGGGCCTTCTCACCTGGCCAGAGAAACATTACAGGAGGAGGACCATACACCTGCATGGGAGCAAAGAAAGCCAGTGTCAAGACTGGGGCAGGATGAGGTGACTGAAGATCTAATTCAAAAGTTCTGCATCCATGTTAGAAAGTACAAAAAAAGTGGTATTGGTCACAATAGTGGTGGTAGTGGTGGTGGTGGAAGGGCAAGACAACCCTTCTGTTCATGATGTAAGATGGTCTCTTACAAGCTTTCCCCCTTCTTCATATGGTAAACTGATCTTAAAATTTCATGTCTTAAGAACAATGTTGAAAGTCACTTATATAACAAGCACCTCTCCGTGGAAGAAGCATGTGAAGTACAGCTGCTTTCATAAACACTCCACTTGAGATTTACAGCAACAGTGTAACTCTCACACTTGGCAATTCTACACATTTGCTCTGAAGGCAAACAGTGTTATCAACAGACCCACCAACAAAATAGGAAGCTATCCAGTCTTCTTAGATCAAAGTGTGTGGTTCCAAGTTGTTACCTGACTCTTCATAAGTCAGAGAGCAGGAAACTTATTTTCTTTTCATGTTTGACTGCCATATCCTATGTCACTGAGGTAGCACCTGGAACAGACAAAGAAAGACTGCATCCATTTACATCCATTCTCTAGTTGTCATGAGCAATGTGCCAAAATCACAGCTCCTTATCCACAACCAGGCTCCACAGACCTTTCCATGGTTTACTCTGGATACTTCACATGCTTTAGTTCATTCCACTGACAGCACATCAATCCCAGTATACCACAATGTTCTGATTCACTCTACTCTTTGCATGCCTTTCACCCTCCTGCATGTTCAGGCCCCAATTGCTTAAAAAAATTCTCACTCTATCATTTCATTTCCAGTTTGGTCTCCCCACCTTCCTTGTTCCCTTCACTTTATCAACCTTTCCTCACCCATTCTCTCCATAAATCCAAACTATTTCAGTACATCCTCTTTAGCTTTCTCGACACACTATTACTACGCATCTCTCTTATTCTTTCATTACTTATTCAATCAAAACACCGCAAACCTCATATTGTCCTCAAACATTTCATTTCCAACACGTCCTCCCTCCTCCGCACAGCCTTATCTATATCCCATGCCTTGCATCCATATAATATAGTTGGGAACACTTACCTTCAAACATGCCCATTTTTGCTCTGCCAGATAACATTCTCTCTTTCCTCTTTTTCTTCAGCACTACCAGAATCTTCACCCCTTCAACCACCCTATGACTCCCTTCTGCATCCGTGGTTTCACTCACTGCCATGCTCATTCCCAGTTATCTAGAACACTTAACTTCCTCCAGTTTTTCTCCATTCAGACTCACACCCCCACTAACCTGTTCCTCAATCTGGATAAACCTAATAACCTTTATTTTTTTTTACATTTGCTCCTAACTTCCTCCTTTCACACTTCCAAACTCAGTCACCAACTTCTGCAGTTTCCCACTTGAATCTGACACCAGTACTTCATCATCAACAAACAACTGACTTGCTTCCCATGCCTTCTCATCCCCACAGACTGCATACTCGCCCCTTTCTCCAAGATTCTTGCATTTAACTACATCATCCCCCAATCCATAAACATTTTAACAACCATGGTGACATCACACATCCCTGCTGCAGACCATCCTTCACTTGAAATCATTCATCCATACACAGAAATTCCTCACTGATTCAAACAACTTTCATCCTATGCTACATACTCTTAAGTCCATCCACAAGGCATTTCTGTCAACCTATCATATGCTTTCTCCAGATCTATAAATGCCACATACAAATCCATCTAAGTATTTCTCACACACATTCTTAAAAGCAAACACCTGATCCACACATCCTTTATCACTTCTGAAACCACACTGTTCCTCCCCAGTTTGATGTTCTGTACATGCCTTCATCCTCTCAATCAATATCCTCTCATACAACTCACCACATACTCTCAACAAACTTATACCTCTATAGATTGAGTACTCATCTTTCTCCAACTTGCCTTGATAGTGGCACTATACATGCATTTTGCCAATCCTCAGGCACTTCACCAAGATCCACACATACATTGCAAATCACTGCCAACAAATCAACAACACAGTCACCTCTTTCTTAATAAATTCATCTACACTGCCATTCACTCCAGCAGCCTTGCCATATTTAATAATATGTAAAGCTCTCACTACCTTTTCTCACATCACCAAACCACTTATCATGACTATCACTGCACATACTAACCACACCCAAACACCCTACATCTGCCAACGTCTCATCAGACTCATTCATCACTATCTGTTACCACATACCCTTTTACCCCATCTTCAATGTTCCTATTTGTTCTCTTGTTTTTTTCTTTTTTTCTTTACATAGTATTAGCCTCCTTCCAAGACATCTTATTATCCCTAAAGTGTACTGATATTCACTCACCCCAAATCTCATTTGCCACTTTTTTTTTTTCATCCCTCCACCTTCCTCTTGACCTTGTGCTACTTTTCTCTTGTACATCCTCCAATCTACTTTTTTACAAAAAAAAATTACATTTCATAAAAACCAATTTGGAGAGGGTACAGTAATATAAAGAAAATAATCATTGGCTATAGCGAGCGAATCCCAGATGTTGGCCTAAATTGTCAACCTTAGTGGTGAAGCATTTTATTTTTCTTCTTCTCTAGGTGGAGCTCCTCCCCATAGCTGTTTTTTGTAGACACACCAAAGAAGTTGCTAGACATATAGAAAAATATCCCCCATGCTTAATTGCCAGTAATATATCCTTTTCCTCAGCAGAATAAAAATTGCTGGATGTTTAGGTGAAATAATTTTGGGAAAATGTTTCATTGTTTAGTGGTAAGGGTGAGCTGGCAATATGGGAGATATAAAGAGGAAAAACGGTGGGGTTATATAATTGAACCACTATACAATGCCATTCCCTCATTCAAAGTGTAGTGGCTCGGGTGGGAGGGTGTGGTGAGTTAGGAATGGTGTGGAGGGCAGGTGTGGTAATCAGGAGGGAGGAGGTAATGATTGCCAGGGAGGATGTGGTAGCCAGGAAGGGAAAGAGTGGTGAGGGAGGGTAGAGGACCAGGTTGGGAGGGAGTGGTGGTGGCCAGGGAGGGTGTGGTGACCAGGGAAGGAGTTAGGAGTGGTGAAGAGGGACAGTGTGTATCAGTCCCAATTGCATGTCTGTTTATGTGCAGCAGAGATCTAAGTGGCACATCTTGGTGCTGCAAAAATTAGGAAATGTATACTTTCAAGAAGTTAGTATGAGGTGGATCTGGTAATGTCAGCCTGGTGATGGTTGCTGATTACCAAAAAGTGGACTTGTCCGGACAAGCATTTTGCTGTAAGTTGATCATAAAGAGTGAGTTAGGTTGCTGGAGGTGTTTTCTCAATCCCTGTGGGACAGACCACAAAGGAGATAAAAAGAAATCATTCAAAGAGTAATCTTATACCATTGGAAAAAGTACGTTCATCTTTTATATTGGTTCTATAGTATCACAATGAATTGGCTCATTTTCAGTTTTATCAAGTACTTGGCTGGGCCTGTCTTGATCATAATGTTTACAATATTTGGTCAGGCCCTCCTTGATCATACTATTTACAGTACTTGGCCAGGCCTGCCTTGATCATAATGTTTATAATATTTAGCCAGGCTTGCCATAATCATATTGTTTATAATACTTGGCCAGGCCTGCCTTGATCATGATGTGTATGCCCCAGTACGCTAGATCGCCTTTTCTTTCCATTGCTCTTGGTTACTGTCATATTTATACAATATAAGAACAAATTATGTTCATGAGCGTAGGTAGAGCATTGAACCAAAATAAGAGAAGAATAAAGATAACCAGTATTTAACGATATTTTATTGCATAATAAAATCAATTGGTGTATTTCTTATATTGAACTTATTCACCCAAACATTTCCTGATTACTGACATAAACAATGCTTTTCAAGCAAACCCATATAGTCTATAAACTTGTAACACACATATTGTTCACTTACAAAAACTAAATGATAATTGAAGCCTGGTTTTGTAAATGACCTTAACTCTGCCTCAAGTACAAGTAGTAAGAACAGGATGAGATAAATATGATTCCACTGGTGCACAATGAAAAGTTTTACATCACCACTTACCAGATTTTCTCATGACATTTGTTAAATAGATAGACCAACTCACATGTAATTCATCCTTACACTGTGCATGCTATGGGTCTTGCCATCAATGGTACTTATTAACGTGAACAGCTGCAATCAGTGAATTAAACTAATGTACTTCAACAATATCATTACATATTTGGTGTTTCCCATATGAAAAATTCACTACTGATCTCTGATGAATGGGTATCTTTGGAAACAAAAGACATTGCATATGTTATCTCTTCTATGTTATATATCAGTGGGTGATAAACATATTATATTTAGTCAATTTCGTATAAGCATCATGGATAATTTTCACTTTTTTTTGATAAATCTCCTCATAATAAGTACAATAGATTTATGCAATTATAAACCCTCAAATTGTAAAGACTTCTCTGATAATATGACACTAATTATTGTGAGCTGAGTGTATCAAGAAGTAAACCTGGTTGAGTATGTAAAATCTGGCATTTTATTTGACAAGACACTAGCCTGTGATCAACAGCAAAATGCATAAAATTGTATGAGCAGATTGATAATGAGATCCAGTCGTAATAGAATAAATTAATGAGATTTGGGAGGATTGGGAAAAGATGGAGCATAAAGGAAAGTACAGCATGAGACGTGAAGGCTAAGAAAGGACAGATTCTGAAGTGGATGCTGAAAACAAACAGGTGGTCTTCCACTCACACCAACCCATTTAATTGTACTATCATACACACTCCTTCTATGAGGAAGGTAGAAGGTGGGCAGATTAGAAATGGGAGAGTGGTGGGATGAAGAAGTAAGATTGTTAGTGAAAGAGAAGAGAGAGGCGTTTAGACGATTTTTGCAAGGAAGTAGTGCAAATGACTGGGAGATGTATAAAAGAAAGCAGCAGGAGGTCAAGAGAAAGGTGCATGAGATGAAAAAGAGGGCAAATGAGAGTTAGGGTGAGAGATTATCATCAAATTTTAGGGAGAATAAAAGGTGTTTTGGAAGGAGGTAAAGTGCGTTAGATAAGAGAATAAATGAGAACATTGGTGAAGGGGGCTAATGGGGAGGTAATAACAAGTAGAGGTGAAGCGAGAAGGAGGTGGATGAAGTATTTTAAAGGTTTGTTGAATGTGTTTGATGACAGAGTGGCAGATACAGGGTGTTTTGGTCAAGGTGATATGCGAAGTGAGAGGGTCAGGGAGAATGGTTTGGTAAACAGAGAAGAGGCAGTGAAAGCTTTGCGGAAGATGAAAGCCAGCATGGTGGTGAGTTTGGATGATATTGCAGTGGAATTCATTAAAAAAAAGGGGGTGACTGTTGTTCATTGGTTGGGAAGGATATTCAGTGTATGTATGGTTCATAGTGAAGTGCCTGAGGATTGGCTGAATGCATGCATAGTGCCATTGTACGAAGGCGAAGGAGATGAAGGTGAGTGTTCAAATTACAGAGTCATAAGTTCGTTGAGTATTCCTGGGAAATTATATGGGAGGGTATTGATTGAGACAGTGAAGGCATGTACACAGCATCAGATTCGGGGAATAGCAGTGTGGTTTCAGAAATGGTAGAGGATGTGTGGATCAGGTGTTTGCTTTGAAGAAAGTATGTAAGAAATACTTAGAAAACAAATAGATTTCTATGTAGCATCTATGGATCTGGAGAAGGCATATGATAGAGTTGATAGAGATGCTTTGTGGAGGGTATTAAGAGTATATGGTGTGGGAGGTAAGTCGCTAAAAGCAGTGAAAAGTTTTTATCAAGGATGTAAGACATGTGTACAAGTAGGAAGAGAGGAAAGTGATTGGTTCTCAGTGAATGTAGGTTTGCGGCAGGGGTGCGTGATGTCTCCATGGTTGTTTAATTTGTTTATGGATAGGGTTGTTAGGGAGGTGAATGCAAGAGTTTTGTAGAGAGGGGCAAGTATGCAGTCTGTTGTGGATGAGAGGGCTTGGGAAGTGAGTCAGTTGTTGTTCGCTGATGATACACCACTAGTGGCTGATTCAGGTGAGAAACTGCAGAAGCTGGTGACTGAGTTTGGTAAAGTGTATGAAAGAAGAAAGCTAAGAGTAAATATGAATAAGAGCAAGGTTATTAGGTTCAGTAGAGTTGAGGGACAAGGTAATTAGGAGGTAAATTTGAGTGGAGAAAAACTGGAGGAAGTGAAGTGTTTTAGATATCTGGGAGTGGATTTAGCAGTGGATGGAACCATGGAAGCAGAAGTGAGTCACAGGGTAGGGGAGGGGGCAAAGGTTCAGGGAGCATTGAAGAATGTGTGGGAGGCGAGAACATTATATGGTTGCAAGGTATGGGCTATAGATAAGGTTGTGCATAGGAGGGTGGATATGTTGGAAATGAGATGTTTGAGGACAATTTGTGGTGTGAGGTGGTTTGATCAAGTAAGTAATGAAAGGGTAAGAGAGATGTGTGGTAATAAAAAGAGTGTGGTTGAGAGAGCAGAAGAGTGTGAATGGAAATGGTTTGGTCACATGGGGAGAATGAGTGAGGAGAGATTGACCAAGAGGATATATGTGTCAGAGGTGGAAGGAACTAGGAGAAGTGGGAGACCAAATTGGGGGTGGAAGTGAATAATGCACCGAAACCACAGCTCCCTTTCCACATCCAGGCCCTACAGAACTTTCCGTGGTTTACCCCAGACGCTTCACATGCCTTGGTTCAATCTATTGACAGCAAGTCGATCCCGGTATACCACATCGTTCCAATTCACTCTCTTCCTTGCATGCCTTTCACCGTCCTGCATGTTCAGGCCCCGATCACTCAAAATCTTTTTCACTCCATCTTTCCACCTCCAATTTGGTCCCCCACTTCTCCTCGTTCCCTCCACCTCTGACACATATATCCTCTTGGTCAATCTTTCCTCACTCATTCTCTCCATGTGACCAAATCATTTCAAAACACCCTCTTCTGCTCACTCAACCACACTCTTTTTATTACCACACATCTCTCTTACCCTATTATTACTTACTTGATCAAACCACCTCACACCACATATTGTCCTCAAACATCTCATTTCCAGCACATCCACCCTCCTCCGCACAACTCTATCCATAGCCCATGCCTCGCAACCATACAACATTGTTAGAACCACTGTTCCTTCAAACATACCCATTTTTGCTTTCCGAGATAATGCTCTCAACTTCCACACGTTCTTCAAGGCTCCCAGACTTTTTGCCCCCTCCCCCACCCTATGATTCACTTCCGCTTCCATGGTTCCATCCGCTGCCAAATCCACTCCCAGATATCTAAAACACTTCACTTCCTCCAGTTTTTCTCCATTCAAACTTACCTCCCAATTGACTTGACACTCAACCCTACTGTACCTAATAACCTTGCTCTTATTCACATTTACTCTCAACTTTCTTCTTTCACACACTTTACCAAACTCAGTCACCAGCTTCTACAGTTTCTCACATGAATCAGCCACCAACGCTGTATCATCAGCAAACAACAACTGACTCACTTCCCAAACTCTCTCATCCACAACAGACTGCATACTTACCCCTCTTTCCAAAACTCTTGCATCCACCTCCCTAACAACCCCATCCATAAACAAATTAAACAACCATGGAGACATCGCACACCCCTGCTGCAAAGCTACATTCACTGAGAACCAATCACTTTCCGCTCTTCCTACACGTACACATGCCTTACATCCTCGATAAAAACTTTTCACTGCTTCTAACAACTTGCCTCCCACACCATATATTCTTAATACCTTCCACAGAGTATCTCTATCAACTCTTATCATATGCCTTCTCCAGATCCATAAATGCTACATACAAATCCATTTGTTTTTCTAAGTATTCCTCGCATACATTCTTCAAAGCAAACACCTGATCCACACATCCTCTACCACTTCTGAAACCACACTGCTCTTCCCCAATCTGATGCTCTGTACATGCCTTCACCCTCTCAATCAGTACCCTCCCATATAATTTACTAGGAATACTCAACAAACTTATACCTCTGTAATTTCAGCACTCACTCTTATCCCCTTTGCGTTTGTACAATGGCACTATGCAAGCATTCTGCCAATCCTCAGGCACCTCACCATGAGTCATACATACATTGAATAACCTTACCAACCAGTCAACAATACAGTCACCCCCTTTTTTTAATAAATTCCGCTGCAATACCGTCCAGACCCACTGCCTTGCCGGCTTTCATCTTCCGCAAAGCTTTTACTACCTCTTCTCAGTTTACCAAATCATTTTCCCTAACCCTCTCACTTTGCACACCACCTCGACCAAAACACCCTATATCTGCCACTCTATCATCAAACACATTCAACAAACCTTCAAAATACTCACTCCATCTCTTTCTCACATCACCACTACTTGTTATCAACTCCTGATTTGCCCCTTTCACTGAAGTTCCCATTTGTTCCCTTGTCGTACGCACTTTATTTACCTCCTTCCAAAATATCTTTCTATTCTCCCTAGAATTTAATGATACTCTCTCACCCCAACTCTCATGTGCCCTCTTTTTCGCCTCTTGCACCTTTCTCTTGACCTCCTGCCTCTTTCTTTTATACATCTCCCACTCATTTGCATTATTTCCCTGCAAAAATCGTCCAAATGCCTCTCTCTTCTCTTCCACTAATAATCTTACTTCTTCCCACCACTCACTACCCTTTCTAATCTGCCCACCTCCCACGCTTCTCATGCCACAAGCATCTTTTGCACAAGCCATCACTGCTTCCCTAAATACATCCCATTCCTCCCCCACTCCCCTTACATCCTTTGTTCTCACCTTTTTCCATTCTGTACTCAGTCTCTCCTGGTACTTCCTCACACAAGTCCTCTTCCCAAGCTCACTTACTCTCACCACCCTCTTCACCCCAACATTCTCTCTTCCTTTCTGAAAACCTCTACAAATCTTATATATATATATATATATATATATATATATATATATATATATATATATATATATATATATATATATATATATATATATATAAGGTTTGTAGTGCAGTGCAGAGGTACCAATGGAACGATGAAGAAAAAGGGTATCTGGGAAGAGTGAGTTATAGTTCTAAAGGAGATATAAAACCTAAAGTAATAGAGATGCTTTAGGAAGAGGATACTGCATTGACAGCTCAACAACAAAGAAACCTTTGAGAACTATAAGAGGTGGGAGGAAAAGGAAGTGTATAAAACAGTGTGGAAAGGTAGAAGAAAATTCAAAGCTCTTCCATAGATTTATTGGGAGAAGATTAAAACAAATGATCAACTAAAAGACTAATATGAAAAAGTAATAGAAACAGCAGAAGAAAAATTCCAGTGTTTTCACAGGGTAGGAACAAGCACACCAATAACAAAAAAATGGAAAATGGTGGTGACTGTAAAAGATTTTAGTTCTTAAGCCAACATAAGCAGGATAAAAAAGTATCTTGATCCATGTAATGCCATGACCCTTGATGATCCAAGTTGATGGAAAATGGGTTACTCCCATCGGAGTAAAAGAGAAAAAATAATCATATCTCTATTAGAGAAAGGAGATGGAAACAATGGCACTAAAATACAGGCCAGTACCTTAGAGGAGCTCAGTTTTTAGAATACTGGAATAAGATAATCAAGAGACAAACTGATGAATAATTGTATATGAGATGCTACCTAAGTGAAAGAAAGTATAGGTTCAGAGGTACATTTCATGTGTAACAAACATTTTGTGGTCTCAGTCCATTACACATGACAGATACAGCGTGGGTTTGGGCAAATTAGGCTTTTTCTTCGTCAGATCTTGGTGCTTCCTTGATAAGCAGGACAAACACAAAAGAAAGAAAAGAAAGATTTTTGACAAAGTGATCACTGACTTAAACAAAAGAGATGGATGGATAAACTGTATGTTCTCTCCAGGAGAATTTTGACACTGTCCCTCGTAGGAGGTTGATATAAAAAAAAAATTGAATCAAAAGGGACACATGAGAGGGGAAGTCCTTTCATGAATGATGAATATTGCAAGTGGAAAGGATCAGAGTACACATAAGAAGTACCCTCTTGGAATGGGTAATAGTATCCAGTGGAGTACTATAAGCTTGGCCTTAGTGCCACTATTACTTCTGATATATATGTGAATGACAAGGGAAATGGAACCATACCTGGATATGTTTTTGGATGATGCTCAACTCAAGACAGATGTCAAGAGCCTACTGAATTGCAAAAACCTGCAAAGGGGCCCAAAGAGGATTTATCTGTGTTTAGGCTGGTGAAGTTCAGCCTGACAGAATGTTGAGTGATGAAGATGGGACACAAAGAAAAGAGGCTTGGTAATGACCAACAAAGACAAACTGCAGGAATCTTTATGTGAAAAGAATTTAGAAACTGATATAGTACCAAACACACCTCTACAACATCCCATCAGGAAGAGAGGTAAGGATATAAAGTATTAACTAATTAACACAGAAACTCTTTTTAAGTACATGGACAGGGATGTTCAGAAAAGTATGAACATCATTAATCAGACACAAACTAGAATGTATAGCAACAGTTTGATCATCCTATTTGAGGGATCATATTGATCTGCTGGAGAAGGTCCAGAAGTAGGCAACAAAGGTTGCCCCACAAGTATTGGGACTAGGTTACAGGATATAGCTAGCACCTTGGAAATTATTTACATACATGAGGGGGTAAAAAAGAATAATGAAAAATATACTAAGCAGTTCATCAAAACAAAAGTAGTAAGCCAATTGATCACATGGCAGGAAACTAAGAATGAAATTACAGTGTGTGAAGAAAAACTTCTACAGTATAGGAATTGTGGATGCATCAAAAAAAAATTAAGAGGGAAGACTGTAAATGCAGACCATATGAACAAATTTAAAAGACTGTATAATGCTATAGAAAGATGTACAGACAGAGATACACGATTGCAGATCTCCATCCATGTACTGCACAAACAGGTACTGTAATCACACAAACAAAATCATGCTGGAATCTCCAGGGTAATTAGAAAAGCATTCATTGGTCTGTGTTGTATGAATGCAGTCTATTACGAATCAAAAGAAACAATATTTACCCAGCACAGTACCACAATATTTCAAAGCAGAAAGCAACTGAAATTCTTAATGTGAGAGTAACTGGGATTAGGACGATACAAAGTAAAACAGGTGATCATACATGATTAATTACTGGTATTATCAAAGAAAAAGTATTTATAGATACTAAGAAAAATGAAACAAGGTCAGGACAAGAGCTTCTGACAGAATGGTTAACATCTGAGCTCTGGTGCTCTTGGATAACCATACTTCATGCACAATACTTTGGTGCTAAGACCATGTGAATTATGAATAGATTCTCTGCTTGAAAAACATTCTGAGGAATTCTTTATAAGCAAATATTCTGAATGTATGGTGGAAGTTTCTTTAATCACATTTGCTAAGATTTTTCAAAGAAACATTTATGAAAATATTCGTATATGATACTTTATGATAGCATATCAAAACAGCCAATAAGGCAGTTTATAGTAATGTTATAGATACTATACATAAAAGTATACAGTCAACATCAATATAAATTATAATATGCAGAAGGGACCCCCAAAGAATATAGAATTAGGATTTACCAGCTCCATCATCTGATTCCTTATTTCTTTCTGTTAATTTGATGAACATATATATGAGGTCCTAACAGAAAATAGGATATGCTAGGGGTAATAAAAGTAATCCATTAAAACAGAACATTACTTGTGAGTAATTAAGTGTCTTTTCACTTTTGCATTTTCATTGGATCGATAAGGACAATGTGGACAAGAATAAGGCTTCTCTCCTGTATGAATACGGATGTGTCTTTTCAGATGAGAAGGATCACCTGTCTGATATGAACATTCGGGACAAAAATAAGGCTTCTCCCCGTTATGAGTACGGCAATGCTCTATAAAGTGATTGCGATTAACAGTATTAAAGACACACTGAGGACACTGGAGAATTTTCCTGGTGTTGGTGAGACCCTTCCTAGAGCTTGTATCTCCTCCTCCTTCAGATGTTTGACTGTCATTATACAGCAACACCTGTGGAAAATGTTTGTTTTTTTCAGTTCAAAAGTTGGAAGTAGAATTTAAGATATATTTTACTTCTTTGAATATAGAATCGACAAAGCTAGAGATCAGACACAAAAAAGTAAAATAGTAGATTCTGCTTTATCCTGGCAATTTTAGATAACATATGCAAAATTTTCAGAAGTTTGTGCCATCTCATGAGTTCTTTACTTGTGCTACATATGCTTTTCTTGTCTGGTACTGGTTTCGTCCATCTCTTCTCAATGTTCCTAAGTCAAAGCACCTGGGTAGGAATCTTACATAAATCTACTGAAATAATGATCAATACACAATCAAGAATTCCCATACATGCAGAAAGCTGCAGATGCCATCACATGGACACCCCTGCTTCTGCATCAGGTACTCAATTAACCATAGCAAGAAGCATCGACTCTCCATCATCACAGCAACCCTTGCTGAGCAACTGGTTAGCAATTATAGGCTTCTTTCCCTGCCCTACTTGGTAAGTAATTCCTCATCATAACATTCCAAAATTCTTGAGCTGTCCAAGTTCACCTTAACTTTGGAGCTTGTTATTACAGTAGATTTATTAAAGATTACAGTTTTGACAAAAATGATGTATTCAGCATTACAGCTACACATATTCTTGACATTTATAATCACAGCTATTCACAATCACAATGCATTCATCATCACACCTACCCATTTTCATGCCATTCAGTATCACAGCTACCCATATTCATGACACTCATCATTACAGCTGACCATTCTCATGCCATTCAGCACCACAGCTACATATTCTCATGCCATTCAGCACCACAGCTACATATTCTCATGCCATCTACATTGCAGTTGGCTGTCCTAATGCTAGACTTGTGAAAATACCGATGGATTTATTGGCTGTGGTATCGCCCTCACTGTTTCTTGTGTCCAGAGATGTCCCTTATCTCTTTTATTGTTTTAGTTACCATTATGCACTACCTAACCACTAAAGGCGAAAACTTGCTGCTACTTATGTCTTTGCGACCTCTTTTAATGCAGCAGGAATTTTACCAGGTTTCACAGGTAAAGTATCCTCTTGATTACACCTCTTGATTCTGTACGATCAGATGATATGAGGAGCTCCAACATAGTATTTGTCAAGATTTTCTCCCTCAAGAGAGTTACAAGAAAACAGAAAGATTTTGTCAGAATGTTCTCTACTCAGCCATATGATGAGGAGTTATACTGAGCCAATTGGAGAGGAGTTATACCGAGCCATATGAAGGGGAGTTATATTGGGCTATATGAAGAGGAGTTATAATGGGCCATATGAAAAAAATGATAATGAGCCATATAGAGAGGAGTTATACTGGGTCACATGAAGAGGAGTTATACTGGGCCATATGAAGAGAAGTTATACTGAGGCATATGGAGAGGAGTTATAATGGGACATAGAAAGAGAAGTTATACTAGGCCATATGGGGAGGAGTTCTGCTGGACCATATAAAGAGGAGTTATACTGGACCATATGGTGAGGAGTTACACTGAGCCATAAAGAAAGGATTTATAATGGGGCATATGGAGAGGAGTTATACTGGGCCATATGTGGAGAGGAATAATACTAAGCCATAAGGAGATTTTTTTTTTATTTATTCATTATACTTTGTCGCTGTCTCCCGCGTTTGCGAGGTAGCGCAAGGAAACAGACAAAAGAAATGGCCCAACCCCCCCCCCATACACATGTATATACATACGTCCACACACGCAAATATACACACCTACACAGCTTTCCATGGTTTACCCCAGACGCTTCACATGCCTTGATTCAATCCACTGACAGCACGTCAACCCCGGTATACCACATCGCTCCAATTCACTCTATTCCTTGCCCTCCTTTCACCCTCCTGCATGTTCAGGCCCCGATCACACAAAATCTTTTTCACTCCATCTTTCCACCTCCAATTTGGTCTCCCTCTTCTCCTCGTTCCCTCCACCTCCGACACATATATCCTCTTGGTCAATCTTTCCTCACTCATTCTCTCCATGTGCCCAAACCACTTCAAAACACCCTCTTCTGCTCTCTCAACCACGCTCTTTTTATTTCCACACATCTCTCTTACCCTTACGTTACTCACTCGATCAAACCACCTCACACCACACATTGTCCTCAAACATCTCATTTCCAGCACATCCATCCTCCTGCGCACAACTCTATCCATAGCCCACGCCTCGCAACCATACAACATTGTTGGAACCACTATTCCTTCAAACATACCCATTTTTGCTTTCCAAGATAATGTTCTCGACTTCCACACATTCTTCAAGGCTCCCAGAATTTTCGCCCCCTCCCCCACCCTATGATCCACTTCCGCTTCCATGGTTCCATCCGCTGCCAGATCCACTCCCAGATATCTAAAACACTTCACTTCCTCCAGTTTTTCTCCATTCAAACTCACCTCCCAATTGACTTGACCCTCAACCCTACTGTACCTAATAACCTTGCTCTTATTCACATTTACTCTTAACTTTCTTCTTTCACACACTTTACCAAACTCAGTCACCAGCTTCTGCAGTTTCACACATGAATCAGCCACCAGCGCTGTATCATCAGCGAACAACAACTGACTCACTTCCCAAGCTCTCTCATCCCCAACAGACTTCATACTTGCCCCTCTTTCCAAAACTCTTGCATTCACCTCCCTAACAACCCCATCCATAAACTAATTAAACAACCATGGAGACATCACACACCCCTGCCGCAAACCTACATTCACTGAGAACCAATCACTTTCCTCTCTTCCTACACGTACACATGCCTTACATCCTCGATAAAAACTTTTCACTGCTTCTAACAACTTTCCTCCCACACCATATATTCTTAATACCTTCCACAGAGCATCTCTATCAACTCTATCATATGCCTTCTCCAGATCCATAAATGCTACATACAAATCCATTTGCTTTTCTAAGTATTTCTCACATACATTCTTCAAAGCAAACACCTGATCCACACATCCTCTACCACTTCTGAAACCACACTGCTCTTCCCCAATCTGATGCTCTGTACATGCCTTCACCCTCTCAATCAATACCCTCCCATATAATTTACCAGGAATACTCAACAAACTTATACCTCTGTAATTTGAGCACTCACTCTTATCCCCTTTGCCTTTGTACAATGGCACTATGCACGCATTCCGCCAATCCTCAGGCACCTCACCATGAGTCATACATACATTAAATAACCTTACCAACCAGTCAACAATACAGTCACCCCCTTTTTTAATAAATTCCACTGCAATACCATCCAAACCTGCTGCCTTGCCGGCTTTCATCTTCCGCAAAGCTTTCACTACCTCTTCTCTGTTTACCAAATCATTTTCCCTAACCCTCTCACTTTGCACACCACCTCGACCAAAACACCCTATATCTGCCACTCTATCATCAAGCACATTCAACAAACCTTCAAAATACTCACTCCATCTCCTTCTCACATCACCACTACTTGTTATCACCTCCCCATTTGCGCCCTTCACTGAAGTTTCCATTTGCTCCCTTGTCTTACGCACTTTATTTACCTCCTTCCAGAACATCTTTTTATTCTCTCTAAAATTTAATGATACTCTCTCATCCCAACTCTCATTTGCCCTTTTTTTCACCTCTTGCACCTTTCTCTTGACCTCCTGTCCCTTTCTTTTATACATCTCCCACTCAATTGCATTTTTTCCCTGCAAAAATCGTCCAAATGCCTCTCTCTTCTCTTTCACTAATACTCTTACTTCTTCATCCCACCACTCACTACCCTTTCTAATCAACCCACCTCCCACTCTTCTCATGCCACAAGCATCTTTTGCGCAATCCATCACTGATTCCCTAAATACATCCCATTCCTCCCCCACTCCCCTTACTTCCACTGTTCTCACCTTTTTCCATTCTGTACTCAGTCTCTCCTGGTACTTCCTCACACAGGTCTCCTTCCCAAGCTCACTTACTCTCACCACCCTCTTCACCCCAACATTCACTCTTCTTTTCTGAAAACCCATACAAATCTTCACCTTTGCCTCCACAAGATAATGATCAGACATCCCTCCAGTTGCACCTCTCAGCACATTAACATCCAAAAGTCTCTCTTTCGCACGCCTGTCAATTAACACGTAATCCAATAACGCTCTCTGGCCATCTCTCCTACTTACATAAGTAAGTTTTATGCTAAGCCATATGGAGAGGGGCTATATAGGCTATATGGAGAGGAGTTATACAGTAGAAAGGAGGTATGCACAGGAGAGGATTTCTACTAAGCTGTATGGAGAGGAGTTATACCGTGCCATTTGGAGAGAAGCTATTCTAGACCATATGGAGAGGAGTTATACTGGGCCATATGGAAAGGAGTTATACCAGGCCATATGGAAAGGAGTTATATCAGGCCATATAGAGAGGAGTTAAATTGGACCTTCACGAGAGGTGTTTAACTGTGCCAGGTATTATACTGAGCCATATGGAAAAGAGTTATATGAGGTATATGGAGAGGAGTTTTAAGTCTCACCCCATTATCCACGTCATTGTATTTGTTTATTCTAAATACCTACCATTCCATATGTGCTCTCAGGTTCACCTGTTCCACTTGATCTCTAGGATGCAGCCATTCCATTTATGCTTTGGGATTCAGCAACTCCCTTTATGCTCTAGGATTTAGGCTTTCCACTAGTGCTTTGGAATTCAGCCATTTCATTTGTGTCCTGGGATTCAGTCATTCCACTTCTGCTCTGAGATTCAACTGTTCCAATATATGTTCTGGGATTCAGCCATTCCATTTGAGTTTTGGAATTCAGCTGTTCCATTTTGCTCTAAGGTTCAGCTATTCCATTTGTTCTCTGAGGTTCAACCATTCCATTTGGGCTTGGGAGTTTAGCTGTTTCATTTGTGCTCTGAGATATAGCTATTCAATTGGTGTTCTGGGATTCAACCATTCTGTTTAATCTCTAGGATTCAGCCACTCTATTTATGTTCTGGGATTCATCCATTCTGTTTTATCTCTGGGATTCAGCCTTTCCATTTATATTCTGGGATTCAACCATTCCATTCAATCTCGGATTCAGCCATTCCATTCATGTTCTGGGATTCAGCCATCCCACTTGTACTCTGAGATTCAGCCATTCTATTTTTGTTCCAGATTTAGCCATTCCATTTATGCTCTGGCTTTCATTCATTCCATTTGTGTCCTGAGTTTCATCCATTTTAGTGGTGCTTTGGCATTCAGGCAATCTATCTGTGCAAGATCTTGGATTCAGCCATTCCATTAATGCTCTGGGATATAGCCTTTTCATTAATTCTCTGGGGACATAGTCATTTCATTTGTGTTCTGGGATTCAGCCATTTCATTTGTGACCTGAGATTCATCCATTCCAATTGTGGTTTGGGATTCAGCCATTTCATATGTCCTCTGGGGTTCAACCATTCTATATGTGCTCTGAGATTCAACTATTCCATTTGTGCTCTGGGACTCAGTCATTCCATTTGTGTTCTGGAATTCCATCATTCTATCTGTGTTCTGGAATTAACCATTCATTTGTCCTCTGGGATTCAGCCATTCCACTTGTGCTCACGGTTTCAGGTTTTACATTTGAGCTCTAGAATTCACCCATTCAAATTGTCCTCTGGGATTCAGATGTTCCATTTGTGGTCTGGGATTCAGATGTGCTGTTGGATTCAGCCATTCCATTTGCACTCACAGTTTCAGCTTTTACATTTATGCTTGCACTCTGGGGTACAGCTATTCTATTTGCACTTTGGGTTTCAGTCATTCCATTTGTGCTCTGAGGTTCAGCCTATTCTATTTGTACTCTTAGGTCCAGCCATAGTATTTATACTCTGGGATTTGGCTAGTTCAGCTATTCCATTTGTGCTCTGAAATTCAGCTGTTCCATTTGTCCTGTAGGATTCATCCATTCCATCTGTGCTCTGGAGTTCAGTCATTACATTTGTGCTCTGGGGTTCACACATTTCATTTCTGCCCAAGGATGGAGTCATTTTAATTGTGCTCTAGAATTCAGCTATTCCACTTGCTTTCTGGGGACTCAGCCATTCCATTATCGCTCTGAGATTCACCTATTTCATTTGCACTCTGGGATTCAGCCAATGTCTTTAAACTCGGGTTCAGTTATTCAATTTGTGCAACAAACATCGACAAAACATATGAACTGTCTCCTAACACATCCTCACACAAAAAGTACTTAACATCATCCTCCACAATATTAACAAGAAGTGGTTGGCCAATTTCATTGTGGGCCATAACGCCAAAGAGTCGTACAATGGCTTCTCCTCTAAAACACTTAAACTCTACAGTGGAGTTCCCAGGGGAGCACTTCTTTCTCCAACTCTCTTCAATCTCTTCCTACATGACCTCCCATTACCTTAGGGGAACCTCAAAATAAAGGTCTTTTCATATGCAGATGAACCTTACGATCACATCACAACACACAGACAAAACAGAGGCAACATCGAACATGTAGCACTACATGACAAAATTGAAACAATATCTCACCCTGAACAGAATGTCTGCATCTCCACAGAAATCTTCAATTCCTCTTTTGACTCCAGACAGACATGAATCCAGCTCATGCCCTTCAATCACTTTGAATGGACAGTCATTCCCTCGGAATAAAACGCTAACCATTCTAAGCATCATGTATGACAGACATATGACATTCTCTCCCCACACCAACAATATCAACACAAAAGACATAGTAAATGCCCTCAGAACACTTACTGGCACCACATTTGGACAAAAAGAATCCCTCAACATAATATAGAAACAATTCATCCACTCTACAAACTATGTCTCACCTGCCTGGTCCTTTACCCTCTCAGAAACACGTATAACAAAGCTGCAATTCACACAAAATATTGCACTCAGAACAATCACTAATTGCCTAGCTCTCAAAACATTTAATACCTTCACAATGAAACAAAGATCCAATGCACCAGGACTAGATTCCCCTCACCCTAAGCACTCTATAACTAACCACTAACCCTTAAACAAAAATAAAAAGCTTACTCCTGCCTCACAGATCCTCCCACATGCAGCAAATGGAACACTTGCAAAACAAATACACAGTGAATGGATCTGGCATAAACTAAACAAATTACCTCCTAACTCTCTTAAACTTGAACCTTCCAGACATATGTCAGCCAGAAACCACACTACCCAGACACAAGTCTCATTCTACTGCTTACACTCTTGACATCATTCATCACTACAACAATACAAACACTGTTTCAACATATCCCCAGATCCTTCATGCCAACAATGCAACTATCATAAAGAAGACACCAAGCACCTACTTCTCAATTGGTCTGCACTCTCTGCACAAAGAGACACACACAACATCACTACACTTTTTGACCTGTGGTCCCAACTTGTGGATACTGTCACGTTCTTCATTGCTGCAGGGGCCTCATAAGGATAGAAGGGGCTCCTGGGGCAGAAAGGTGAATTCATATATACATAGTGAGAGGGTCAGGAAGAATGATTTGGTAAACAAAGAGGTAGTGAAAGCTTTGCAGAAGATGAAAGCCGGCAAGGCGGTGGGTTTGGACTGTATTGTTGTGGAATTTATTGAAAGGGGGTGACTATGTGTTGATTGGTTGGTGAGGATATTCAATACATATATGGTTCATGGTGAAGTGCCTGTGGATTGGCAGAATGTATGCATAGTGCCATTGTACAAAGGCAAAGGGGATAAAGGTGAGTGTTCAAATTACAGAGGTATGAGTTTGTTGAGTACTCCTGGGAGATCATATGGGAGGGTATTGATTGAGAGGGTGAAGGCGTGTACAGAGCATCAGACTGGGGAAGAGCAGTGTGGTTTCAGAAGTGGTAGAGGATGTGTGGATCAGGTGTTTGCTTAGAAGAATATATGTGAGAAATACTTAGAAAAACAGATGGATTTATATGTAGCTTTTATGGATCTGGGTAAGGCATATGATAGAGTTGATAGAGATGCTCTGTGGAAGGTATTAAAAGTATATGATCTGGGAGATAATTGCTCGAAGCAGTGAAAAGTTTTTATCAAGGATGTAAGGCATGTGTACGGGTAGGAAGAGAGGAAAGTGATTGATTTCCAGTGAATGTTGGTTTGTGGCAGGGGTGCAGGATGTCTCCATGGTTGTTTGATTTCTTTATAGATGGGGTTATTAGGGATGTGAATGCAAGAGTTTTGGAGAGAGGAGCAAGTATGCAGTCTGTTGTCAATGAGAGGGCTTAGGAAGTGAGTCAGTTGTTGTTTGCTGATGATACAGCGCTGGTGGCTGATTCGGGTGAGAAACTGCAGACGTTGGTCACTGAGTTTGGTAAACTGTGTAAAAGAAGAAAGCTTAGAGTAAATGTGAATAAGAGCAAGGTTATTCAGTTCAGTAGAGTTGAGGGAGAAGTCAATTGGGAGGTAAGTTTGAATGGAGAAAAACTGGAGGAAGTGAAGTGTTTTAGGTATCTGGGAGTGGATTTGGCAGCGGATGGAACCATGGAAGTGGAAGTGAGTCACAGGGTGGGGGAGGGGCGAAGGTTCTGGGAGCGTTGAAGAATGTGTGGAAGGTGAGAACGCCATCACAGAGAGCAAAAATGGTATGTTTGTAGGAATAGTAATTCCAACAATGCTATATGGTTGTGAGGCATGGGCTACAGATAGAGTTGTGCAGAGGAGGGTGGATGTGTTGGAAATTAAATGTATGATGACAGTATGTATTGTGATGTGGTTTGATCAAGTAAGTATTGAAAGAGTAAGAAAGATGTGTGGTAATAAAAACAGTGTGGTTGAGAGAGCAGAAAAGGGTGTATTGAAATAGTTTGGTCACATGGAGAGAATGAAAGAGGAAGGATTGACAAAGAGGATATATTTGTCAGAGGTGGAGGGAACAAGGAGAAGTGAGAGATCAAATTGTAGGTGGAAGGATGGAGTGAAATAGATTCTGAGCGATCGAGACCTGAACATACAGAAAGGTGAAAGGTGTGCAAGGAATGGAGTGAATTGGAATGATGTGGTAAACTGGGATCAATGTGCCATCAATAGATTGAACCAGGGCATGTGAAGAGTCTGGGGTAAACCATGGAAAGTTTTGTGGGGCCTGGATGTGGAAAGGGAGCTGTGGTTTCGGTGCATTACACATGACAGCCAGAGAATGTGTGAATGAATGTGGCCTTTGTTGTCTTTTCCTACCACTACCTCACGTGCACATGGAGGGAGGGGGGTGCCATTTCATGTGTGGCGGGGTGGCGATGGGAATGGATGGAGAAAGCATGTATGAATATGTATATGTGTATATATGTATATGTCTGTGTATGTATATGTATGTATACGTTGAAATGTATAGGTATGTATATGTGCGTGTGTGGGTATTCATGTATATACATGTGTATGTGGATGGGTTGAGCCATTCTTTTGACTGTTTCCTTGCGCTGCCTCACTAACGAGGAAGACAGCGACGGAGTATAATAAATATATATATATATATATATATTTTTTTTTTTTTTTTTTTTTTTATACTTTGTCGCTGTCTCCCGCATTTGCGAGGTAGCGCAAGGAAACAGACGAAAGAAATGGCCCCCCCCCCCATACACATGTACATACACACGTCCACACACGCAAATATACATACCTACACAGCTTTCCATGGTTTACCCCAGACGCTTCACATGCCTTGATTCAATCCACTGACAGCACGTCAACCCCTGTATACCACATCGCTCCAATTCACTCTATTCCTTGCCCTCCTTTCACCCTCCTGCATGTTCAGGCCCCGATCACACAAAATCTTTTTCACTCCATCTTTCCACCTCCAATTTGGTCTCCCTCTTCTCCTCGTTCCCTCCACCTCCGACACGTATATCCTCTTGGTCAATCTTTCCTCACTCATTCTCTCCATGTGCCCAAACCATTTCAAAACACCCTCTTCTGCTCTCTCAACCACGCTCTTTTTATTTCCACACATCTCTCTTACCCTTACGTTACTTACTCGATCAAACCACCTCACACCACACATTGTCCTCAAACATCTCATTTCCAGCACATCCATCCTCCTGCGCACAACTCTATCCATAGCCCACGCCTCGCAACCATACAGCATTGTTGGAACCACTATTCCTTCAAACATACCCATTTTTGCTTTCCGAGATAATGTTCTCGACTTCCACACATTTTTCAAGGCTCCCAAAATTTTCGCCCCCTCCCCCACCCTATGATCCACTTCCGCTTCCATGGTTCCATCCGCTGACAGATCCACTCCCAGATATCTAAAACACTTCACTTCCTCCAGTTTTTCTCCATTCAAACTCACCTCCCAATTGACTTGACCCTCAACCCTACTGTACCTAATAACCTTGCTCTTATTCACATTTACTCTTAACTTTCTTCTTCCACACACTTTACCAAACTCAGTCACCAGCTTCTGCAGTTTCTCACATGAATCAGCCACCAGCGCTGTATCATCAGCGAACAACAACTGACTCACTTCCCAAGCTCTCTCATCCCCAACAGACTTCATACTTGCCCCTCTTTCCAGGACTCTTGCATTTACCTCCCTAACAACCCCATCCATAAACTAATTAAACAACCATGGAGACATCACACACCCCTGCCGCAAACCTACATTCACTGAGAACCAATCACTTTCCTCTCTTCCTACACGTACACATGCCTTACATCCTCGATAAAAACTTTTCACTGCTTCTAACAACTTGCCTCCCACACCATATATTCTTAATACCTTCCACAGAGCATCTCTATCAACTCTATCATATGCCTTCTCCAGATCCATAAATGCTACATACAAATCCATTTGCTTTTCTAAGTATTTCTCACATACATTCTTCAAAGCAAACACCTGATCCACACATCCTCTACCACTTCTGAAACCGCACTGCTCTTCCCCAATCTGATGCTCTGTACATGCCTTCACCCTCTCAATCAATACCCTCCCATATAATTTACCAGGAATACTCAACAAACTTATACCTCTGTAATTTGAGCACTCACTCTTATCCCCTTTGCCTTTGTACAATGGCACTATGCACGCATTCCGCCAATCCTCAGGCACCTCACCATGAGTCATACATACATTAAATAACCTTACCAACCAGTCAACAATACAGTCACCCCCTTTTTTAATAAATTCCACTGCAATACCATCCAATCCTGCTGCCTTGCCGGCTTTCATCTTCCGCAAAGCTTTTACTACCTCTTCTCTGTTTACCAAATCATTTTCCCTAACCCTCTCACTTTGCACACCACCTCGACCAAAACACCCCATATCTGCCACTCTGTCATCAGACACATTCAACAAACCTTCAAAATACTCATTCCATCTCCTTCTCACATCACCACTACTTGTTATCACCTCCCCATTTACGCCCTTCACTGAAGTTCCCATTTGCTCCCTTGTCTTACGCACCCTATTTACCTCCTTCCAGAACATCTTTTTATTCTCCCTAAAATTTACTGATAGTCTCTCACCCCAACTCTCATTTGCCCTTTTTTTCACCTCTTGCACCTTTCTCTTGACCTCCTGTCTCTTTCTTTTATACTTCTCCCACTCAATTGCATTTTTTCCCTGCAAAAATCGTCCAAATGCCTCTCTCTTCTCTTTCACTAATACTCTTACTTCTTCATCCCACCACTCACTACCCTTTCTAAACAGCCCACCTCCCACTCTTCTCATGCCACAAGCATCTTTTGCGCAATCCATCACTGATTCCCTAAATACATCCCATTCCTCCCCCACTCCCCTTACTTCCATTGTTCTCACCTTTTTCCATTCTGTACACAGTCTCTCCTGGTACTTCCCCACACAGGTCTCCTTCCCAAGCTCACTTACTCTCACCACCTTCTTCACCCCAACATTCACTCCTCTTTTCTGAAAACCCATACTAATCTTCACCTTAGCCTCCACAAGATAATGATCAGACATCCCTCCAGTTGCACCTCTCAGCACATTAACATCCAAAAGTCTCTCTTTCGCACGCCTGTCAATTAACACGTAATCCAATAACGCTCTCTGGCCATCTCTCCTACTTACATAAGTATACTTATGTATATCTCGCTTTTTAAACCAGGTATTCCCAATCATCAGTCCTTTTTCAGCACATAAATCTACAAGCTCTTCACCATTTCCATTTACAACACTGAACACCCCATGCATACCAATTATTCCCTCAACTGCCACATTACTCACCTTTGCATTCAAATCACCCATCACTATAACCCGGTCTCGTGCATCAAAACCGCTAACACACTCATTCAGCTGCTCCCAAAACACTTGCCTCTCATGATCTTTCTTCTCATGCCCAGGTGCATATGCACCAATAATCACCCACCTCTCTCCATCAACTTTCAATTTTACCCATATTAATCGAGAATTTACTTTCTTACATTCTATCACATACTCCCACAACTCCTGTTTCAGGAGTATTGCTACTCCTTCCCTTGCTCTTGTCCTCTCACTAACCCCTGACTTCACTCCCCAGACATTTCCAAACCACTCTTCCCCTTTACCCTTGAGCTTCGTTTCACTCAGAGCCAAAACATCCAGGTTCCTTTCCTCAAACTTACTACCTATCTCTCCTTTTTTCACATCTTGGTTACATCCACACACATTTAGGCACCCCACTCTGAGCCTTCGAGGAGGATGATCACTCCCCGCGTGACTCCTTCTTCTGTTTCCCATTTTAGAAAGTTAATACAAGGAGGGGAGGATTTCCGGCCCCCCGCTCCCGTCCCCTCTAGTCGCTTTCTACGACACGCGAGGAATACGTGGGAAGTATTCTTTCACCCCTATCCCCAGGGATAATATACATATATATATACATATACACACACACACACATACACACACATACGCACATACACACACACACACACACACATACATATATATACATATGAAAAATGTAAGAAACAATTTAGAAAACAAACTTTTAGCTTGAAATGAATGAAAAAAATGAATGTCACATAATGGTTCAACCTCTAGCTATGGAAAAGGAATATATATATATATATATATATATATATATATATATATATATATATATATATATATATATATATATATATATATATATATATAATATATATATATATATTTTATCTATTATACATAATTGCTATTTCCTGGGTCAGCAACACAGTGCTAGGAAACAGATGAAGAATGGCCCATCCATTCATATACACATACATATACATAAATGCCCACATTCACACATATAAATACATATACATAACATATACAAAAATATACGTACACATACACAGACATTACATACATACACATGTACATATTTGAACTTGCTTGTTGTCATCCATTCCTGGCACTACCCAACCACACAGGAAAACAGCATCTATATCCCCTGCTTCAGCAAGATAGCACCAGGAAAACAGACAAAAATCTTTCAACTCAGTCTCTAGCTGTCATGTGTAATACATCGAACCCACAGCTTCCTATCCACATCCAGGCCCCACAGACCTTTCCATGGTTTACCCCAAATGGTTCACATACCCTAGTTCAGTCTACTGACAGCATGTCGACCCTGGTATACCACATTGTTCCAATTCATTCTATTCCTTGAATGCCTCTCATCCTCCTCTATGGTCAAGCCCCATTCATTCAAAATCTTTTTCACTCCATCTTTCCACCTCCAATTTGGTCTCCTGCTTCTCATTATCCCCTCCACCTCTGACAAATATATCCTCTTTCTCAATCTTTCCTCTGTCATTCTCTCCATATGTCCAAGCCATTTCAACACACTCTTTCCTGCTCTCACAACCATACTCTTTATTTCCACACATCTCTCTTACCCTTCCATTACTTACTAGATCAAACCACCTCACACAATGTCCTCAAACACTTCATTACCAAC
This sequence comes from Panulirus ornatus, assembly GCF_036320965.1. Lineage (NCBI taxonomy): Eukaryota > Metazoa > Arthropoda > Malacostraca > Decapoda > Palinuridae > Panulirus > Panulirus ornatus. Next base: position 46,277,170 of record NC_092243.1, on the reverse strand, counting down.
ACATCCACCCTCCTCCTTACAACCCTATCTATAGCCCATGCCTCGCTACCATATAACATTGTTAGACATGCTATTCCTTCAAACATACCCATTTTTGCTCTCTGAGATAACGTTCTCTCCTTGCACACATTCTTCATCGCTTCCAGAACCTTCGCCCCCTCCCCAATCCTGTATATATACATATATATATATATATATATATATATATATATATATATATATATATATATATATATATATATATATATATATATATATATATATAATGTATATATATATATATATATATATATATATATATATATATATATATATATATATATATATATTATATATTTTATATATTTATCATACTTTATCACTGTCTCCCGCGTCAGCGAGGTAGCGCAAGGAAACAGACGAAAGAATGGCCCAACCCACCCACATACACATGTATATACATACACGTCCACACACGCTCATATACATACCTATACATTTCAACATATACATATATATACATACCCAGACATATACATGAACATAATTCATACTTGCTGCCTTTATTCATTGCCATCGCCACCCCGCCACACATGAAATGACAACCCCCTCTCCCAGCATGCGTGCGAGGTAGCGCTAGGAAGACAACAAAGGCCACATTCGTTCACACTCAGTCTCTAGCTGTCATGTATATTGCACCGAAACCACAGCTCCCTTTCCACATCCAGGCAACACAATACTTTCCATGGTTTACCCCAGACGCTTCACATGCCCTGGTTCAATCCATAGACCACATCATTCTAATTCACTCTATCCCTTGCATGTCTTTCACCCTCCTGCACGTTCAGGCCCCAATCACTCAAAATCTTTTCCACTCTATCTTTCCACCTCCAATTTGGTCTCCCACTTCTCCTCGTTCCCTCCACCTCTGACACACATATCCTCTCTGTCAATCTTTCCTCACTCATTCTCTCCATGTGACCAAACCATTTCAAAACACCCTCTTCTGCTCTCTCAACCACACTCTTTTTATTACCACACATCTTTCTTACCCTTTCATTACTTACTCGATCAAACCACTCCACACCACATATTGTCCTCAAACATCTCGTTTCCAACACATCCACCTTCCTCCGCACAACTCTATCTATAGCCCATGCCTCGCAACCATATAAACTGTTGGAACCACTATATATATATATATATTTTTTTTTTTTTTCATACTATTTGCCATTTCCCGCGATAACGAGGTAGCGTTAAGAACAGAGGACTGGGCCTTTGAGGGAATACCCTCACCTGGCCCCCTTCTCTGTTCCTTCTTTTGGAAAATTAAAATAAAAAAATGAGAGGGGAGGATTTCCAGCCCCCCGCTCCCTTCCCTTTTAGTCGCCTTCTACGACACGCAGGGAATACGTGGGAAGTATTCTTTCTCCCCTATCCCCAGGGATAATATATATATATATATATATATATATATATATATATATATACATATATATATATATATATATATATATATATATATATATATTTTATACTTTGTCGCTGTCTCCCGTGTTTGCGAGGTAGCGCAAGGAAACAGATGAAAGAAATGGCCCAACCCACCCCCATACACATGTATATACATACACGTCCACACACGCAAATATACATACCTACACAGCTTTCCATGGTTTACCCCAGACGCTTCATATGCCCTGATTCAATCCACTGACAGCACGTCAACCCCGGTATACCACATCGATCCAATTCACTCTATTCCTTGCCCGCCTTTCACCCTCCTGCATGTTCAGGCCCCGATCACTCAAAATCTTTTTCACTCCATCTTTCCACCTCCAATTTGGTCTCCCACTTCTCCTCGTTCCCTTCACCTCCGACACATATATCCTCTTGGTCAATCTTTCCTCACTCATTCTCTCCATGTGCCCAAACCATTTCAAAACACCCTATTCTGCTCTCTCAACCAGGCTCTTTTTATTTCCACACATCTCTCTTACCCTTACATTACTTACTCGATCAAACCACCTCACACCACACATTGTCCTCAAACATCTCATTTCCAGCACATCCACCCTCCTGCGCACAACTCTACCCATAGCCCAAGCCTCGCAACCATACAACATTTTTGGAACCACTATTCCTTCAAACATACCCATTTTTGCTTTCCAAGATAATGTAATCGACTTCCCCACACTCTTCAAGGCTCCCAGGATTTTCACCCCCTCCCCCACCCTATGATTCACTTTCGCTTCCATGGTTCCATCCGCTGCCAGATCCACTCCCAGATATCTAAAACACTTTACTTCCTCCAGTGTTTCTCCATTCAAACTTACCTCCCAATTGACTTGACCCTCAACCCTACTGTACTTAATAACCTTGCTCTTATTTACATTTACCCTTAACTTTCTTCTTTCACACACTTTACCAAACTCAGTCACCAGCTTCTGCAGTTTCTCACATGAATCAGCCACCAGCGCTGTATCATCAGCGAACAACAACTGACTCACTTCCCAAGCTCTCTCATCCACAACAGACTTCATTCTTGCCCCTCTTTCCAAAACTCTTGCATTCACCTCCCTAACAACCCCATCCATAAACAAATTAAACAACCATGGAGACATTACACACCCCTGCCGCAAACCTACATTCACTGAGAACCAATCACTTTACTCTCTTCCTACACGTACACATGCCTTACATCCTCGATAAAAACTTTTCACTGCTTCCAACAACTTGCCACCCACACCATACATTCTTAATACCTTCCACAGAGCATCTCTATCAACTCTATCATATGCCTTCTCCAGATCCATAAATGCTACATACAAATCCATTTGCTTTTCTAAGTATTTCTCACATACATTCTTCAAAGCAAACACCTGATCCACACATCCTCTACCACTTCTGAAACCACACTGCTCTTCCCCAATCTGATGCTCTGTACATGCCTTCACCCTCTCAATCAATACCCTCCCATATAATTTACCAGGAATACTCAACAAACTTATACCTCTGTAATTTGAGCACTCACTCTTATCCCCTTTGCCTTTGTACAATGGCACTATGCAAGCATTCCGCCAATCCTCAGGCAACTCACCATGAGTCATACATACATTAAATAACCTTACCAACCAGTCAACAATACAGTCACCCCCTTTTTTAATAGATTCCACTGCAATACCATCCAAACCTGCTGCCTTGCCGGCTTTCATCTTCCGCAAAGCTTTTACTACCTCTTCTCTGTTTACCAAATCATTTTCCCCAACCCTCTCACTTTGCACACCACCTCGACCAAGACACCCTATATCTGCCACTCTATCATCAAACACATTCAACAACCTTCAAAATACTCACTCCATCTCCTTCTCACATCACCACTACTTGTTATCACCTCCCCATTAGTGCCCTTCACTGAAGTTCCTGCTTCATCCAGGATTTCACTTACTACTGACCTAACCCAAGCCTCCGCTAGCTCTTTCATCCAGGACTTCACCTATTACTGATCTGCCTGCACCCTCCTCCCAGCTAACAACTTAAAATGCTGATAAGAGAAATCAATTATTAAAAGATTTTACTGATGAAATGACATATAGTGCTACAAATTTTAAGTGTGATTTAATGATGAAAATATATTAAATCTGACATAAATCGAAAATAGTGAAATTGGAAAAGAATGTATCTTAGACATTGAAGCTTATTCTTTCATTGAAATGTGAACAAAGGGAGCATTTTTCAAAGTGATAGAGATAGAAAGCAAAAAGGTGTTTTCATGAATGTACTGGAAAAGTTGAGGTCTAGATAAACTTTTGGTCTGTCAAGGCTTTATTATGGCGGATGACAAATTACCTACCCTCATGTATCCAAGATATGGTTGTACTTTGTGTAATGAAGACAATTGAGAAACATCATAAGCCAATATTCCAGTTTCATGATAAGAGAAGTGGTCCAGGCAGTATGATACAGTGGTTAAATTGATGAGAAATACTATTGATGTTTGTGTAAATAAATTATACATTTCCCTTTTCCATAGCCAGAGGTTGAACCATAATGTGACATTCATTTTTTAATTTCATTTCAAGATAGAAGTTTCAGTTTTCTAAATTATTTCTTACATTTTTCATATGTATATATATAAATATATGTGTGTATATGTGTATATGTGTGTGTATGTATATATATATATATATATATATATATATATATATATATATATATATATATATATATATATATATATATTATCCCTGGGGATAGGGGTGAAAGAATACTTCCCACGCATTCCTCACATGTCGTAGAAGGCGACTAGAGGGGACGGGAGCGGGAGGCCAGAAATCCTCCCCTCCTTGTATTTTTAACTTTCTAAAAAAAAATGGGAAACAGAAGGAGTCACGCGGGGAGTGCTCATCCTCCTCGTAGACTCAGGTTGGGGTGTCTAAATGTGTGTGGATGTAACCAAGATGTGAAAAAAGGAGAGATAGGTAGTATGTTTGAGGAAAGGAACCTGGATGTTTTGGCTCTGAGTGAAACGAAGCTCAAGGGTAAAGGGGAAGAGTGGTTTGGGAATGTCTTGGGAGTAAAGTCAGGGGTTAGTGAGAGGACAAGAGCAAGGGAAGGAGTAGCAGTACTCCTGAAACAGGAGTTGTGGGAGTATGTGATAGAATGTAAGAAAGTAAATTCTCGATTAATATGGGTAAAACTGAAAGTTGATGGAGAGAGATGGGTGATTATTGGTGCATATGCACCTGGGCATGAGAAGAAAGATCATGAGAGGCAAGTGTTTTGGGAGCAGCTGAATGAGTGTGTTAGTGGTTTTGATGCACAAGACCGGGTTATAGTGATGGGTGATTTGAATGCAAAGGTGAGTAATGTGGCAGTTGAGGGAATAATTGGTATACATGGGGTGTTCAGTGTTGTAAATGGAAATGGTGAAGAGCTTGTAGATTTATGTGCTGAAAAAGGACTGGTGATTGGGAATACCTGGTTTAAAAAGCGAGATATACATAAGTATACGTATGTAGGTAGGAGAGATGGCCAGAGAGCGTTATTGGATTACGTGTTAATTGACAGACTTTTGGATGTAAATGTGCTGAGAGGTGCAACTGGATGGATGTCTGATCATTATCTTGTGGAGGCTAAGGTGAAGATTTGTATGGGTTTTCAGAAAAGAAGAGTGAATGTTGGGGTGAAGAGGGTGGTGAGAGTAAGTGAGCTTGGGAAGGAGACTTGTGTGAGGAAGAACCAGGAGAGTCTGAGTACAGAATGGAAAAAGGTGAGAACAATGGAAGTAAGGGGAGTGGAGGAGGAATGGGATGTATTTAGGGAATCGGTGATGGATTGCGCAAAAGGTGCTTGTGGCATGAGAAGCGCGGGAGGTGGGTTGATTAGAAAGGGTAGTGAGTGGTGGGATGAAGAAGTAAGATTATTAGTGAAAGAGAAGAGAAAGGCATTTGGACAATTTTTGCAGGGAAAGAATAAAATTGAGTGGGAGATGTATAAAAGAAAGAGACAAGAGGTCAAGAGAAAGGTGCAAGAGGTGAAAAAGAGGGCAAATGAGAGTTGGGGTGAGAGAGTATCATTAAATTTTAGGGAGAAAAAAAAGATGTTCTGGAAGGAGGGAGCATATATATATATATATATATATATATATATATATATATATATATATATATATATATATATATATATATATATATATATATATATAAATATATATATATATATATATATATATATATATATATTTCTTTTTTTTTTTTTGCTTTGTCGGTCTCCCGCGTTTGCGAGGTAGCGCAAGGAAACAAACGTAAGAAATGGCCCAACCCACCCCCATACACATGTATATACATACGTCCACACACGCAAATATACATACCTACACAGCTTTCCATGGTTTGCCCCAGACGCTTCACATGCCTTGATTCAATCCACTGACAGCACGTCAACCCCGGTATACCACATCACTCCAATTCACTCTATTCCTTAACCTCCTTTCACCCTTCTGCATGTTCAGGCCCCGATCACACAAAATCTTTTTCACTCCATCTTTCCACCTCCAATTTGGTCTCCCTCTTCTCCTCGTTCCCTCCACCTCCGACACATAAATCCTCTTGGTCAATCTTTCCTCACTCATTCTCTCCATGTGCCCAAACCATTTCAAAACACCCTCTTCTGCTCTCACAACCACGCTCTTTTTATTTCCACACATCTCTCTTACCCTTACATTACTTACTCGATCAAACCACCTCACACCACACATTGTCCTCAAACATCTCATTTCCAGCACATCCATCCTCCTGCGCACAACTCTATCCATAACCCACGCCTCGTAACCATACAACATTGTTGGAACCACTATTCCTTCAAACATACCCATTTTTGCTTTCCGAGATAATGTTCTCGACTTCCACACATTCTTCAAGGCTCCCAGAATTTTCGCCCCCTCCCCCACCCTATGATCCACTTCCACTTCCATGGTTCCATCCGCTGCCAGATCCACTCCCAGATATCTAAAACACTTCACTTCCTCCAGTTTTTCTCCATTCAAACTCACCTCCCAATTGACTTGACCCTCAACCCTACTGTACCTAATAACCTTGCTCTTATTCACATTTACTCTTAACTTTCTTCTTCCACACACTTTACCAAACTCAGTCACCAGCTTCTGCAGTTTCTCACATGAATCAGCCACCAGCGCTGTATCATCAGCGAACAACAACTGACTCACTTCCCAAGCTCTCTCATCCCCAACAGACTTCATACTTGCCCCTCTTTCCAAAACTCTTGCATTTACCTCCCTAACAACCCCATCCATAAAGAAATTAAACAACCATGGAGACATTACACACCCCTGCCGCAAACCTACATTCACTGAGAACCAATCACTTTCCTCTCTTCCTACACGTACACATGCCTTACATCCTCGATAAAAACTTTTCACTGCTTCTAACAACTTGCCTCCCACGCCATATATTCTTAATACCTTCCACAGAGCATCTCTATCAACTCTATCATATGCCTTCTCCAGATCCATAAATGCTACATACAAATCCATTTGCTTTTCTAAGTATTTCTCACATACATTCTTCAAAGCAAACACCTGATCCACACATTCTCTACCACTTCTGAAACCACACTGCTCTTCCCCAATCTGATGCTCTGTACATGCCTTCACCCTCTCAATCAATACCCTCCCATATAATTTACCAGGAATACTCAACAAACTTATACCTCTGTAATTTGAGCACTCACTCTTATCCCCTTTGCCTTTGTACAATGGCACTATGCACGCATTCCGCCAATCCTCAGGCACCTCACCATGAGTCATACATACATTAAATAACCTTACCAACCAGTCAACAATACAGTCACCCCCTTTTTTAATAAATTCCACTGCAATACCATCCAAACCTGCTGCCTTGCCGGCTTTCATCTTCCGCAAAGCTTTTACTACCTCTTCTCTGTTTACCAAACCATTTTCCCTAACCCTCTCACTTTGTACACCACCTCGACCAAAACACCCTATATCTGCCACTCTATCATCAAACACATTCAACAAACCTTCAAAATACTCACTCCATCTCCTACTCACATCACCACTACTTGTTATCACCTCCCCATTTGCGCCCTTCACTGAAGTTCCCATATATATATATATATATATATATATATATATATATATATATATATATATATATATATATATATTTTTTTTTTTTTTTTTTTTTGCTTTGTCATTGTCTCCCGCGTTTGCAAGGTAGCGCAAGGAAACAGACGAAAGAAATGGCCCAACCCACCCCCATACACATGTATATACATACATCCACACACGCAAATATACATACCTACACAGCTTTCCATGGTTTACCCCAGACGCTTCATATGCCCTGATTCAATCCACTGACAGCACGTCAACCCCGGTATACCACATCGATCCAATTCACTCTATTCCTTGCCCTCCTTTCACCCTCCTGCATGTTCAGGCCCCGATCACACAAAATCTTTTTCACTCCATCTTTCCACCTCCAATTTGGTCTCCCACTTCTCCTCGTTCCCTCCACCTCCGACACATATATCCTCTTGGTCAATCTTTCCTCACTCATTCTCTCCATGTGCCCATACCATTTCAAAACACCCTTTTCTGCTCTCTCAACCACGCTCTTTTTATTTCCACACATCTCTCTTACCCTTACGTTACTTACTCGATCAAACCACCTCACATCACACATTGTCCTCAAACATCTCATTTCCAGCACATCCATCCTCCTGCGCACAACTCTATCCATAGCCAATGCCTCGCAACCATACAACATTGTTGGAACCACTACTCCTTCAAACATACCCATTTTTGCTTTCCGAGATAATGTTCTCGACTTCCACACATTCTTCAAGGCTCCCAGAATTTTCGCCCCCTCCCCCACCCTATGACCCACTTCCGCTTCCATCCGCTGCCAGATCCACTCCCAGATATCTAAAACACTTTACTTCCTCCAGTTTTTCTCCATTCAAACTTACCTCCCAATTGACTTGACCCTCAACCCTACTGTACCTAATTACCTTGCTCTTATTCACATTTACTCTTAACTTTCTTCTTTCACACACTTTACCAAACTCAGTCACCAGCTTCTGCAGTTTCTCACATGAATCAGCCACCAGCGCTGTATCATCAGCGAACAACAACTGACTCACTTCCCAAGCTCTCTCATCCCCAACAGACTTCATACTTGCCCCTCTTTCCAAAACTCTTGCATTCACCTCCCTAACAACCCCATCCATAAACAAATTAAACAACCATGGAGACATCACACACCCCTGCCGCAAACCTACATTCACTGAGAACCAATCACTTTCCTCTTTTCCTACACGCACACATGCCTTACATCCTCGATAAAACATTTTCACTGCTTCTAACAACTTGACTCCCACACCATATATTCTTAATACCTTCCACAGAGCATCTCTATCAACTCTCTCTCTCTCTCTCTCTCTCTCTCTCTCTCTCTCTATATATATATATATATATATATATATATATATATATATATATATATATATATATATATATATATATATATATATACCTTACCAACCAGTCAACATTACAGTCACCCCCTTTTTTAATAAATTCCAGTGCATTACCATCCAAACCCGCTGCCTTGCCAGCTTTCATCTTCCGCAAAGCTTTTACTACCTCTTCTCTGTCTACCAAATCATTTTCCCTAACCCTCTCACTTTGCACACCACCTCGACCAAAACACACTATAGCTGCCTCTCTATCATCAAACACATTCAACAAACCTTCAAAATACTCACTCCATCTCTTTCTCACATCACCACTTCTTGTTATCACCTCCCCATTAGCCCCCTTCACTGATGTTCCCATTTGTTCCCTTGTCTTACGCACTCTATTTACCTCCTTCCTAAACATCTTTTTATTCTCCCTAAAATTTAATGATGCTCTCTCACCTCAACTCTCATTTGCCCTCTTTTTCACCTCTTGCACCTTTCTCTTGACCTCCTGCCTCTCTTTTATACATCTCCCAGTCATTTGCATTATTTCCCTGCAAAAATCGTCCAAAAGCCTCTCTCTTCTCTTTCACTAATAATCTTACTTCTTCATCCCACCACTCATACTTATTTAATGTATGTATGATTCATGGTGAGGTGCCTGAGGATTGGCAGAATGCTTGCATAGTGCCATTGTACAAAGGCAAAGGGGATAAAAGTGAGTTCTCAACTTACAGAGGTGTAAGTTTGTTGAGTATTCCTGGGAAATTATATGGGAGGGTATTGATTGAGAGGGTGAAGGCATGTACAGAGAATCAGATTGGGAAGAGCAGTGTGGTTTCAGAAGTGGTAGAGGATGTGTGGATCAGGTGTTTGCTTTCAAGAATGTATGTGAGAAATACTTAGAAAAGCAAATGGATTTGTATGTAGCATTAATGGATCTGGAGAAGGCTTATGATAGAGTTGATAGAGATGCTCTGTGGAAGGTATTAAGAATATATGGTGTGGGGGCGGAGTTGTTAGAAGCAGTGAAAAGTTTTTATCGAGGATGTAAGGCATGTGTACATGTATGAAGAGAGGAAAGTGATTGGTTCTCAGTGAATGTAGGTTTGCGGTAGGGGTGTGTGATTTCTCCATGGTTGTTTAATTTGTTTATGGATGGGGTTGTTAGGGAGGTGAATGCAAGAGTTTTGGAAAGAGGGGCAAGTGTGCATTCAGTTGTGGATGAGAGAGCTTGGGAATTGAGTCAGTTGTTTTTCGCTGATGATACAGCTTTGGTGGCTGATTCATGTGAGAAACTGCAGAAGCTGGTGACTGAGTTTGGTAAAGTGTGTGAAAGAAAAAAGCTGAGAGTAAATGTGAATAAGAGCAAGGTTATTAGGTACAGTAGGGTTGAGGGACAAGTCAATTGGGAGGTAAGTTTAAATGGAGAAAAATTGGAGGAAGCGAAGTGTTTTAGATATCTGGGAGTGGATTTAGCAGCGGATGGAACCATGGAAGCGGAAGTGAATCATAGGGTGGGGGAGGTGGTGAAAATTCTGTTAGCACTGAAGAATGTGAGGAAGTCGAGAACATTATCTCAGAAAGCAAAAATGGGTATGTTTGAAGGGATAGTGGTTCCAACAATGTTATATGGTGGCGAGGCGCGGGTTATGGATAGATTTCTGTGGAGGAGGGTGGATGTACTGAAAATGAGATGTTTGAGGACAATATATGGAGTGATGTGGTTTGATCAAGTAAGTAATAATAGGGTAAGAGAGATATGTTCTAATAAAAAGAGTGTGGTTGGGAGAGCAGAAGAGGGTGTTTTGAAATGGTTTGGTCACATGGAGAGAATGAGTGAGGAAAGATTGACCAAGAGGATATATGTGTCAGAGGTGGAGGGAACAAGGAGAAGTGGAAGACCAAATTGGAGGTGGAAAGATGGAGTGAAAAAGATTTTGAGTGATCGGGGCCTGAGCATGCAGGAGGGTGAAAGGCGTGCAAGGAATAGAGTGAATTAGAATGATGTGGTATACCGGGGTCGACGTGCTGTCAATGGATTGAACCAGGGCATGTAAAGCGTCTGGGGTAAACCATGGAAAGTTGTGTGGGGCCTGGATGTGGAAAGGGAGCTGTGGTTTCGGTGGATTATTACATGACAGCTAGAGACTGAGTGTGAATGAATGTGGCCTTTCTTGTCTTTTCCTAGCGCTGCCTCGCGCACATGAGGGGGGAGGGGGTTGTTATTTCATGTGTGCAGGGTGGCGATGGGAATGAATAAGGGCAGACAGTATGAATTGTGTACATGTGTATATATGTATATGTCTGTGTGTGTATATATATGTATATGTTGAGATGTATAGGTATGTATATCTGCGTGTGTCGACGTATATGTATATACATGTGTATGTGGGTGGGGTGGGCCATTCTTTCGTCTGTTTCCTTGCGCCGCCTTGCTAACATGGGAGACAGCGACAAAGCAGAATAAAAAAGAAATATATATATATATATATATATATATATATATATATATATATATATATATATAGCATTTATGGATGTGGAGAAGGCATATGATAGAGTTGATAAAGATGCTCTGTGGAAGGTATTAAGGATATATGGTGTGGGAGGCAAGTTGTTAGAAGCAGTGAAAAGTTTTTATCGAGGATGTATGGCATATATATGAGAGGGAAGAGAGAAAAGTGATTGGTTCTCAGTGAATATCGGTGCGCCACCACCTGCAGTTTCTCACCCGAATCAGCCACCAGCGTTGTATCATCGGCGAACAACAACCGACTCACTTCCCAAGCCCTCTCATTCACAACAGACTGCATACTTGACCCTTTCTCCAAAACTCATGCAGTCACCTCCCTAACTACCCCATCCATAAACAAATCAAATAACCATGGAGACATCACGTACCCCTGCCGCAAACCGACATTCACTGAGAACCAATCACTTTCCTCTCTTCCCACTCGTGCACACGCCTTACATCCTTGGTAAAAACTTTCCACTGCTTCTAAGAACTTACCTCCTACACCATATACTCTTAATACCTTCCATAGAGCATCTCTATCAACACTATTATATGCCTTCTCCTGATTCATAAATGCTACATACACATCCATCTGTTTTTCTAAATATTTTTCACATACATTTTTCAAAGCAAACACATTATCCTCGCATCCTCTATTCCTGAACCCGCACAGTTCTTCCCCAATCTGATGCTCTGTACATGCCTTTACCCTCTCAATCAATACCCTCTTACATAATTTCCCAGGAATACTCAAACTTATGACTCTGTAATCTGAACACTCACCTTTATACCCTTTGCCTTTGTGCAATGGTACTATGCATGCATTCCGCCAATCCTCCAGCACTTCACCATGAACCATACATACACTGAATATCCTTACCAACCAATCAACAACACACTCACCCCGTTTTTAATAAATTCCACTGCAATACCATCCACACCAACCACCTTGCCGGCTTTCATCTTCCGCAAAGCTGTCACTACCTCTTCTCTGTTTACCAAACCATTCTCCCTGACCCTCTTACTTCGCACACCACCTCGACTAAAACACCATATATCTGCCACTCTATCATCAAACACATTCAACAAACCTTCGAAATACTCAGTCCATCTCCTTCTCACTGCACTACTACTTGTTATTACTTCCCCATTCGCCTTTTTCACCAATGTTCCCATTCTTGTCTTGCACACTTTAGTTACCTCCTTCCAAAATGTCTATTTATTTCCCCTAGTATTTAATGAGACTCTCTCACCCCAACTCTCATTTGCAATCTTTTGCACCTCTTGCACCTTTCTCTTGACCTTCTGCCTCTTTCTTTTATATATCTCCCGGTGATTCACACTATTTCCCTGCAAAAATCGTCCAAACAACTCTCTCTTCTCTTTCACTAACAATCTTACTTCTTCATCCCAGTACTCACTACCCTTTCTAATCTGCCCAACTCCCACTTCCTCATGCCATAAGCATCTTTTGCGCAAGCCATCACTGTTTTCCTAAATACATCCCATTCCACTCCCACTCCCCTTACGCCATTTGCTCTCACCTTTTTCCACTTTGCACTCAATCTCTCCCGTTACTTCCTCACACAAGTCTTTTTTCCAAGCTCACTTACTCTCACCACTCTCTTCACCCAACATTCTCTTCTTTTCTGAAATCCTCTACAAATTTTCACCTTTGCCTCCAAAAGATATTGATCAGACATCCCTCCAGTTGCCCCTCTCAGCACATTAACATCCAAAAGTCTCCCTTTCACGCACCTATCAATTAACACGTAATCCAATAATGCTCTCTGGCCATCTCTTCTACTTACATACGTATACTTACATATATCTCTCTTTTTAAACCAGGTATTCCCAATCACCAGTCCTTTTTCAGCACACAAATCTACAAGCTCTCCACCATTTCCATTTACAACATTGAACACCCCATGTACACCAATTATACCCTCAACTGCCACATTACTCGCCTTTGCATTCAAATCACCCATCACTAAAACCTAGTTGTTAATGTGCTGAGGGATGCAACTGGAGGGATGTCTGATCATTATCTTGTGGAAGCGAAGGTGAAGATTTGTAGAGGTTTTCAGAAAAGAAGAGAGAATGTTGGGGTGAAGAGAGTGGTGAGAGTAGGTGAGCTTGGGAAGGAGAGTGGTGAGAGTAAGTGAGCTTGGGAAGGAGACTTGTGAGAGGAAGTACCAGGAGAGAATGAGTACAGAATGGAAAAAGGTGAGAACAAAGGACATAAGGGGAGTGGGGGAGGAATGGGATGTATTTAGGGAAGCAGTGATGGCTTGCGCAAAAGATGCTTGTGGCATGAGAAGCGTGGGAGGGGGCAGATTAGTGAGTGGTGGAATGAGGAAGTAAGATTATTAGTGAAAGAGAAGAGAGAGGCTTTTGGACGATTTTTGCTGGGAAATAATGCAAATGACTTGGAGATGTATAAAAGAAAGAGGCAGGAGGTCAAGAGAAAGGTGCAAGAGGTGAAAAAGAGGGCAAATGAAAGTTGAGGTGAGAGAGTATCATTAAATTTTAGGGAGAATAAAAAGATGTTTTGGAAGGAGGTAAATAAAGTGTGTAAGACAAGGGTACAAATGGGAACTTCAGTGAAGGGGACTAATGGGGAGGTGATAACAAGTAGTGGTGATGTGAGGAGATAGAGCGAGTATTTTGAAGGTTTGTTGAATGTGTTTGATGATAGAGTGGTAGATATAGGGTGTTTTGGTCGAGGTGGTGTGCAAATGAGAGGGTTAGGGAAAATGATTTGGTAAACAGGGAAGAGGTAGTAAAAGCTTTGCGGAAGATGAAAACCGGCAAGGCAGCGGGTTTGGATGGTATTGCAGTGGAATTTATTAAAAAAGGGGGTGACTGTATTGTTGACTGGTTGGTAAGGTATATATATATATATATATATATATATATATATATATATATATATATATATATATATATATATATATATATATATATATATATATTGTTTAATTTGTTATGAATGGGGTTGTTCGGGAGGTGAATGCAAGAGTTTTGGAAAGAGGGGCAAGTATGCAGTCTATTGTGGATGAGAGAGCTTGGGAAGTGAGTCATTTGTTGTTCGCTGATGATACAGTGCTGGTGGCTGATTCGTGTGAGAAACTGCAGAAACTGGTGACTGAGTTTGGTAAAGTGTGTGAAAGAAGAAAGCTGAGAGTAAATGTGTATAAGAGCAAAGTTATTAGGTACAGTAGGGTTGAAGGACAAGTCAATTAGGAGGTAAAATGAAGAAAAACTGGAGGAAGTGAAGTGTTTTAGATATCTGGACGTGGATATGGTAGCGGATGGAACCATGGAAGCGGAAGTGAATCATAGGGTGGGGGAGGGGGCGAAAGTTCTGGGAGCGTTAAAAAGTGTGTGGAAGTTGAGAATATTATCTCGAAAAGCAAAAATGGGTATGTTTGAAGGAATAGTGGTTCCAACAATGTTACATGATCGCGAGGCGTGGGCTATAGATAGAGTTGTGCGGCGGATGGTGGATGTGCTGGAAATGAGTTGTTTGAGGGCAATATGTGGTGTGAGGTGGTGTTATCGAGTGAGTAATAATAGGGTAAGAGAGATTTGTGGTAATAAAAAAGAGTGTGGTTGAGAGAGGTGGAGGGGACGAGGAGAAGTGGGAGACCAAATTGGAGGTGGAAAGATGGAGTGAAAAAGATTTTGAGTGATTGGGGCCTGAACATGCAGGAGGGTGAAAGGTGTGCAAGGAATAGAGTGAATTAGAACGATGTGGTATACTGGGGTTGATGTGCTGTTAATGGATTGAACCAGGGCCTGTGAAGTGTATGGGGTAAACCATGAAAAGTTTTGTGGGGCCTGGATGTGGAAAGGGAGCTGTGGTTTCGGTGCATTATTACATGAAAGCTAGAGACTGAGTGTGAACAAATGTGGCCTTTGTTGTCTTTTCCTACCGCTACCTCGCGTACATGAGTGGAGTAGGGGGTTGTTATTTCATGTGTCGAGGGGTGGCAATGGGAATCAATAAAGGCAGACAGTATGAATTATGTACATGTGTATATATGTATATGTCTGTGTGTGTATATATATGTATATGTTGAGATGTATAGGTGTGTATATTTGCGTATGTGGACGTGTATGTATATACATGTGTATGTGGGTGGGTTGGGCCATTTTTTTGTCTGTTTTCTTGCGCTACCTCGCTAACGCAGGAGACAGCAACAAAGCAAAATAAATAATTGAAATATATATATATATATATATATATATATATATATATATATATATATATATATATATATATATATATATTCTTTTTTCTTTCAAACTATTCGCCATTTCCCGCATTAGCGAGGTAGCGTTAAGAACAGAGGACTGGGCCTTTGAGGGAATACCCTCACCTGGCCCAATTCTATATAGTGCGTAAGACAAGGGAGCAAATGGGAACTTCAGTGAAGGGCGGAAATGGGGAGGTGATAACAAGTAGTGGTGATGTGAGAAGGAGATGGAGTGAGTATTTTGAAGGTTTGTTGAATGTGTTTGATGATAGAGTGGCAGATATAAGGTGTTTTGGTCGAGGTGGTGTGCAAAGTGAGAGGGTTAGGGAAAATGATTTGGTAAACAGAGAAGAGGTAGTGAAAGCTTGCGGAAGATGAAACCCGGCAAGGCAGCAGGTTTGGATGGTATTGCAGTGGAATTTATTAAAAAAGGGGGTGACTGTATTATTGACTGGTTGGTAAGGTTATTTAATGTATGTATGACTCATGATGAGGTCCTGCGGATTGGCGGAATGCGTGCATAGTGCCATTGTACAAAGGCAAAGGGGATAAGAGTGAGTGCTCAAATTACAGAGGTATAAGTTTCTTGAGTATTCCTGGTAAATTATATGGGAGGGTATTGATTGAGAGGGTGAAGGCATGTACAGAGCATCAGATTGGGGAAGAGCAATGTGGTTTCAGAAGTGGTAGAGGATGTGTGGATTAGGTGTTTGCTTTGAAGAATGTATGTGAGAAATACTTAGAAAAGCAAATGGATTTGTATGTAGCATTTATGGATCTGGAGAAGGCATATGATAGAGTTGATAGAGATGCTCTGTGGAAGGTATTAAGAATATATGGTGTGGGAGGCAAGTTGTTAGAAGCAGTGAAAAGTTTTTATCGAGGATGTAAGGCATGTGTACTTGTAGAAAGAGCGGAAAGTGATTGGTTCTCAGTGAATGTAGGTTTGCGGCAGGGGTGTGTGATGTCTCCATGGTTGTTTAATTTGTTTATGGATGTGGTTGTTAGGGAGGTGAATGCAAGAGTTTTGGAAAGAGGGGCATGTATGAAGTCTGTTGTGGATGAGAGAGCTTGGGAAGTGAGTCAGTTGTTGTTCGCTGATGATACAGCGCTGGTTGCTGATTCATGTGAGAAACTGCAGAAGCTGGTGACTGAGTTTGGTAAAGTGTGTGAAAGAAGAAAGTTAAGGATAAATGTGAATAAGAGCAAGGTTACTAGGTACAGTAGGGTTGAGGGTCAAGTCAATTGGGAGGTAAGTTTGAATGGAGAAAAACTGAAGGAAGTAAAGTGTTTTAGATATCTGGGAGTGGAACTGGCAGCGGATGGAACCATGGAAGCGGAAGTGGATCATAGGGTGGGGGAGGGTGCGAAAATTCTGGGAGCCTTGAAGAATGTGTGGAAGTCGAGAACATTATCTCGGAAAGCAAAAATGGGTATGTTTGAAGGAATAGTGGTTCCAACAATGTTGTATGGTTGCGAGGCGTGGGCTATGAATAGAGTTGTGCGCAGGAGGATGGATGTGCTGGAAATGAGATGTTTGAGGACAATGTGTGATGTGAGGTGGTTTGATCGAGTAAGTAACGTAAGGACAAGAGAGATGTGTGGAAATAAAAAGTGCATGGTTGATAGAGTAGAAGAGGGTGTTTTGAAATGGTTTGGACACATGGAGAGAATGAGTGAGGAAAGATTGACCAATAGGATATATGTGTCGGAGGTGGAGGGAACGAGGAGAAGTGGGAGGCCAAATTGGAGGTGGAAAGATGGAGTGAAAAAGATTTTGTGTGATCGGGGCCTGAACATGCAGGAGGGTGAAAGGAGGGCAAGGAATAGAGTGAATTGGATCGATGTGGTATACCGGGGTTGACGTGCTGTCAGTGGATTGAATCAGGGCATGTGAAGCGTCTGGGGTAAACCATGGAAAGCTGTGTAGGTATGTATATTTGCGTGTGTGAACGTATGTATATACATGTGTATGGGGGTGGGTTGGGCCATTTCTTTCGTCTGTTTCCTTGCGCTACCTCGCAAACGCGGGAGACAGCGACAAAGCAAAAAAAAAAAAAAAAATATATATATATATATATATATATATATATATATATATATATATATATATATATATATATATATATATATATGTGTGTGTGTGTGTGTGTGTGTGTGTGTGTGAAAGAAGAAAGTTTAGAGTAAATGTGAATAAGAGCAAGGTTATTAGGTACAGTAGGGTTGAGGGTCAAGTCAATTGGGAGGTAAGTTTGAATGGAGAAAAACTGGAGAAAGTAAAGTGTTTTAGATATCTGGGAGTGGATCTGGCAGCGGATGGAACCATGTAAGCGGAAGTGAATCATAGGGTGGGGGAGGGGGCGAAAATCCTGGGAGCCTTGAAGAATGTGTGGAAGTCGAGAACATTATCTCGGAAAGCAAAAATGGGTATGTTTGAAGGAATAGTGGTTCCAACAATGTTGTATGGTTGCGAGGCGTGGGCTATGGAAAGAGTTGTGCGCAGGAGGGTGGGTGTGCTGGAAATGAGATGTTTGAGGACAATGTGTGGTGTGAAGTGGTTTGATCGAGTAAGTAATGTAAGGGTAAGAGAGATGTGTGGAAATAAAAAGAGCGTGGTTGAGAGAGCAGAAAAGGTTTTTGAAATGGCTTGGGCACATGGAGAGAATGAGTGAGGAAAGGTTGACCAAGAGGATATATGTGTCAGAGGTGGAGGGAACGAGGAGAAGTGGGAGACCAAATTGGAGATGGAAAGATGGAGTGAAAAAGATTTTGAGTGATCGGGGCCTGAACATGCATGAGGGTGAAAGGCAGGCAAGGAATAGAGTGAATTGGATCGATGTGGTATACCGGTGTTGACGTGCAGTTAGTGGATTGAATCAGGGCATGTGAAGCGTCTGGGATAAACCATGGAAAGTTGTGTGGGGCCTGGATGTGGAAAGGGAGCTGTGGTTTCGGGCATTATTGCATGACAGCTAGAGACTGAGAATGAACGAATTGGGCCTTTGTTGTCTTTTCCTAGCGCTACCTCGCACACATG
This sequence comes from Panulirus ornatus, assembly GCF_036320965.1. Taxonomy (NCBI): domain Eukaryota; kingdom Metazoa; phylum Arthropoda; class Malacostraca; order Decapoda; family Palinuridae; genus Panulirus; species Panulirus ornatus. The sequence goes on along the minus strand of NC_092243.1, from coordinate 46,258,371 downwards.
AGGGGGGAGGGGGATGGTATTCCATGTGTGGCGAGGTGGCGATGGGAATGAATAAAGGCAGACAGTGTGAATTGTGTGCATGGGTATATATGTATGTGTCTGTGTGTGTATCTATATGTGTACATTGAGATGTATAGGTATGTATATTTGCGTGTGTGGACGTGTATGTATATACATGTGTATGGGGGTGGGTTGGGCCATTTCTTTCGTCTGTTTCCTTGCGCTACCTTGCAAACGCGGGAGATAGCGACAAAGCAAAATGAATATATATATATATATATATATATATATATATATATATATATATATATATATATATATATATATATATATATATATATATATATGGGGAAGAGCAGTGTGATTTCAGAAGTGGTAGAGGATGTGTGGATCAGGTGTTTGCTTTGAAGAATGTATGTGAGAAATACGTAGAACATATGGATTTGTATATGGCATTTATGGATCTAGATAAGGCATATGATAGAGTTGACAGAGATGCTCATTGGAGGGTATTAAGAGTATATGATGTGGGAGGCAGTTTGCTAGAAGGAGTGAAAAGTTTTATCAAGGATGTAAGGCATGTGTACGAGGAGGAAGAGAGGAAAGTGATTGGTTCCCCGTGAATGTCGGTTTGCGGCAGTGGTGCATGAGGTCTCCATAGTTGTTAGGGAGGTGAATGCAAGAGATTTGGAAAGAGGGGCAAGTATGCAGTCTGTTGTGGATGAGAGGGCTTGGGAAGTGAGTCAGTTGTTGTTCGCTGATGATTCACCGCTGGTGGCTGGTTCAGGTAAGAAATTGTAGAAGCTGGTGACTGAGTTTGGTAAAGTGTGTGAAAGAAGAAAGATGAGAGTAAATGTTATTATGTTCAGTAGGGTTGAGAGACAAGTAAATTGGGAGGTAAGTTTGAATGGAGAAAAACTGGAAGAAGTGAAGTGTTTTAGATATCTGGGAGTGGATTTGGCAGCGGATGGAACCATGGAAGTGAATCACAGGGTGGGAGAGGGGGCGAGGGTTCTGGGAGCGTTGAAGAATGTGTGGAAGGCAAGAACATTATCTCAGAAAGCAAAAATGGGTATATTTGAAGGAATAGTGTTCCAAGAATATTATGTGGATGCGAGGCATGGGCTATAGATAGGGTTGTTTGGAGGAGAGTGGATGTGTTGGAAATAAGATGCTTGAGGACAATATGTGGTCTGAGGTGGTTTGATTGAGTAAGTAATGAAAGGGTGAGAGAGATGTGTGGTAATAAAAAGAGTGTGGTTGAAAGAGCAGAAGAGGGTGTTTTGAAATGGTTTGGTCACATGGAGAGAATGAGTGACGAAAGATTGACAAAGAGGATATATATGTCCAAGGTGGAGGGAACGAGGAGAAGTGGGAGACCAAATTGGAGGTGGAAAGATGGAGTGAAAAAGATTTTGAGTGATCGGGGCCTGAACATGCAGGAGGGTGAAAGGCGTGCAAGGAATAGAGTGAATTGGAACGATGTGGTACACCGGGTTCGACGTGCTGTCAATGGATTGAACCAGGGCATGTTAAGCGTCTGGGGTAAACCATGGAAAGTTCTGTGGGGTCTGGATGTGGAAAGGGAGCTGTGGTTTCGGTGCATTATTACATGACAGCTAGAGACTGAGTGTGAATGAATGGGGCCTTTGTTGTCTTTTCCTAGCGCTACCTCGCACACATGCGGGGGGAGGGGGTTGTTATTTCATGTGTGGCGAAGGTGGCGATGGGAATGAATAAAGGCAGGCAGTATCAATTATGTACATGTGTATATATGTATATGTCTGTGTGTGTATATATATGTATACGTTGAGATGTATAGGTATGTATATTTGCGTATGTGGAAGTCTATGTGTATACATGTGTATGTGGGTGGGTTGAGCCATTCTTTCATCTGTTTCCTTGCGCTACCTCGCTAACGCGGGAGACAACGACAAAGTAGAATGAATGAATAAAATTTAGTTGCTGTTTCCCACATCAGCGAGGTAGTGCAAGGAAACAGACGAAAAAATGGCCCATCCACTTACATGTATATATATTTACATAAATGCCCATACATTCAAATATACATACATATACTTATCAACATATCCATACATATACATACACAGACATATACATATATACACATGACCTTCATCTATTCCCGTCACTACCCTGGCATACAGAAAATAGCAACCCCCCCCCCCCCTGCTCCCCTTAACAAGGTACCACCAGGAAAAGACAAAAAGGCCACATTTGTTCACACTCAGTCGCTAGCTGTCATGTGAAATACACCGAAAGCACGACTCCCTTTCCACATCCAGACCCACAGACCTTTCCATGGTTTACCCCAGACACTTCACATGCTCTGGTTCTGTCCATTGACAGCACGTCGTCCCCAGTATACCACATCATTCCAAATCACTCTCTTCCTAGCACTCCTTTCACCCTCCGGTATGTTCAGGCGCCGATTGCTCAAAATGTTTTTCACTCCATCCATCCACCTCCAACTTTGTATCACGTTTCTCCTTTTCCCCTCCACCTTTGACATATATATCCTCTTTAACAATTTTTCCTCACTCATTCTCTCTATGTGTCCAAACAATTTCAACACACCCTCTTCTGCCCTCTCAACCACACTCTTTTTATTACCACACATCTCTCTTACCCTTGCAGTGCTTACTCGATCAAACCACCTAACGGCACATATTGTCCTTAAACATTTCATTTCCAACACATCCACCCTCCTCCATAAAACCCTATCTACAGCCCACGCCTCGCAACCATATAACATTGTTGGAACTACTATACCTTCAAACATACCCATTTTTGCACTGATATAACGCTCTCTCCTTCCACATATTCTTCATCGTTCCCAGAACCTTTGCCCCCTCCCCCACCCTGTGACTCCTTTCTGCTTCCATGGTTCCATCCGCTGCTAAATCCACTCCCAGATATCTAAAACACTTCATTTCCTCCAGTTTTTCTCCATTCAAACTTACCTTCCAATTAACTTGTCCATCAACCCTACTGAACCTAATTACCTTGCTTTTATTCACATTTACTCTTAACCTTCTCCTTTCACACACTTTATCAAACTCAATCACCAACCTCTGCAGTTTCTTATCCAAATCAGCCATCAGAACTGTATTGTCAACAAACAACTGACTCATTTTCCAGGCCCTATCATCCTCAACAGACTGCATACTTGCCCCTCTCTCCAAAACTCTTGCATTCACCCCCCTAACCACTCTATCCATAAACAAATTAAACAACCATGGTGACATCACGCACTCCTGCTGCAAACCGACATTCACCAGGAGCCAATAACTCTCCTCTCTTCCTACTGATACACATGCATTACATCCTTGATAAAAAGTTTTCATTGCTTTTAGCAACTTACCTCCCACACCATATACTCTTAAAACCTTCCATAAAGCATTTCCATCAACCGTATCACATGCCTTTTCCAGATCCTTTAATGCAGCATACAAATCCATCTGTTCTTCCAAGTATTTCTCACATACATTCTTCAAAGCAAACGCCTGATCCACACATCTTGCTATCGCTTCTGAAACCACACTGCTCTTCCCCAATCTGTTGCTCTGTACATGCCTTTACACTCTCAATCAATACCCTCCTATATAATTTCCCAGGAATACTCAACAAACTTATGCCTCTGTAGTTTGAACACTCACCTTTATCTTCTTTGCCTTTCTGCAATGGCACTATGCATGTATTCCGCCAATCCTCATGCACTTCACCACAATCCATACATACACTGAATATCCTTACCAACCAATCAACAACACAGTCACCCCTTTTTTTTTAATAAATTCCACTTCAATACCATCCAAACCTGCCACCTTGCCGGCTTTCATCTTCTGCAAAGCTCTCGCTACCTCTTCTCTGTTTACTAAATCATTCTCCCTGACTCCTCTCACTTCGCACACCACCTCGACCAAAACATCCTATATCTGCCACTCAATCATCAAACACATTCGGCAAATCTTCAAAATACTCATTCAATCTCCTTCTCACTTCATCAATACTTGTTATCACCAATGTTCTCATTTCTTCTCTTGCCTTACACACGTCATTTACCTACTTCCAGTATATATATATATATATATATATATATATATATATATATATATATATATATATATATATATATATATATATATATATATATATATATATATATATATATATATATATATATATATATATATTTATTTTTTGCGCAATCCATCACTGATTCCCTAAATACATCCCATTCCTCCCCCACTCCCCTTACTTCCATTGTTCTCACCTTTTTCCATTCTATACTCAGTCTCTCCTGGTACTTCCTCACACAAGTCTCCTTCCCAAGCTCACGTACTCTCACCACCCTCTTCACCCCAACATTCACTCTTCTTTTCTGAAAACCCATACAAATCTTCACCTTAGCCTCCACAAGATAATGATCAGACATCCCTCCAGTTGCACCTCTCAGCACATTAACATCCAAAAGTCTCTCCTTCGCGCGCCTGTCAATTAACACGTAATCCAATAACGCTCTCTGGCCATCTCTCCTACTTACATACGTATGCTTATGTATATCTCGCTTTTTAAACCAGGTATTCCCAATCACCAGTCCTTTTTCAGCACATAAATCTACAAGCTCTTCACGATTTCCATTTACAACACTGAACACCCCATGTATGTTTGAAGGAATAGTGGTTCCAAAAAATGTTGTATAGTTGCGAGGCATGGGCTATGGATAGAGTTGTGCGCAGGAGGGTGGATGCGCTGGAAATGAGATGTTTGAGGACAATGTGTGGTGTGAGGTGGTTTGATCGAGTAAGTAACGTAAGGGTAAGAGAGATGTGTGGAAATAAAAAGAGCGTGGTTGAGAGAGCAGAAGAGGGTGTTTTGAAATGGTTTGGGCACATGGAGAGAATGAGTGAGGAAAGATTGACAAAGAGGATATATGTGTCGGAGATGGAGGGAACGAGGAGAAGTGGGAGACCAAATTGGAGGTGGAAAGATGGAGTGAAAAAGATTTTGTGTGATCGGGGCCTGAACATGCAGGAGGGTGAAAGGAGGTCAAGGAATAGAGTGAATTGGATCGATGTGGTATACCGGGGTTGAGGTGCTGCCAGTGGATTGAATCAGGACATGTTAAGCGTCTGGGGTAAACCATGGAAAGCTGTTTAGGTATGTATATTTGCGTGTGTGGACGTGTATGTATATACATGTGTATGGGGGTGGGTTGGGCCATTTCTTTCGTCTGTTTCCTTCCGCTACCTCGCAAACGCGGGAGACAGCAAAAAAGAAAAAAATATATTCATTTATTTATTTCATTTTATTTTGCTTTGTCGCTGTCTCCCGCGTTTCCGAGGTAGCGCGAGGAAACAGACAAAAGAAATGGCCCAACCCACCCCCATACACATGTATATACATACATGTCCACACACGCAAATATACATACCTATACATCTCAATGTACACATATATATACACACACATACACATACATATATACCCATGCACACAATTCACACTGTCTGCCTTTATTCATTCCCATCGCCACCTCGCCACACATGGAATACCATCCTCCTCCCCCCTCATGTGTGCGAGGTAGCGCTAGGAAAAGACAACAAAGGCCCCATTCGTTCACACTCAGTCTCTAGCTGTCATGCAATAATGCCCGAAACCACAGCTCCCTTTCCACATCCAGACCCCACACTACATTCCATGGTTTACTCCAGACGCTTCACATGCCCTGATTCAATCCACTGACAGCACGTCAACTCCGGTATACCACATCGATCCAATTCACTCTATTCCTTACCCGCCTTTCACCCTCCTGCATGTTCAGACCACGATCACTCAAAATCTTTTTCACTCCATCTTTCCACCTCCAATTTGGTCTCCCACTTCTCCTCTTTCCCTCCACCTCCGACACATATATCCTCTTGGTCAATCTTTCCTCACTCATTCTCTCCATGTGCCCAAACCATTTCAAAACACACTCTTCTGCTCTCTCAACCACGCTCTTTTTATTTCCACACATCTCTCTTACCCTTACATTACTTACTCGATCAAACCACCTCACACCACACATTGTCCTCAACCATCTCATTTCCAGCACATCCACCCTCCTGCGCACAACTCTATCCATAGCCCACGCCTCGAACCATACAACATTGTTGGGACCACTATTCCTTCAAACATACCCATTTTTGCTTTCCGAGATAATGTTCTCGACTTCCACACATTCTTCAAGGTTCTCAGGATTTTCGCCCCCTCCCCCACCCTATGATTCACTTCCGCTTCCATGGTTCCATCCACTGCCAGATCCACTCCCAGATATCTAAAACACTTTACTTCCTCCAGTTTTTCTCCATTCAAACTTACCTCCCAATTGACTTGACCCTCAACCCTACTGTACCTAATAACCTTGCTCTTATTCACATTTACTCTTAACTTTCTTCTTTCACACACTTTACCAAACTCAGTCACCTGCTTCTGCAGTTTCTCACATGAATCAGCCACCAACGCTGTATCATCAGAGAACAACAACTGACTCACTTCCCAAGCTCTCTCATCCACTACAGACTTCATACTTGCCCCTCTTTCCAAAACTCTTGCATTCATCTCCCTAACAACCCCATCCAAAAACAAATTAAACAACCATGGAGACATCACACACCCCTGCCGCAAACCTATGTTCACTGAGAACCAATCACTTTCCTCTCTTCCTACACGTACACATGCCTTACATCCTCGATAAAAACTTTTCACTGCTTCTAACAACTTGCCTCCCACACTATATATTCTTAATACCTTCCACAGAGCATCTCTATCAACTCTGTCATATGCCTTCTCCAGATCCATAAATGCTACATACAAATCCATTTGCTTTTCTAAGTATTTCTCACATACATTCTTCAAAGCAAACACCTGATGCACACATCCTCTACCACTTCTGAAACCACACTGCTCTTCCCCAATCTGATGCTCTGTACATGCCTTCACGATCTCAATCAATACCCTCCCATATAATTTACCAGAAATACTCAACAAACTTATCCCTCTGTAATTTGAGCACTCACTTTCTGCAATGGCACTTTCTGCCTTTCTGCAATGGCACTATGCACGCATTCCGCCAATCCTCAGGCACCTCACCATGAGTCATACATACATTAAATAACCTTACCAACCAGTCAACAATACAGTCACCCCCTTTTTTAAATAAATTCCACTGCAATACCATCCAAACCCGCTGCCTTGCCGGCTTTCATCTTCCGCAAAGCTTTTACTACCTCTTCTCTGTTTACCAAATCATTTTCCCTAACCCTCTCACTTTGCACACCACCTCGACCAAAACACCCTATATCTGCAACTCTATCATCAAACACATTCAACGTGTACGAAGAGAGGGTAGTGAGTGGTGAGATGAAGAAGTAAGATTAGTAGTGAAAGAGAAGAGAGAGGCATTTGGGCGATTTTTGCAGGGAAAAAATGATATTGAGTGGGAGATATATAAAAGAAAGAGACAGGAGGTCAAGAGAAAGGTGCAAAAGGTGAAAAAGAGGGCAAATGAGAGTTGGGGTGAGAGAGTATCATTAGATTTTTGGGAGAATAAAAAGATGTTCTGGAAGGAGGTAAATAAAGTGCGTAAGACAAGGGAGCAAATGGGAACTTCAGTGAAGGGCGCTAATGGGGAGGTGATAACAAGTACTGGTGATGTGAGGAGATGGAGTGAATATATATATATATATATATATATATATATATATATATATATATATATATATATATATATATATATATATGTTTGATGATAGAGTGGCAGATATAAGGTGTTTTGGTCGAGGTGGTGTGCAAAGTGAGAGGGTTAGGGAAAATGATTTGGTAAACAGAGAAGAGGTAGTAAAAGCTTTGCGGAAGATGAAAGCAGGCAAGGCAGCAGGTTTGGATGGTATTGCAGTGGAATCTATTAAAAAAGGGGGTGACTGTATTGTTCACTGGTTGTTAAGGTTATTTAATGTATCTATGCCTCATGGTGAGGTGCCTGAGGATTGGCGGAATGCGTGCATAGTGCCATTGTACAAAGGCAAAGGGGATAAGAGTGAGTGCTCAAATTACAGAGGTATAAGTTTCTTGAGTATTCCTGGTAAATTATATGGGAGGGTATTGATAGAGAGGGTGAAGGCATGTATAGAGCATCAGATTGGAGAAGAGCAGTGTGGTTTCAGAAGTGGTAGAGGATGTGTGGATCAGGTGTTTGCTTTGAAGAATGTATGTGAGAAATACTTAGAAAGGCAAATGGATTTGTATGTACCATTTATGGATCTGGGGAAGGCATATGACAGAGTTGATAGAGATGCTCTGTGGAAGGTATTAAGAATATATAGTGTGGGAGGCAAGTTGTTAGAAGCAGTGAAAAGTTTTTATCGAGGATGTAAGGCATGTGTACGTGTAGGAAGAGAGGAAAGTGATTGGTTCTCAGTGAATGTAGGTTTGCGACAGGGGTGTGTGATGTCTCCATGGTTCTTTAATTTGTTTATGGATGGGGTTGTTAGGGAGGTGAATGCAAGAGTTTTGGAGAGAGGGGCAAGTATGAAGTCTGTTGTGGATGAGAGAGCTTGGGAAGTGAGTCAGTTGTTGTTCGCTGATGATACAGCGCTGGTGGCTGATTCATGTGAGAAACTGCAGAAGCTGGTGACTGAATTTGGTAAAGTGTGTGAAAGAAGAAAGTTAAGAGTAAATGTGAATAAGAGCAAGGTTATTAGGTACAGTAGGGTTGAGGGTCAAGTTAATTAGGAGGTAAGTTTGAATGGAGAAAAACTGGAGGAAGTAAAGTGTTTTAGATATCTGGGAGTAGATCTGGCAGCGTATGGAACCATGGAAGCGGAAGTGAATCATAGGGTGGGGGAGGGGGCGAAAATCCTGGGAGCCTTGAAGATGTGTGGAAGTCGAGAACATTGTCTCCGAAAGCAAAAATGGTTATGTTTGAAGGAATAGTGGTTCCAACAATGTTGTAAGGTTGCGAGGCATGGGCTATGGATAGAGTTGTGCGAAGGAGGGTGGATGTGCTGGAAATTAGATGTTTGAGGACAATATGTGGTGTGAGGTAGTTTGATCGAGTAAGTAATGTAAGGGTAAGAGAGATATGTGGAAATAAAAACAGCGTTGTTGAGAGAGCAGAAGAGGGTGTTTTGAAATGGTTTGGGCGCATGGAGAGAATGAGTGAGGAAAGATTGAACAAGAGGATATATGTGTCGGAGGTGGAGGGAACGAGAAGTGGGAGACCAAATTGGAGGTGGAAAGATGGAGTGAAAAAGATTTTGAGTGATCGGGACCTGAACATGCAGGAGGGTGAAAGGCGGGCTAGGAATAGAGTGAATTCGATCGATGTGGTATACCGGGGTCGACGTGCTGTCAATGGATTGAATCAGGGCATGTGAAGCATCTGGGGTAAACCATGGAAGGTTCTGCGGGGCCTGGATGCGGAAAGGGAGCTGCGGTTTCGGGCGTTATTCCATGACAGCTATAGACTGAGTGTGAACGAATGGGGCCTTTGTCGTCTTTTCCTAGCGCTACCTCACACACATGACGGGGGAGGGGGGTGTTATTCCATGTGTGGCGAGGTGGCGATGGGAATGAATAAAGGCAGACAGTGTGAATTGTGTGCATGTGTATATATGTAGGTGTCTGTGTGTGTATATATATGTGTACATTGAGATGTAGGGGTATATATATTTGCGAGTGTGGACGTGTATGTATATACATGTGTGTGGGGGTGGGTTGGGCCATTTCTTTCGTCTGTTTCCTTGCGCTACCTCGGAAACGCGGGAGACAGCGACAAAGCAAAATAAAATACATAATATATATATATATATATATATATATATATATATATATATATATATATATATATATATATATATATATATGCAGTCTGTTGTGGATGAGAGAGCTTTCGAAGTGAGTCAGTTGTTGTCCACTGATGATACAGCGCTGGTGGCTGATTCAGGTGAGAGACTGCAGAAGCTGGTGACTGAGTTTGGTAAAGTGTGTGAAAGAAGAAAGCTAAGAGTAAATGTGAATAAGAGCAAGGTTATTAGGTACAGTAGGGTTGAGGGACAAGTCAATTGGGAGGTAAGTTTGAATGGAGAAAAACTGGAGGAAGTGAAGTGGTTTAGATCTATCTGGTAGTGGATTTGGCAGCGGATGGAACCATGGAAGAGGGGCCGAAAGTTGTGGGAGTGTTGCAAAATTTGTGGAAAGCGAGAACATTATCTCGGAAAGCAAAATGGGTATGTTTGAAGGAATAGTGGCTCCAACAATGGTATATGGTTATGAGGCGTGGGCTATAGATAGAGTTGTGCGGAGGAGGGTGGATGTGATGGAAATGATGTTTGAGGACAATATGTGGTGTGAGGTGGTTTGATCGAGAAAGTAATGAAAGGGTAAGAGAGATGTGTGGTAATAAAAAGAGTGTGGTTGAGAGAGTAGAAGAGGGTGTTTTGAAATGGTTTGTTCACATGGAGAGAATGAGTGAAGAAAGATTGACCAAGAGGATATATGTGTCAGAGATGGAGGGAACGAGAATATGGAGACCAAATTGGAGGTGGAAAGATGGAGTGAAAAAGATTTTGAGCGATTGGGGCCTGAACATGCAGTAGGGTGAAAGGTGTGCATGGAATAGAGTGAATTGGAACGATGTGGTGTACCGGGGTCAACTTCCTGTCAATGGATTGAACCAAGGAATGTGAAGCGTCTGGGGTAAATCATGGAAAATTTTGTGAGGCCTTGATGTGGAAAGGGAGCGGTGTTTCGGTGCAATATTACATGACAGCTAGAGACTGAGTGTGAACGAATGTGGCCTTTGTTGTCTTTTCTTAGTGCTACCTCGCACACATGAGGGGGAGGTTTTTTTTTTTTCTATTTCATGTGTGGCGAGGTGGCGATTTGGAATGAATAAAGGCAGACAGTATGAATTTGTACATGTGTATATATGTATATGTCTGTGTGTGTATATATGTGTATACGTTGAGATGTATAGGTATGTATATTTGCGTGTGTGGACGTGTATGTATATGCATGTGTATGTGGGTGGGTCGGGCCATTCTTTCGTCTGTTTCCTTGCGCTTCATCGCTAATGCAGGAGACAGCGACAAATCAAAATAAACATGAATAAATAAATAAATAAATATATATATATATATATATATATATATATATATATATAAGTATATATATAAAGTATATATATATATATATATACTTTTTTTTTTATTTTGCTTTGTCGCTGTCTCCCGCGTTAGCGAGGTAGCGCAAGGAAACAGACGAAAGAATGGCCCAACCCGCCCACAAACACATGTATATACATACACGTCCACACACGCAAATATACATACCCATACATCTCAATGTACACATATACATACACACACACACAGATATACATATATATACACATGTACATAATTCATACTGTCTGCCTTTATTTGTTCCCATCGCCACCTCGCCACACATGGAATAACAACCCCCTCCCCCCTCATGTGTGCGAGGTAGCGCTAGAAAAAGACACCAAAGGCCCCATTCGTTCACACTCAGTCTCTAGCTGTCATGTAAATAATGCACCGAAACTACAGCTCCCTTTCCACATATAGGCCCCACACACTTTCCATGGTTTACCCCAGACGCTTCACAAGCCCTGGTTCAATCCATTGACAGCACATCGACCCCGGTATACCACATCGTTCCAATTCACTCTATTCCTTGCACGCCTTTCACCCTCCTGCATGTTCAGGCCCTGATCACACAAAATCTTTTTCACTCCATCTTTCCACCTCCAATTAGGTCTACCACTTCTCCTCGTTCCCTCCACCTCTGACACTTATATCCTCTTGGTCAATCTTTCCTCACTCATTCTCTCCATGTGACCAAACCATTTCAAAACACCCGTTTCTGCTCTCTCAACCACACTCTTTTTATTTCCACACATCTCTCTTACCCTTACATTACTTACTCAATCAAACCATCTCCCACCACATATTGTCCACAAACATCTCATTTCCAGCACATCCACCCTCCTGCGCACAACTCTATCCATAGCCCACGCCTCGCAACCATACAACATTGTTGGAACCATTATTCCTTCAAACATACCCATTTTTGCTTTCCGGGATAATGTTCTCGACTTCCAAATATTCTTCAAGGCTCCCAGAATTTTCGCCGCCTCCCCCACCCTATGATTCACTTCCGCTTCCATGGTTCCATCCTCTGCCACATCCACTCCCAGATATCTAAAGCACTTTACTTCCTCCAGTTTTTCTCCATTCAAACTTACCTTCCAATTGACTTGACCCTCAACCCTACTATACCTAATAACCTTGCTCTTATTCACATTTACTCTTAACTTTCTTCTTTCACACACTTTACCAAACTCAGTCACCAGCTTCTGCAGTTTCTTACATGAATCAGCCACCAGCGCTGTATCATCAGCGAACAATTGACTCACTTCCCAAGCTCTCTCATCCACACCAGACTGCATACTTGCCCCTCTTTCCAAAACTCTTGCTTTCACCTCCCAAACAACCCCATCCATAAACAAATTAAACAACCATGGAGACATCACACACCCCTGCCGCAAACCTACATTCACTGAGAACCAATCACTTTCCTCTCTTCCTACCCGTACACATGCCTTACATCCTCGATAAAAACTTTTCACTGCTTCTAACAACTTGCCTCCCACACCATATATTCTTAAAACCTTCCACAGAGCATCTCTATCAACTCTATCATATGCCTTCTCCAGATCCATAAATGCTACATACAAATCCATTTGTTTTTCTAAGTATTTCTCACATTCATTCTTCAAAGCAAACACCTGATCCACGCATCCTCCACCACTTCTGAAACCACACTGCTCTTCCCCAATCTGGTGCTCTGTACATGCCTTCACCCTCTCAATCAATACCCTCCCATATAATTTACCAGGAATACTCTAGAAACTTATACCTCTGTAATTTGAGCACTCACTCTTATTCCCTTTGCCTTTGTACAATGGCACTATGCAAGCATTCCGCCAATCCTCAGGCACCTCACCATGAATCATACATACATTAAATAACCTTACCAACCAGTCAACAATACAGTCACCTTTTTTAATAAATTCCACTGCAATACCATCCAAACCTGCTGCCTTGCCGGCTTTCATCTTCCGTAAAGCTTTTACTACCTCTTCTCTATTTACCAAATCATTTTCCCTAACCCTCTCACTTTGCACCCCACCTCGACCAAAACACCTATATCTGCCACTCTATCATCAAACACATTCAACAAACCCTCGAAATACTCACTCCATCTCCTTCTCACATCACCACTACTTGTTATCACCTCCCCATTAGCCCCCTTCACTGAAGTTCCCATTTGCTCCCTTGTCTTATGCACTTTATTTACCTCCTTCCAAAACATCTTTTTATTCTCCCTGAAATTTAATTCTCTCACCCCAACTCTCATTTGCCGTCTTTTTCACCTCTTGCACCTTTCTCTTGACCTCCTGCTTCTTTCTTTTATACCTCTCCCACTCATTTGCATCTTTTCCCTGCAAAAATAGTCCAAATGCCTCTCTCTTCTCTTTCACTAATAATCTTACGTCTTCATCCCACCACTCACTACCTTTTCTAATCAACCCACCTCCCACGCTTCTTATGCCACAAGCATCTTTTGCGCAAGCCATCACTGCTTCCCTAAATACATCCCATTCCTCCCCCACTCCCCTTATCTCCTTTGTTCTCACCTTTTTCCATTCTGTACTCAGTCTCTCCTGGTACTTCCTCACACAAGTCTCCTTCCCAAACTCACTTACTCTCACCACTCTCTTCACCCCAACATTCTCTCTTCTTTTCCGAAAAGCCCCACAAATCTTCACCCTCGCCTCCACACGATAATGATCAGACATCCCTCCAGTTGCACCTCTCAGCACATTAACATCCAAAAGTCTCTCTTTCGTGCGTCTATCAATTAACACGTAATCCAATAACGCTCTCTGGCCATCTCTCCCACTTACATATGTATACTTATGTGTATCTCGCTATTTAAACCATGTATTTCCAATCACCAGTCCTTTTTCAGCACACAAATCTACAAGATCTTCACCATTTCCATTTACAAGACTGAACACTCCATGTATACCAATTATTCCCTCAACTGCCACATTACTCACCTTTGCATTCAAATCACTCATCACTATAACCCGGTCTTGTGCATCAAAACCACTAACACACTCATTCAGCTGCTCCCAAAACACTTGCCTCTCATGATCTTTCTTCTCATGCCCAGGTGCATATGCACCAATAATCACCCATCTCTCTCCATCAACTCCCAGCTCTACCCATATCAATCTAGAATTTACTTTCTTACACTCTATCACACACTCCCACAACTCCTGATTCTGGAGCAGTGCTACTCCTTCCCCTGCTCTAGTCCTCTCACTAACCCCTGACTTTACTCCCAAGCCATTCCCAAACCACTCTTCCCCTTTACCCTTTAGCTTCGTTTCACTCAGAGCCAAAACATCCAGGTTCCTTTCCTCAAACATACTACCTATCTCTCCTTTTTTCTCATCTTGGTTACATCCACACACATTTAGACACTCCAATCTGAGCCTTCGAGGAGGATGAGCACTCCTCGCGTGACTCCTTCTTCTAGTTCCCCTTTTAGAAAGTTAAAATACAAGGAGAGGAGGGTTTCTGTCCCCCCACTCCCGACTCCTTTAGTCGCCTTCTACGACACGTGAGGAATGCGTGGGAAGTATTCTTTCTCCCCTATCCCCAGGGATATATATATATATATATATATATATATATATATATATATATATATATATATATATATATATATATATATATATATATATTCTATTTATTTATTTATTATACTTTATCGCTATCTCCCGCGTCAGCGAGATAAGGGGATAAGGGAGAAAGAATACTTCCCACGTATTCCCTGCGTGTCGTGGAAGGGAACTTAAAGGGGAGTGAGTGGAAGTCTGCAAATCCTCCCCTCCCATTTATAATTTTCAAAAAGAAGGAATGTAGAGGTGGGCCAAGTGAGGATGTACACTCCAAGACTCACTCCTCTGTTCTTAACGCTGCTAATGTAGGATAAGGTGAATATGTCTGAAAGAGAGAGAGAGAGAGAGAGAGAGAGAGAGAGAGAGAGAGAGAGAGAGAGAGAGAGAGAGAGAGAGAGAGAGAGAGAAGATGGATGGATGGATAGAAGTATTTACATATTTAGATAAGCCTTTATATTCTCTTTCATCTTTCCCAAAGAAAGAGCAAATGAATGATCCAATCAAGAATTTTTTCCTGTAAGGCTCAATCAACTGTTCTTGGTGCTTCACTCACGGCAGAAATAACAAACGTGTGAATGAAAAGAAGATTGTATTTTCTTTCCATGCATACTAATTCCTTGTTTTATGTGAGTTAAGGTTAATGAAATTTTATTTCCTTAAGTATTTAAGTTCATTTAGCCCTATATCATACACGTACATATTGTACATAATAATTTGACAAAGTGAGACTTAGTCTTAATGATTGATATACCAAAACAAAAAGGTATTAAATATGTTGCTAATAACCCAAAAACTTTATTGAATTAATAGCATTTTGTTTATAACTCCTGATATCACACTAAAAGTCAGTTTGAAATGAATTAAAGATATGAGCAAGTAGCTTACAAGTGAGTTAGTAAATGTCTTTTTACCTTAGCATTTTCAGTGGACCGGTAAGGACAATGTGGACAAGAAAATGGTTTCTCTCCAGTGTGAATACGAATATGTCTCTTTAAATTCCATTGATCACATGTTTGATATGAACACTGTGAACATGAAAACGGCCTTTCCCCTGTATGAATATGGTAATGTTCCTTGAAATATGAGCGATTGCTACTTGTGAAGGTACAATGAGGACACTGGTGAATTTTTGGCATCTTACTGCTGTTGGTGAGAACCTTCCCAGCGCCTGTGACTCTTCTCACTTCAGGCATTTGATTCGCATTATCCAGGCACACCTGTAGGAGATGTTTGTCTTATTCAACCAAAAACTATTTGCACAAGTTATGATTATTGTTTCAGTCAGTATCATAATGACGAATTAAAATTAGTGACAGCTTCACATAATTACTAAATCCACTACAACTTATCGTTACTGGAAATTTTCAAATGACCATTTACAAAGTTCAGAAAATCTTTAACAAACTAAAAGATTATTGACAAACTTTTTAAAATAATAGTTTTACAATATAAAGATTTAGATATATTCACACTACCAATTACATATTGATGTTTCTAAAGGCAATACATTAACATGATCCAATGATTTCTTACCCTGTGCATTGAACTGTCCAGTAAGCTTCTCTCATTTGTTACAGTTTAGAATTAGATGTCATTTCCAGAGAGCAGCAAATATTTTGTACACCAGTTAATGAACTCTCATTGTGGTCCATCATGCTATGTTACTCTCTTGTACATATGTAGATTAATGGAGTGAAGTGGAATGCTCTTTATATATCTCTACACTCTAGAGATCTAACTACTCTTTGACAAGGAAAAAGTATTCATGATAATATCTAAAACCAATGTTCTTTCCTTTTTGCCCGTTTAGTACAAAATACTTAATTTCTTAAACAATGCACTTTTCACGTTTATCACAATGATTATATACAGAATGATGACCAAGTTATGGGGCTCCTCAAGCTTCAAGGATTGCACTGCAATCAGAAGCAAAGATGGACGCTTTGGAGTGACAAGTTAATCACTGACACTATTTTGTAATTAATTATGTCAACTGATGATGAGACAGCCTGAAAGAAAGTCAGATTTTACTTGCACTGTAACCAAAAACAGATGAGGTCTAGTATCACAACACCTGGCAGAAACAAATATATATATATATATATATATATATATATATATATATATATATATATATATATATATATATATATATATATATATATATATATGGGAAGGAAATAAGTAATGGTGAAGTGAGAGAGAGATGGAGTGAGTATTTTGAAGGTTTGCTGAATGTCTTTATGATAGAGTGGCAGATATAGGGTGTTTTGGTCGAGGTGGTATGCAAAGTGAGAGGGTCAGGGAGAATAATTTGGTAAACAGAGCAGAAGTAGTGAAACCATTCTGAAAGATGAAAGCCGGCAAGGCGGCGGGTTTGGATGGAATTGCAGTGGAATTTATTAAAAAAGGGGGTGACTGTATTGTTAACTGGTTGGTGAGGATAATCAATGTATGTACGGTTCATGGTGATGTGCCTGAGGATTGCCGGAATGAATGCATAGTGCCATTGTACAAAGGCAAAGGGGATAAAGGTGAGTGTTCAAATTACAGAGGTATAAGTTTGTTGAGTATTCCTGGTAAATTATATGGGAGGGTATTGATTGAGAGGGTGAAGGTATGTACAGAGCATCAGATTGAGGAAGAGCAGTGTGGTTTCAGAAGTGGTAGAGGATGTGTGGATCAGGTGTTTGCTTTGAAGAATGTATGTGAGAAATACTTAGAAAAACAAATGGATTTGTATGTAGCACTTATGGATCTGGAGAAGGCATATGATAAAGTTGATAGAGATGTTTTGCGGAAGGTATTGAGAGTATATGGTGTGGGAGGTACGTTGCTAGAAGCTGTGAAAAGTTTTTATCAAGGATGTATGACATGTGTACGAGTAGGAAGAGAGGAAAGTAATTGGTTCCCAGTGAATGTCAGTTTGCGGCAGGGGTGCGTGATGCCTCCTTGGTTGTTAAATTTGTTTATGGATGAGGTTGTTAGGGAGGTGAATGCAAGAGTTTTGGAGAGAGGGGCAAGTATGCAGTCTGTTGTGGATGAGAGGGCTTAGGAAGTGAGTCAGTTGTTGTTTGCTGATGATACAGCGCTGGTGGCTGATTCGGGTGAGAAAATGCAGAAGTTGGTGACTGACTTTGGTAAAGTGTATGAAAGAAGAAAGCTTAGAGTAAATGTGAATGAGAGCAAGGTTATTAGGTTCATTAGGCTTGAGAGACAGTAAACTGGGAGGGAAATCTGAATGGAGAAAAGTGAAGGAAGTGAAGTGTTTAAGATATCTGGGAGTGGATTTGGCAGCCGATGGAACCATGGAAGCGGAATTGAGTCACAGGGTGGGGGAGAGGGCAAAAGTTTTGGGAGCATTGAAGAATGTGTGGAAGGTGAGAACATTACCTCAGAGAGCAAAAATGGGTATGTTGGAAGGAATATGGTTCCAACAATGTTATAAGTTTGTGAGGCATGGGCTATAGATAGGGTTGTGCAGAGGAGGGTGGATGTGTTGCATGTGAGATGCTTGAGGACAATATGTGGTGTGAGGTAGTTTGATCGAGTAAGTAATTAAAAGGTACGAGAGATGTGTAGTAATAAAAAGAGTGTGGTTGAGAGAGCAGAAGAGTGTGTATTGAAATGGTTTGGTCACATGGATAGAATGAGTAATGAAAGATTGACAAAGAGGATATATGTGTCAGAGGTGGAGGGAAGGGGGAGAAGTGGGAGACCAAATTGGAGGTGGAAGGATGGAGTGAAAAAGATTTTGAGAAATTGCGGCCTGAATATACAAGAGGGTGAAAGGCGTGCAAGGAATAGAGTGAATTGGAATGATGTGGTATACCGGGTATGTGGAAAGGGAGCTTTGGTTTCGATGCATTACACAAGACAGCTAGAACCTGAGTGTGAACGAATGTGGCTCTTGTCTTTTCCTAGCTCTACCTCATACGCACGCGGGAGGAGGGGGTGCCATTTCATGTGTGGCAGAGTGGCGGCGGGAATGGATGAACGCAGCATGTATGAATATGTACATGTGTATATCATAGAACATACAAACCCCCAACAGCCATGATCGAACCAGGGACTCCTGTGTAACAGGCAGGAATGCTACCGCTAGGCTACATACATGTGTATGTGGGTGGGTTGGGCCATTCTTTCATCTGTTTCCTTGCACTACCTCGCTAACGCGGGAGACAGCAACAAAGTATGATATATATATATATATATATATATATATATATATATATATATATATATATATATATATATATATATATATACTTCCATACACACACATATACATACATGTTGGAAAGGATCACAATTTTGCGCGTGATCAAGATATTCCTATGAGTCCACGGGGAAAATGAAATACGAAAAGTTCCCAAGTGCACTTTCGTGTAATAATCACATCATCAGGGGAAACACAAGAGAGAAATATAACAGTCAGTTGATATACATCGAAGAGACGAAGCTATGACGCCATTTGGTAAACATGTGATTGTCCAAAACATGTTTTGGACAATTACATGTTTACCAAATGGCAAATGAGAGTTGGGGTGAGAGAGTATCATTAAATTTTAGGGAGAATAAAAAGATGTTCTGGAAGGAGGTAAATGAAGTGCGTAAGACAAGGGAGCAAATGGGAACTTCAGTGAAGGGCGCAAATGGGGAGGTGATAACAAGTAGTGGTGATGTGAGAAGGAGATGGAGTGAGTATTTTGAAGGTTTGTTGAATGTGTTTGATGATAGAGTGGCAGATATAGGGTGTTTTGGTCGAGGTGGTGTGCAAAGTGAGAGGGTTAGGGAAAATGATTTGGTAAACAGAGAAGAGGTAGTAAAAGCTTTGCGGAAGATGAAAGCCGGCAAGGCAGCAGGTTTGGATGGTATTGCAGTGGAATTTATTAAAAAAGGGGGTGACTGTATTGTTGACTGGTTGGTAAGCTTATTTAATGTATGTATGACTCATGGTGAGGTGCCTGAGGATTGGCGGAATGCGTGCATAGTGCCATTGTACAAAGGCAAAGGGGATAAGAGTGAGTGCTCAAATTACAGAGGTATAAGTTTGTTGAGTATTCCTGGTAAATTATATGGGAGGGTATTGATTGAGAGGGTGAAGGCATGTACAGAGCATCAGATTGGAGAAGAGCAGTGTGGTTTCAGAAGTGGTAGAGGATGTGTGGATCAGGTGTTTGCTTTGAAGAATGTGAGAAATACTTAGAAAAGCAAATGGATTCGTATGTAGCATTTATGGATCTGGAGAAGGCATATGATAGAATTGATAGAGATGCTCTGTGGAAGGTATTAAGAATATATGGTGTGGGAGGCAAGTTGTTAGAAGCAGTGAAAAGTTTTTATCGAGGATGTAAGGCATGTGTACGTGTAGGAAGAGAGGAAAGTGATTGGTTCTCAGTGAACGTAGGTTTGCGGCAGGAGTGTGTGATGTCTCCATGGTTGTTTAATTTGTATATGGATGGGGTTGTTAGGGAGGTGAATGCAAGAGTTTTGGAAAGAGGGGCAAGTATGAAGTCTGTTGGGGATGAGAGAGCTTGGGAAGTGAGTCAGTTGTTGTTCGCTGATGATACAGCGCTGGTGGCTGATTCATGTGAGAAACTGCAGAAGCTGGTGAGTGAGTTTGGTAAAGTGTGTGAAAGAAGAAAGTTAAGAGTAAATGTGAATAAGAGCAAGGTTATTAGGTACAGTAGGGTTGAGGGTCAAGTCAATTGGGAGGTGAGTTTGAATGGAGAAAAACTGGAGGAAGTGAAGTGTTTTAGATATCTGGGAGTGGATCTGGCAGCGGATGGAACCATGGAAGCGGAAGTGGATCATAGGGTGGAGGAGGGGGCGACAATTCTGGGAGCCTTGAAGAATGTGTGGAAGTCGAGAACATTATCTCGGAAAGCAAAAATGGGTATGTTTGAAGGAATAGTGGTTCCAACAATGTTGTATGGTTGCGAGGCGTGGGCTATGGATAGAGTTGTGCGCAGGAGGATGGATGTGCTGGAAATGAGATATTTGAGGACAATGTGTGGTGTGAGGTGGTTTGATCGAGTAAGTAACGTAAGGGTAAGAGAGATGTGTGGAAATAAAAAGAGCGTGGTTGAGAGAGCAGAAGAGGGTGTTTTGAAATGGTTTGGGCACATGGAGAGAATGAGTGAGGAAAGATTGACCAAGAGGATATATGTGTCGGAGGTGGAGGGAACGAGGAGAAGAGGGAGACCAAATTGGAGGTGGAAAGATGGAGTGAAATAGATTTTGTGTGATCGGGGCCTGAACATGCAGGAGGGCGAAAGGAGGGCAAGGAATAGAGTGAACTGGAGCGATGTGGTATACCGGGGTTGACGTGCTGTCAGTGGATTGAATCAAGGCATGTGAAGCGTCTGGGGTAAACCATGGAAAGCTGTGTAGGTATGTATATTTGCGTGTGGACGTATGTATATACATGTGTATGGGGGTGGGTTGGGCCATTTCTTTCGTCTGTTTCCTTGCGCTACCTCGCAAACGCAGGAGACAGCGACAAAGCAAAAAAATAAATAAATAAATAATATATATATATATATATATATATATATATATATATATATATATATATATATATATATATATATATACATATATATTTATTCATTTAGTTATTTTCCTTTGTCGCTATCTCCCGCGTTAGCGAGGTACCGCAAGGAAACAGACGAGAAAATGGCCCAACCCGCCCACATACACATGTATATACATACGTCCACACACGCAAATATACATACCTATACATCTCAATGTACACATATATATACACACACAGATATATACATATATACACATGTACATAATTCATACTGTCTGCCTTTACTTGTTCCCATCGCCACCCAGCCACACATGGAATAACAACACCCTCCCCCCTCATGTGTGCGAGGTAGCGCTAGGAAGAGACAACAAAGGCCCCATTCGTTCACACTCAGTCTCTAGCTGTCATGTAATAATGCACCCATTATATATATATATATATATATATATATATATATATATATATATATATATATATATATATATATATATATATATATATATATATATATATTAATGGAGTGAGTATTTTGAAGGTTTGTTGAATGTGTTTGATGATAGAGTGGCAGATATAGGGTGTTTTGGTCGAGGTGGTGTGCAAAGTGACAGGGTTAGTGAAAATGATTTGGTAAACAGAGAAGAGGTAGTAAAAGCTTTGCGGATGATGAAAGCCGGCAAGGCAGCAGGTTTGGATGGTATTGCAGTGGAATTTATTAAAAAAGGGGGTGACCGTATTGTTGACTGGTTGGTAAGGTTATTTAATGTATGTATGATTCATGGTGAGGTGCCTGAGGATTGGCGGAATGCTTGAATAGTGCCATTGTACAAAGGCAAAGGGGATAAGAGTGAGTGCTCAAATTACAGAGGTATAAGTTTGTTGAGTATTCCTGGTAAATTATATGGGAGGGTATTGATTGAGAGGGTGAAGGCATGTACAGAGCATCAGATTGAGGAAGAGCAGTGTGGTTTCAGAAGTGGTAGAGGATGTGTGGATCAGGTGTTTGCTTTGAAAAATGTATGTGAGAAATACTTAGAAAAGCAAATGGATTCGTATGTAGCATTAATGGATCTGGAGAAGGCATATGATAGAGTTGATAGATATGCTTTGTGGAAGGTACTACGAATATATGGTGTGGGAGGCAAGTTGTTAGAAGCAGTGAAAAGTTTTTATCGAGGATGTAAGGCATGTGTACGTGTAGGAAGAGAGGAAAGTGATTGGTTCTCAGTGAATGTAGTTTTGCGGCAGGGGTGTGTGATGGCTCCATGGTTGTTTAATTTGTTTATGGATGGGATTGTTAGGGAGGTGAATGCAAGAGTTTTGGAAAGAGGGGCAAGTATGAAGTCTGTTGGGGATGAGAGAGCTTGGGAAGTGAGTCAGTTGTTGTTCACTGATGATACAGCGCTGGTGGCTGATTCATGTGAGAAACTGCAGAAGCTGGTGACTGAGTTTGGTAAAGTGTGTGAAAGAAGAAAGTTAAGAGTGAATGTGAATAAGAGCAAGGTTATTAGGTACAGTAGGGTTGAGGGTCAAGTCAATTGGGAGGTAAGTTTGAATGGAGAAAAACTGGAGGAAGTAGAGTGTTTTAGATATCTGGGAGTGGATCTGGCA
Organism: Panulirus ornatus; assembly: GCF_036320965.1. Taxonomy (NCBI): domain Eukaryota; kingdom Metazoa; phylum Arthropoda; class Malacostraca; order Decapoda; family Palinuridae; genus Panulirus; species Panulirus ornatus. Next base: position 46,235,374 of record NC_092243.1, on the reverse strand, counting down.
GCGGATGGAACCATGGAAACGGAAGTGAATCATAGGGTGGGGGAGGGGGCGAAAATCCTGGGAGCCTTGAAGAATGTGTGGAAGTCGAGAACATCATCTCCGAGAGCAAAAATGGGTATGTTTGAAGGAATAGTGGCTCCAACAATGTTGTATGGTTGCGAGGCGTGGGCTATGGATGGAGTTGTGCGCAGGAGGGTGGATGTGGTGTAAATGAGATGTTAGAGGACAATATATGGTGTGAGATGGTTTGATCGAGTAAGTAATGTAAGGGTAAGAGAGATGTGTGGAAATAAAAAAAAAGCGTGGTTGAGAGAGCAGAAGAGGGTGTTTTGAAATGGTTTGGGCACATGGAGAGAATGAGTGAGGAAAGATTGACCAAGAGGATATATGTGTCGGAGGTGGAGGGAACGAGAAGTGGGAGACCAAATTGGAGGTGGAAAGATGGAGTGAAAAAGATTTTGAGTGATCAGGGCCTGAACATGCAGGAGGGTGAAAGGCGGGCAAGAAATAGAGTGAATTGGATCGATGTGGTATACCGGGGTAGACGTGCTGTCAATGGATTGAATCTGGGCATGTGAAGCGTCTGGGGTAAACTATGGAAAGCTGTGTAGGTATGTATATTTGCGTGTGTGGACGTATGTATATACATGTGTATGGGGGTGGGTTGGGCCATTTCTTTCGTCTGTTTCCTTGCGCTACCTCGCAAACGCAGGAGACAGCGACAAAGCAAAAAAAATAAATAAATAAATAATATATATATATATATATATATATATATATATATATATATATATATATATATATATATATATATATATATACATATATATTTATTTATTTAGTTATTTTCCTTTGTCGCTATCTCCCGCGTTAGCGAGGTAGCGCAAGGAAACAGACGAGAAAATGGCCCAACCCGCCCACATACACATGTATATACATACGTCCACACACGCAAATATACATACCTATACATCTCAATGTACACATATATATACACACACAGATATATACATATATACACATGTACATAATTCATACTGTCTGCCTTTACTTGTTCCCATCGCCACCCAGCCACACATGGAATAACAACACCCTCCCCCCTCATGTGTGCGAGGTAGCGCTAGGAAGAGACAACAAAGGCCCCATTCGTTCACACTCAGTCTCTAGCTGTCATGTAATAATGCACCCATTATATATATATATATATATATATATATATATATATATATATATATATATATATATATATATATATATATATATATATTAATGGAGTGAGTATTTTGAAGGTTTGTTGAATGTGTTTGATGATAGAGTGGCAGATATAGGGTGTTTTGGTCGAGGTGGTGTGCAAAGTGAGAGGGTTAGTGAAAATGATTTGGTAAACAGAGAAGAGGTAGTAAAAGCTTTGCGGATGATGAAAGCCGGCAAGGCAGCAGGTTTGGATGGTATTGCAGTGGAATTTATTAAAAAAGGGGGTGACCGTATTGTTGACTGGTTGGTAAGGTTATTTAATGTAAGTATCATTCATGGTGAGGTGCCTGATGATTGGCGGAATGCTTGAATAGTGCCATTGTACAAAGGCAAAGGGGATAAGAGTGAGTGCTCAAATTACAGACGTATAAGTTTGTTGAGTATTCCTGGTAAATTATATGGGAGGGTATTGATTGAGAGGGTGAAGGCATGTACAGAGCATCAGATTGAGGAAGAGCAGTGTGGTTTCAGAAGTGGTAGAGGATGTGTGCATCAGGTGTTTGCTTTGAAAAATGCATGTGAGAAATACTTAGAAAAGCAAATGGATTCGTATGTAGCATTAATGGATCTGGAGAAGGCATATGATAGAGTTGATAGATATGCTTTGTGGAAGGTACTACGAATATATGGTGTGGGAGGCAAGTTGTTAGAAGCAGTGAAAAGTTTTTATCGAGGATGTAAGGCATGTGTACGTGTAGGAAGAGAGGAAAGTGATTGGTTCTCAGTGAATGTAGTTTTGCGGCAGGGGTGTGTGATGGCTCCATGGTTGTTTAATTTGTTTATGGATGGGATTGTTAGGGAGGTGAATGCAAGAGTTTTGGAAAGAGGGGCAAGTATGAAGTTTGTTGGGGATGAGAGAGCTTGGGAAGTGAGTCAGTTGTTGTTCACTGATGATACAGCGCTGGTGGCTGATTCATGTGAGAAACTGCAGAAGCTGGTGACTGAGTTTGGTAAAGTGTGTGAAAGAAGAAAGTTAAGAGTGAATGTGAATAAGAGCAGGGTTATTAGGTACAGTAGGGTTGAGGGTCAAGTCAATTGGGAGGTAAGTTTGAATGGAGAAAAACTGGAGGAAGTAGAGTGTTTTAGATATCTGGGAGTGGATCTGGCAGCGGATGGAACCATGGAAACGGAAGTGAATCATAGGGTGGGGGAGGGGGCGAAAATCCTGGGAGCCTTGAAGAATGTGTGGAAGTCGAGAACATCATCTCCGAGAGCAAAAATGGGTATGTTTGAAGGAATAGTGGCTCCAACAATGTTGTATGGTTGCGAGGCGTGGGCTATGGATGGAGTTGTGCGCAGGAGGGTGGATGTGCTGTAAATGAGATGTTAGAGGACAATATATGGTGTGAGATGGTTTGATCGAGTAAGTAATGTAAGGGTAAGAGAGATGTGTGGAAATAAAAAAAAAAAGCGTGGTTGAGAGAGCAGAAGAGGGTGTTTTGAAATGGTTTGGGCACATGGAGAGAATGAGTGAGGAAAGATTGACCAAGAGGATATATGTGTCGGAGGTGGAGGGAACGAGGAGAAGTGGGAGACCAAATTGGAGGTGGAAAGATGGAGTGAAAAAGATTTTGAGTGATCAGGGCCTGAACATGCAGGAGGGTGAAAGGCGGGCAAGAAATAGAGTGAATTGGATCGATGTGGTATACCGGGGTAGACGTGCTGTCAATGGATTGAATCTGGGCATGTGAAGCGTCTGGGGTAAACTATGGAAAGTTCTGTGGGGCCTGGATGTGGAAAGGGAGCTGTGGTTTCGGGCATCATTACATGACAGCTAGAGACTGAGTGTGAACTAATGGGGCCTTTGTTGTCTTTTCCTGGCGCTACCTCACACACATGAGGGGGGAGGGGGATGTTATTCCATGTGTGGCGAGGGGGCGATGGGAATGAATAAAGGCAGTGTGAATTGTGTGCATGTGTATATATGTATGTGTCTGTGTGAGTATATATATGTGTACATTGAGATGTATGGGTATGGATATTTGCGTGTGTGGACGTGTATGTATATACACATGTATGGGGGTGGGTTGGGCCATTTCTTTCGTCTGTTTCCTTGCGCTACCTCGCAAATGCAGGAGACAGCGACAAAGCAAATAGATGTTAATTTATCATCCTTTGTCACTGTCTCCCACATTAGGGATGTAGCGCAAGGAAACAGATGAAAGAATGGCCCAACCCACCCACATACACATGTATATACATACACGTCCACACACGCACATATACATACCTATACATCTCAACGTATACACATACACACACACACACACACACAAATACATATATGCACATGTACATAATTCATACTGTCTGCCCTTATTCATTCCGTTGCCACTCCCGCCACACATGAAATAACAACCCCCTTCCCCACATGTGCGCGAGGTAGCGCTTCGAAAAGACAACAAAGGCCACATTTGTTCACACTCAGTCTCTAGCTGTCATGTATATTGCACCAAAACCACAGCTCCCTTTCCACATCCAGGCCCAACAGAACTTTCCATGGTTTACCCTAGACAATTAACATGCCCTGGTTCAATCCATTGACAGCACATCAACACCGGTATACCACATCATTCCAATTCACTCTATTCCTCGCACGCCTTTCACCCTCCTGCATGTTCAGGCCCCGATCACTCAAAATCTTTTTCACTCCATCTTTCCACCTCCAATATGGTCTCCCACTTCTCGTTCCCTTCACCTCTGACACATATATCATATTTGTCAAACTTTCCTCACTCATTCTCTCCATGTGACCAAACCATTTCAAAACACCCTCTTCTGTTATCTCAACCACACTCTTTTTATTACCACACATCCCGCTTACCCTTTCATTACTCACTCGATCAAACCATCTCACACCACATATGGTCCTCAAACATCTCATTTTCAGCACATCCACCCTCCTCCGTGCAACTCTATCTATAGCTCACACCCATCAACCATATAGCCTTGTTGGAACCACTATTCCTTCAAACATACCTATTTTCCTTACCAAGATAACGTTCATGACTTCCACACATTCTTCAACGCTTCCAGAACTTTCGCCCCCGCCCGCACTCTATGATTCACTTCCGCTTCCATGGTTCTATCCGCTGCCAAATCCACTCCCAGATATCTAAAACACTTCACTTCCTCCAGTTTTTCTCCGTTCAAACTTACCTCCCAATTGACTTGTCCCTCAACCCTACTGTACCTAATAACCTTGCTCTTATTCACATTTACTCTCAGCTTTCTTCTTTCACACACTTTACCAAACTCAGTCACCAGCTTCTGCAGTTTCTCACCCAAATCAGCCACCAGCGTTGTATCATCAGCGAACAACAACTGACTCACTTCCCAAGCTCTCTCATCCACAACAGACTGCATACTTGCCCCTCTTTCCAAAACTCTTACATTCACGTCCCTAGCAGGGAAATAATGCAAATGACTAGATGTATAAAAGAAAGAGGCAAGAGGTCAAGAGAAAGGTGCAAGAGGTGAAAATAAGGGCAAATGAAAGTCGTGGTGAGAGAGTATCATTAAATTTTAGGGAGAATAAAAAGATGTTTTGGAAGGAGGTAAATAAAGTGCGTAAGAGAAGGGAACAGATGGGAACATCAGTGAAGGGGGCTAATGGGGAGGTGATAACAAGTAGTGGTGATGTGAGAAAGAGATGGAGTGAGTATTTTGAATGTTTGTTGAATGTGTTTGATGGTAGAGTGGCAGATATAGGGTGTTTTGGTCGAGGTGGTGTGCAGAGTGAGAGGGTTAGAGAGAATGATTTGGTAAACAGAGAAGAGGTAGTAAAAGCTTTGCGGAATATGAAAAGCAGCAAGGCAGCGGGTTTGGATGGTATTGTAGTGGATTTTATTAAAAAAAGGGGGTGACTGTATTGTTGACTGGTTGCTAAGGTTATTTAGTGTATGTGCGACTCATGGTGAGGTACCGTAGGATTGGCGGAATTCTTGCATAGTGCCATTGTATAAAGACAAAGGGGATAAAAGTGAGTGCTCAAATTACAGAGGTATAAGTTTGTTGAGTATTCCTGGGAAATTATATGGTAGGGTATTGATCGAGAGGGTGAAGGCATGTACAGAGCATCAGATTGGGGAGGTGGGAGGTGGGAGATGGGCTACCTCACACACATGAGGGGGGGAGGGGGTTGTTATTTAATGTGTGGCGATGGGAATGAATAAAGGCAGACAGTATGAATGATGTACATGTGCATATATGTATATGTCTGTGTGTGTATATATATATATATGTATATGTCTGTGTGTGTATATATATATGTATACGTTGAGATGTATAGGTATGTATATTTGCGTGTGTGGACGTGTATGTATATACATGTGTATGTGGGTGGGTTGGGCCATTCTTTCATCTGTTTCCTTGCGGTACCTATTCAATGCAGGAGACAGCGACAAAGAAAAAGAAATAATAAATGTAAATATATATATATATATATATATATATATATATATATATATATATATATATATATATATATATTTATACTTTGTCGCTGTCTCCCGCGTTTGCGAGGTAGTGCAAGGAAACAGACAAAAGAAATGGCCCAACCCCCCCCATACACATGTATATACATACGTCCACACACGCAAATATACATACCTACACAGCTTTCCATGGTTTACCCCAGACGCTTCACATGCCTTGATTCAATCCACTGACAGCACGTCAGCCCCGGTATACCACATCGCTCCAATTCACTCTATTCCTTGCCCTCCTTTCACCCTCCTGCATGTTCAGGCCCCGATCACACAAAATCTTTTTCACTCCATCTTTCCACCTCCAATTTGGTCTCCCTCTTCTCCTTGTTCCCTCCACCTCCGACACATATATCCTCTTGGTCAATCTTTCCTCACTCATCCTCTCCATGTGCCCAAACCACTTCAAAACACCCTCTTCTGCTCTCTCAACCACGCTCTTTTTATTTCCACACATCTCTCTTACCCTTACGTTACTCACTCGATCAAACCACCTCACACCACACATTGTCCTCAAACATCTCATTTCCAGCACATCCATCCTCCTGCGCACAACTCTATCCATAGCCCACGCCTCGCAACCATACAACATTGTTGGAACCACTATTCCTTCAAACATACCCATTTTTGCTTTCCGAGATAATGTTCTCGACTTCCACACATTCTTCAAGGCCCCCAGAATTTTCGCCCCCTCCCCCACCCTATGATCCACTTCCGCTTCCATGGTTCCATCCGCTGCCAGATCCACTCCCAGATATCTAAAACACTTCACTTCCTCCAGTTTTTCTCCATTCAAACTCACCTCCCAATTGACTTGACCCTCAACCCTACTGTACCTAATAACCTTGCTCTTATTCACATTTACTCTTAACTTTCTTCTTCCACACACTTTACCAAACTCAGTCACCAGCTTCTGCAGTTTCACACATGAATCAGCCACCAGCGCTGTGTCATCAGCAAACAACAACTGACTCACTTCCCAAGCTCTCTCATCCCCAACAGACTTCATACTTGCCCCTCTTTCCAAAACTCTTGCATTTACCTCCCTAACAACCCCATCCATAAACAAATTAAACAACCATGGAGACATCACACACCCCTGCCGCAAACCTACATTCACTGAGAACCAATCACTTTCCTCTCTTCCTACACGTACGCATGCCTTACATCCTCGATAAAAACTTTTCACTGCTTCTAACAACTTTCCTCCCACACCATATATTCTTAATACCTTCCACAGAGCATCTCTATCAACTCTATCATATGCCTTCTCCAGATCCATAAATGCTACATACAAATCCATTTGCTTTTCTAAGTATTTCTCATGTATATATATATATATATATATATATATATATATATATATATATATATATATATATATATATATATATACATATATCATTTATTTTTTTATCATACTTAATTGCCGTCTTCCATGTTAGCGAGATAGCTCAAGGAAACAGACAAATGAATGGCCTAACCCACCCACATACACATGTATATACATAAATGCCCACACATGCACATATACATACTTAAACATTTCAATGTATACATACATACACATACACAGACATATACACATGTACATATCCTGCCTTCATCCATTTCCATCACCACTCCATCACACATGAAGGAGAATACCCCCCCCCCAACCAAGACAAGGTAGCACTAGGAAAAGATAAAAAAAAAGGCCACAATCTTTCACACTCAGTCTCTAGCTGTCATGTGTAATGCACCAAAACCACAGCTCCCTTTCCATATCCAGGCCCCACAAAACTTTCCATGGTTTACCCCAGACGCTTCATATGCCCTGGTTCAATCCATTGACAGCATGTCCACCCCGGTATACCACATCGTTCCAATTCACTCTATTCCTTGCACGCCTTTCACCCTCCTGTATGTTCACACCCCAATCACTCAAAATCTTTTTCACTCCATTCTTCCACCTCCAATTTTGTTTCCCACTTCTCTTCGTTACCTCCACCTCTGACTCATATATCGTCTTTGTCAATCTTTCCTCACTTATTTTCTCCATGTGACAAAACCATTTCAATACACCCTCTTCTGCTCTCTCAACCACACAATTTTTATTACCACACATCTCTCTTAACCTTTCATTACCTACTCGATCAAACCACCTCACACCACATGTTGTCCTCAAACATCTCATTTCCAACACATCCACCCTCCTCTGCACAACCCTATCTATAGCCCATGCTTCACAACCATATAACATTGTTGGAACCACTATTCCTTCAAACATACCCATTTTTGCTCTCTAAGATAACGTTCTCGCCTTCCGCACATTCTTCAATGCTCCCAGAACCTTTGCCCCCTACCCCACCCTGTGATTCACTTCCACTTCCATGGTTCCATCCGCTGCTAAATCCATTCCCTGATACCTAAAACACTTCACTTCCTCCAGTTTTTCTTCATTCAAACTTACCTCCCAATTGACTTGTCCCTCAACCCTACTGAACCTAATAACCTTGCTCGTATTCACATTTACTCTAAGCTTTCTTCTTTCACACACATTACCAAAATCAGTCACCAACTTCTGCAGTTTCTCATCCGAATCTGCCACCAGCGCTGTATCATCAGCAAACAACAACTGATTCACATCCCTACCCCTCTCATCTATAACAGAATGCATACTTGCCCCTCTCTCCAAAACTATTGCATTCAACTCCCTAAAAACCCCATCCATAAACAATTCAACAACCATAAAGGCCTCACACACCCCTGCCGCAAACTGACATTCACTGGGAACCAATCACTTTCCTCTCCTCCTACTCGTACACATGCCTTACATCCATGGTAAAAACTTTTCACTGCTACTAGCAACTTACCTCCCACACCATATACTCTTAATACCTTCCACAAAGCATCTCTGTCAACCCTATCATATGCCTTCTCCAGATCCATAAATGCTACATACAAATCCATCTGTTTTTCTAAGTATTTCTCACATACATTCTTCAAAGCAAACACCTGATCCACACATCCTGTAGCCCTTCTGAAACCAGACTGCTCTTCCCCAATCTGATGCTCTGTACATTCCTTTACCCTCTCAATCAATATCTTCCCATATAATTTCCTAAGAATACTCAACAAACTTATACCTCGCAATTTGAAGTAATTTGAACATTCACCTTTATCCCCTTTGCATTTATTCAATGGCACTGTGCATGCATTCTGCCAATCCTCAGGCACTTCACCATGAACCATACATACACTGAATATCCTTACCAACCAGTCAACAACACAGTCACCCTCTTTTTTTTCATGAATTCCACTGCAATACCATCCAAACCTGTCGCCTTGACGGCTTTCATATTTCGCAAAGCTCTCACTACCTCTTCTCTGTTTACCAAACCATCCTCCCTCACCCTCTCACTTCACACACCACCTCAACCAAAACACCCTATATCTGCCACTCTATCATCAAACATAGCCAACAAAACTTCAAAATACTCACTCCATCTTTTCACATTTGAAATTTTGATCATCAAAAAATACCACATCACAGAAAATTGAAAATACTTTTGTTACACCAAACTTGAATTGCATAAAGTTTAGCTATTGCTGCTCCTTCAATTATTAACTTTTAAAATTGTCATGATATGAAAATCTATATTTGATACTTGATGAATATACAGCACTAGCAAAGTGAATAATTGTTCACCATCATTAATATCACAGAAAATGTCTAACTTACCTATATGGTGGGTAATATGACATCTGCAAGCATCACTTAATTACAGTTGGATGTGCATGATTGTGTAAACAGGCACAAGTTATCTATGAGTAAGTAAATGACACTTCAGGCTGCTTTTTCGATTTGCTCGATAAGAACAGTATGGGCAGGGAAATGGCTTCTCTCCAGAATGAACTCGAATATGCTGATTCAGATTTGATTTATCCCCTGTTTGATATGTGCAATAAGGACATGAGAAAGGTTTTTCTCCAGTGTGAGTACGTAAATGCTCGGTAAAGTGAGAGCGATTTGTAGAGGTGTAAGTACAATAGTGACACTGGTAAAACTTTGGGACCTTCCTTTTGCAGGTAAGGTTCTTCTCAGACCCTGTGACTCCGCCTCTGGCACTATCCAGCCACACCTGTAGGAAATGGTTATCATTATCTAATCACTCCTACAATCCATATATGTTGTTATCCTTCTCTAATCATACATGAATGTTTATAATATTTAAATATTTTTCAATATAGCTTCACCTACAGTGGATCTTATAGTCCAGTCATGTTGGAAAGCCACTTATCCCCTACACATTCATGATTATACAGTTGTAGAACATATCACACAAACAGGTTCCTGGCAAAACCTTATTAGCTCCGTGATGATAGAATCCTAAAAAGGTGGTATTTTAAAAGGTCACATTAAATGTAATTATGTCATTGCTGTACCTATTTGTGTTCTATGGGAAGGTAATTTTACAATCATGGTTATTCCATCTCTTGAACATTCTCTACCATGATACAATTTCATGAATGTCTGCATGCTGTCTGCACTGACTTAGTCTTCAGTGATTTTACTCAATTCATCCTCCACTCTTATACTATAAAAATATTTGTTCACCTTTCCCAAGATGTGTCTTGCCTAATTTTCACATGATGTCCTCTAATTGTTCTATTTCTCTATCTCTTGAAGAGCTGTTCAAATCTACCTTATCAATCAGTTATAAAAATTTAAAGGTCATGATAAGGTCATCCCTCATCCTTCTCTCTTTCAAAGAAGGTAAACTATTCCTGTGACTTAGCTTTCTAAATTCTGGTACTATGTTTGTGACCAAGCTTGAGATGTATATTCTAGTTTTCTGCATATGTATGATGTGATTTCCTCTTCCATGATCTTCAATGTAATTCTTTTATTTGTTTGCAGACAATGGGTCTCTCTAACTATTCTCCTAAGATGGAACTCTACAACTGGTTGGAAATGATGTCAACTCCCAAGTCCTTTTTACATAGAATCCTGCAGCTTATATTCTACTAGATCCTAGATGTTTATCATATCAAGGCCTTCTTTCAACATGACCCTCCCTCATTACTTTACATTCATTCAGCTTGAACTTCATCAACCATGTATCGAACCAACTTTGGACAAGGTCTCCTTGTAAGTTGATGTAATCCTGCATGCTTTTGCCTTCCCTCATATCCTTTGCACCATCTGGAAACAGATTCAAGCAGTCATTTAGATACATCAAGAAGAGTAATTTTTATGGTCCCAGGACAGAACCCTATGGTCCTATGCTGGTGATTTCAACCCATTTTGAGAAGGCTCCTCTGACCCCCTCTGTTCCCTTCTACTAAGATAAACCTCTATGCATTGAAGAGTATACCCCTTATTCCTGCCTGTTCGTGAATTTGTAATTACTTATATGTACTGTATGTGGAGAGAGTTTTACTCATTTTTAATATTCTCTATTATCATACAGTGTTTTAAATTTATGTATGCAGTCTGCATTAACCATGTCCTCAGTCATCTCATTCCATTCAACAACCCTTATTAAAGCATTTCTTTACTTTATGTTTAATGTTTTTTTGCTTTATTTCAAATAAGGTCCTTTAGTTACTCTATCCTTACATCTCTCAAAGAACTGTCCATATCCAAATTGTCCAAAGAATTTGTCCATGTCATTGATCTGTTATAAAAACTTAAAGGTTGTCCTCAGGTCACCTTCACTCTTCCCTCTTCCAAAGTTGGCATATTTAAAACCTCTAACCTTTTCCCCTTACTCAGCTCTCTTAATTCTGGTAAAAAAAAAAAATTGTTACCCTCTACTGGACCCTCTCTATTAGCTCTTAATGCTTCTTTAGGTGCAGTAAGCATATTTGAGAAGCATACTCTGGTTGTTGCCTTATGCAGGATATGATCAGCTGCTAAATATTTTTTCATTCATGCACTGTACTTGAGAGCTTTTCTGATATTTCCTAAAAGACAGTTTATTTCTCTAACTAAGCTCCTACTGTGGGACTCTGCTGACAGGTTAGGGATGATGTTGACTCCCAAGTCCTTCACACCCACAGAATTCTAAAGCTTATTTCCTGCTATATGTGTGTGTGTGTGTGTGTGTGTGTGTGTGTGTGTGTGTGTGTGTGTGTGTGTGTGTGTGTGTGTGTGTGCATGCATGTGTGTGTGTGTAATTACCTATTTGTTCTGTATTGAAAGGGAGTCTTACACTCTTGGTGCTCCATCTCTTGAACATTATCAATTATCATACAACTTCTTGAATTTATGAATACTATCTACATTAACCATGTCTTCAGTCATTCTATTCCATTCATCCTCCACTTTTATACTATAAAAATACTTCTTTACAACCTTTTTAACAAGTTTCTTGCTTAATTTCATGCTATGTCCAATGGTTGTTCTATCCCTACATCTCTCAAAGAACTGTTCCCTGTCCATATAATTATTCTATTTTAAAAGCATAAAGGTTTTGATCAGGTCACTCTTCTCTCTTCCAAGGTGGGCAAATTTAAAGCCTTTAGCTTTTCCCTGTAACTTACCTCTCTTAATTATGGTACCATCTTTATTGCCTTCCTCTGAACCTTCTTTATTAGCACAGAGTGCTTTTTTAGATGCAGTGGCCAAACTTGAGAAGCATGTTCTAGTTCTGGCTTCAAGTAGGATATGAAGAGCTTGCTAAACATTTCCTGATCCACATACTTGAAAGTTATTCTGATGTTTGCCAAAAGACATTTTCTCCTTTAACATTCTCCTAATAGGGACTCTGGGGACTCTCAAGTCCTCACAGAGATTTCTGCAGCTTATTTCCTGTCATATGATAATCCTATTAAGGCCCTCTTGCATTTTGTCCCATCCTCATTATTTGACACTTCTCTGGGTTGAGTTTCATCAACTATATATCAGAGCATCTTTGAGGTATGTTTAGGTCTCCCGGTAAGTTGACACAATCCCTCTTTCTTTTCACCTCCCTCATGGTAGTTGCACCATCTGTAAATATATTTGGGTAGGAGTCCATACCTTCAGGCAAATCATTCACATAGATCAAGAAGTGTAATGGTCTCCCTCAAAAAAATTCTGGGGTACTTCAGTATTGACCTCCATCCATTTTGAAAAAGCTCCTCTGACATGTATCTTTAGCTCCCTTCCTTTAAGGTAAGTAATCTATCAATCAGAGAAGTATCCCCTTTATACCTGCCTGGTATTTCAGCTTCTTAATCAGTCTCCCATGAGATATTTAGTCAAATGCTTTCTGGATGTCAAGATGTAAACTGTACCCGGCCTTCTCTCATTCTCAATTATTTTCCATCTGAATCTCTTTATCTAATTAGATGCTCTTTAACATACTGTCTACTAGTGATGAATTTATGGAAAAATTTTGGGTTTTTACCTGCCATATCTACAATATATTTTTTCATAGTATCTCACTTTCTCCTTATTTTACTTTACTCATTCTTTGCTCTTTTATACTTTGAATCAGTTAGCTGGTTGAAGTGTCACCTGTATATCTGCCATCACACATTTCAAAACTGCCTTGCCTCTACACATCTTTAATCAAGCCATATTTCCCTCTTTCTTAACTTTCCCTCTATATTTATAACTAGCATTACAAATGTTCCCACTCTTTTCATAGTAAACTCAGAACTTTTCATCACAATACCCTAACTCCTGGATACTGACCTCCATTTCCCAGTCTATGTTAACAAAGAAATTGGTAAGTTCTGTTTAGTTTCCATGATTACACCCCTCCTCAAGTCCAGTCTCATCTCTACTCTTTTAACTTTCTTGTTTACTGCATAATCAAACTATGCAGGAGAAGATCTAGTAATGAGGGTGAATCAACCCCTCTCATCCTAGGATGTTCACCAAAATGCCTTTCCCTGTAGCTTAGCCCTTTTAATTCTGGTACCATCATTGTTACCCTTCTCTGAGACTTCTCTGTGAATTCTATTTGCTTGTCTAGACACAGTGACCAAATCTTAGAAGCATATTCTAGTTTTGGCCTTATCTAAGATTTGAATACCTTGTTGAATATTTCCTTATCTATGTACTTGGAAGCTATTCTGATATTTGCCAATTGACAGTTTGTCTTCCTGACTATTCTCCTAATAGAGGTCTAGGTTAGGGACAAAGTCAACTCCTAAGTCCTTTCACACACAAAATTCTGAATCTTCTTTCCTGCTAGGTAATAATCACATTGAAGCCATCTTTCAGTCTGTCCCATCCTCATTACTTTACATTTGCTTAGGTTGAAATTTATCAACCACATTTCACACCTACTTTGGATTCTGTTTGGATCCCTTTGTAAGCTAATTCAATCCTCTTCATTTTTCACTTCCCTCATGACATTTGCATAGCTGCAAATATATCTAGGTAGAATTTCATGCTCTTAGGCAAGCCATTGAAATAAATCAAGAAGAATAATAATCCCAGAACTTAAGCTCACTGCGGCACACTGCTGATCACCTCAACCCAACTTGAAAAGGCTCCTCCAACATGTGTCCTTTGTTCCCTCCCACTGAGATAATCTATTCAGCATAGGAGTTTACTCCTTGTTCCCGCCTAGTGATCCAGATTCTGAATCAGCCTCCCATGCAGTACACCATCAAATGCTTTCTTTTTGTGTGTGTGTGTGTGTGTGTGTGTGTGTGTGTGTGTGTGTGTGTGTGTGTGTGTGTGTGCATTATTACTGTTTGTATATTATGGGGAAGAGAGTTATGTACTTGTATTGCCCCATGTCTCAACCTTGTATGTATATACCTTGTCTTTACTCCTATGTAGTTTTTATCATTATACCTTTGTAAAGTGTACAGTACAGGGATAGAGTTTTAAACTTGCAGGGCCCCATGTCTTGAACACTCTTTATCATAAAGCCTCTTCAACTTGAGTATGCTGTCTGCATTAATCATGTTCTCAGTCAATCTGTTCCATTCATTAACCACTCATACTACAAAAGTATTTCTTTACACCCTTATTGACTAGTTTTTACTTGATTTCATATTATGTCCTCTCATTGTTCTGTCCCTGCATTTTCTTGAAGAACTTTCCCTGCCCACATTTTCAGTCCATTTTAAAAACTTTGAGGTTGTGATCAGATTACCCCTCATTCTTCTCATCTCTGTGGTGGGAAAACTTAAAGCCCCAGCTTTTTCCTGTAACTTATCTCCATTAAACTTTGCCCATCTCTGGATCTTCTCTACTAGCTCTTTGTGCTTTTTCAGGTGTAGTGACCAAACCTGAGAAGTGTATTCTACTTTTGGCCGACCGTAGATATGCAAAATTTGTTGAATATTTCTTTATCCATATATTTGATGGATATTCTGGTATTTGCTAACAGACAGTTTGTCTCCTTAATTATTTTCCTAATATGGAACTCTGGCAATAGGTTAGGGAGAGTATCCACACCCAAGGCCTTCTCCGACACAGAATCTTTTGGCTTATTTCTTGCTAGGTAATAATCATATTGAGACTATCTTTTGCTTTGTCCCATTGTCACTTTACATTTGTGTTAAGGATTAATTTCATCGACCACATTTCAGACCAATTTTTTTTTGCAGCCTGTTTAGGTCCCTTTGTAAACTGATGCAATCCTCCTCAATATGCATTTCCCTCATAATCTTTGCATCATCTACAAACATATTCAGGTAGAATTTCATAGCTTCAGGCAAGTCATTTATATAGATCAAGAATGGTAATGTTATCCCTCCTACTAATAAATTCTTCTATCCATTGTAGAAGTTTCCCCATATTCCAGCTTGGTGATCCAGCTTCTCAATCAACCTCCTATGAGATTCATTGTCAAATGCATTAGATACCTCCTTGCAGTCCAGATACAGACGGTCCAACCAACTTTCCCTTTTGTCCAGGACTGAGCTCGCTCTCTCATAAAACTCAAAAGATGTTAGTTACACATCACCTTTCCCTTAATCTATACTGTCTCTCACTTCGAAAATTTCTCTTCTGCAGAAGGTCATCCACTTGCTTTTGAATAGTCTTTTCTAGACCCTTACACACCACACTTATTAGTGAGACTGGAATGTATTTCAACATCTATTTCCAGTCTCTTATCTTATATACAGGTATGATGTTTGCCCCTTTTCCATTCCCTTGACACTATGCCTCCCTCCAGTGACACCTTGAACAGGAAGTGGTTTATCTAGCATATCTGCAAACCCCTTCAGTACATATGAAATTTCATGAACACCAGGTTAACACCTATACTATATATCTCAATGATTTCCAAAACCTTCTCCCCATTCCATCTCACTGGTGTTGGGCTTATAGTGTCTTCCACAATGAAAACACTTTTAAAAATGTTATTTCCTTAGATCATCCTTTAAAACTTTTCTCTCTGAATCACTTAGCCTGATTAGCCACTCCTTAACTGACAACTGACTCTTGATGAATTTAAGGAGAGTTTTGGATTTTCACCTCCCTTGTCCACAATATTTTTTTTTCAAAGATTACGTGTTCTTTAATTACCCTGGTATACTCATTCCATGCTCTCTTATATCTCGCAAGTGTTGGCTGGCTACAGTCACATCTGTGTCATCTCATATCTCTAAGCTCTTCTGTTTTATGATATCTTTCATCAAACCATTACTTTCTTCTAACTTTATTAGAGGCTTTAGGTAACCATGCCTCTACTCTACTGTAAATTTCACAGAAGCTCTCAACACAATGCCCTGGTTCCTAGCAACCTAATTCCATTTTCCAGCCAACATTACCATGGAAATTAATAAGGTTTGTGTAGTTTCTGATATTATGTCTCCTCTTTTTTCCTGTTTCATGTCTGCTTTTTTATTGACCTCTTTTACCATATATTCAAATCTGAGCATTACATGATCACTTTTTCCTACTGGTTTATCATATATAATGTTCTCAATATCTATACCAGTACGAGTGGAGATAAGATCTAATAATGATGGCATATAAGTCCATTTCATATGTGTGTGCTCCTTGTCATGTTGGTATACGGAATTTTCATGCATACACTCTAAAAAACTTATGTCTCCATGACTCCTCATTACCATAAGAATCCAAATTCCTCTCTATAATTGAAATACCCTTGCTGTCAGTACTGTATCATGTCTAAGAAGTGTTTTTCACTGCTTCATGCATCATCCTGATTGTGCTTTCATTGTTATCTTAGTATATTTATTTCAGTTCCTTGCAATTCTTTGAAGAATTATGTAATGATACCACTATGCTCTTCTTTCCTACAGTTACAATTCCCATTACATATTGTCTGACTGGACCATCTTCCACTATGTCTTTAGGCTCCCTTCTTATGAAGCGGGCTAATCCTACCCCTCCTTCACCTTCTTTTTCCTCTTTTGCTATCATGTACCCCTCTGGGCAGAATAGGTGATAGCTTATCTCTTTGGTAAGCTTAGTTTCCATGACCCCAATATCATATGCACTTCCCCTTATATGATACTTAAATTTCAGTTCATTACCTTTAACTATAAATTCATCAGTATCTAAATATACTACATTCTGTCGGACATTACCACATCCTAACACTCCTGCCCTCTCTTCTGTTCTAGCAAAGCCATTCTATCCCCTTGCCATGTGTGATGCCTCCAGTTTTTTATTTCTGACTGACTTTGTTTTTCTTCCTCACTTCCTTAGATTTATCACACATTATTTCAAGAACTTTATATATAGCATATCTGTGCACATCTTCAGCATATATAATGAACTTTGATCAAGACCATGAGTATTCTGTTAATGGCTTTAATGAATATCTTATTGTTTTCCAAAAACTACCTACTACCCTTTCCATCTCACTACTTTTGGCATTTTAGTGTCTTCCATTGTGAAAACACTCTTGAACTTGTTATTCCATTCCTCAGATATCCCTACATTAGTATCTACAATTCTTCCTTCTGAATCCCTTACTCTGAGTAACTGCTCTTTAACAAATAACTGACTCGTGATGAATTTATCAAATGGTTCTGGATTTTCTCCTTGTCCACATGATACTTTTTAAAGTTTCTTTGCTCCTTCTTCCTTATCTGATTATCTGTAAATGCTGGTTGGCTGGAATGTCATATATATCTTTGCTTCTGCACACCTCAAAGCTCCTTTACTTTTTGACCCCTCTTATTAAACCATTCTTACCTCATTTTCACCAATCCTTCTGCAATTGAGACAGGAGGTACCCATGTTCCTTTTCCTTCATTGTAAATTTTACAGAACCTCACACCACAAAACCCTGGTTCCTGGCTACTGAACTCTATTTCTCTATCTGTTTCCATTGAAATTGTTGAGGTTTGTGTAGTTTCTGCTTTTATATTTCCTTTTCATGTCTTGTCACACCTCTGCTCTGTTAATATCCTCATATACTACACAGTCAGACTTAAGCATTACTTGATCAGTTTTTTCAACTGATGTATCATATAAAATATCTCAATATTCATGTTAGTATGTGTGAAAATAAGGTCTAGCAATGATGGTGTATCATCTCATCCTAGAGTGTGTTTGTAATTACCTATATGTTACTTCCTATTTAAACATTACAGGGGAAAAAATTATGCACCTAAGGCCCCATCTTTTCCATTTTCTCTTCCATCAAGAAGACTTTTGAATCTTTGTAAGCTGAAGGTATATATAATCTCCTTGCTTTGACAATTCCAACCACCCACCATCATTACAATGAACCTGTATTTTTGACAAATGTTTTCCTCAGATTCTAATTGAGGCATATGGTAATTCTGCTATAACACCTCATGACATATTGCTTACTGTCACTAACATCCAATTGATTTTGAAACTTACAGACTGTTATTAGGTCATCCCTCTCTCTTTTTTTCTCTAAAGTGGAAAACTGTGCAGTCCTCAACCTTTCATTGTAGTTCAGCTCTCAGTCAAATCTATCTACTCCTTCAGATGAGGTTTGTGTCATCATATACATGTGTGTGATTAAGTACTGGTATTTACACATTTGTACAATGAATGGAGGGAGTTCCACATTAATTAGGACCCATCTCTTGAACTTTCTCTATCATGTTATCTTTTAAATGTGTGCATGCTATCTGTATTTATAATTTCATCACATCAGTTAAACCCATTCATCTACCACTCTAATACAAAATTTGTACTTCTTTACATCTTTTCTAGTAAGTGTTTTGCATTTATGTTCATTCTGTTATGGAGGCACTTGGCCACCAGTATAACAGATGAGTGGTACTTGTTTATTGACTCATCAAAAGTAAGTTTGAAAGCAGTTATACTCCACAACAGAAATAAGTTCCCCTCTGTTACTCTGGTTCGTGAAACTAACATGAAGGAATCATATGATAAAATGAATCTTCTTTTGGAAAAAATTAAGTATGGGGACTTTGAGTAGAATGTATGTGGTGACCTAAAGGTTGTGGCACTTTTACCTGGAAGGCAACTTGGTGACATGAGGTTCTGTTGTTTCCTCTGTGAGTGGGACAGCTGTTACAAGAAAAATTATGTAAAGAAAGTGTGACTAAAATTAACATGATTGACTCCATTTACGAGGAATGTCATTAATCCTCCTCTTGTTGACCCTGAGAAAATTCATCTGCCTCCTTTGCACATTAAGCTCAGGTTGATGGAGAACTTCATCAAAGGTAAGGATAAAACAGGCCACAGATTCACATACTTGAGAAATAAATTCCCCAGAATTAGTGAAGCAAAAAATCAAGGAGGGTATTTTTGCAGGACCACATATCAGGGAACTGCTTTAAGATGAAGAGTACGATGAAGAGCTAAATGAAGTTGGAAAAACTGCATGGCTGTCATTTAAGAGAGTTTGCAATGATTTTTGGGGGAAATCACATATCAGAAAACTACTGTGATGTTGTAAGAGATCTTTTGACTTATATAAAGCTGTGCGGTGCCATACAAGTCTAAAACTTCACTTTTTGGACTGGCAATTAGACTTTTTACTGGAAGATCTTGGGGCAGTCAGTGATGAGCACAGCAAAAGATTTCACCTAGACATTTTGGGCATGGAAAAGCAGTACTAAGGAAAGTGGAGCCCTTCTATGCTGGCAGATTACTGCTAGACACTAAGGAGGGATGTTCCTGAGGTCAAATATAGCCAAAAATTGTACTTCTACATTTTAGAGATAATTTTTTCAAGTGTAATGCCAGCCTTATTTATAAATGAGTAATATACATTCATTGTGAAATTTCATTGCTGTCATTTAAAAACCATATCTGATAGAAAACAATACAAGGTCCACCTATTTTAGTTCATGGGACAATAAAAGATTGAAATTTTGTTGACCAGTGTAATGTTCTCACTAGCTCCTTTTTCATATCCAACGATGATCTTCACTAACATTTCTGTTTCAAAGGTGGTGTCTGCTTATTCCAAGATCAACACACCTGTTGCAAGCCTCAAGGATCTTGAGTCTCTGAGTTCTGATGTTATCTGGTTCAAGGTCTATTTCCCAGCCACCACACTCTCCATTGTTTTGCTTACTGCTCTCCTAATTCTATACATTTTGCATCTTTCTTTGACTATCTACACTCCTGTCATGAAACTTTGTCATTCTATCACCCACAAACCCAGATCCTCTACTTAGGGGATTTCAATGTTCACCATTGGGAATGGTTGAATTCCTCCCAGAAGGTGTAGGGATTGAAGCCCTCGTGTTCTCCATTTTTAATAATCCAGAGCAAATCATCACCTACCTCATACATATTTTGACCACTGTGACCACTCGTGATATTCTGGATCTGTTTTCCACTCATAATCTTTCATGCTGTAACTACACAGTCTTACCTCAATTGATTCATCTGATACCACTCTCATGAATGTATTAATTTTAATGACACCTCCCCCCTCCAGCAGACCCTTCTAAATATAAATATTGGCACCTCAACAAAGGTGACTGGAATAACTTGTGAAAATTCTTTTCTGAATTCCCTGGGTAATTAATGTCTCTTATGTGGTGATGCTTCTGTCTCTGTCAAATGCATAGCAGAGGTTATATTTATGGAAATGGAAGCATTTATCCCTTCTTCCTCCAAAACAACTTCTTCTTCTAATCCATCGTTCAACTATTCCATTTCTAAGGCCATTCAAGCATGGGATCAGGTATATAAGGCTTAGAAAAACTTTCCTCCCTCAGGCTTAGAAAAACTTTCCTCCCTCAGACTCCCATTTAGCATTTGTTACTGCCCTTAATCACAGCCTGTATGCTATAATTGAGCAAAAGTGTTCCTTTATTCAATGAAATTGTGACAAACTCTCCTCCTCATCCACAGATACGTCATTCTGGTCTTTTGCTAAGGGTATCTCTAACAACTTTTGTCACTCCACCTTTCCTTCACTTTTCCATTCTGACAATACTGCAATTGTTTTCCCATCAACAAAACAACTTTCTTTAGTTCTTGTTTCTCCTCTAACTACTTTGGATGACTTTAACATTCCTTAGTCCCGTGATGCTTCTCTTACTAATCCTGCACTCTTCCCTGTTAATTTCATTTCAAACTGTGTAAGAAGCACTTCTTTATCTGGACACAAGCAAGGCTTATGGCCCTGATGGCATCCATCCTTGTATATTGAGAGTGTGTGCCTTCAGACTTGCACTTGTGCTTGTTCATCCATTCCATTTCTGTTTAAAAACTGGAACTTTTCCTTCTTACAGGAAGTATGCATTGGTACATCCAATTCCAAAGAAGGGAGACAGTTCTCACCCCTCTAACTATCATCAGGTTGCTTTGACATCTACCATTTCCGAAGTCTTTGAATTCCTCCTCAGCTCCCATATCATTAGACATTTTGAATATCACAGTCGTCTCTTTGGTTACCAGTATGGCTTCTGTAAGGCACAATTTCCTGATGATATTCTTTTCTATTCTACTAATGTCTGGTCATCATCCCTGATTCTGGGGAATCCTACGTAGTTACCCATGACATATCCAAAGCTTTTGATAGGATGTGGCTTTGGGGGGTCTGTCTCCAAGCTCCCCTTTTTTGGTTTCCTTTTTTCACTTTGCTCCCTCGTATCTAGCTTCCTCTCTAGCCAATCTGTCTCTCAGGCTGTTGATAGATCAGCCTCTCCCCCTTTCTCCACCAGAAGTGCTGTTTCTCATGGTTCTGTCCTATCTCTAACACTTTCTCCTTTTTATCAATGATTTCCTTTCTTTCACAAATGACCAAATGCACTCATATGCCGACAACTCAACACTGCATTCCTCCACACCCTCCACTTCCACTCATTCCTTTCTTAATCAATCTGCGTCTTGTCTTGATACAAGTTTCTTAATAAACTCAGACTTGGACAGGATGTCTCAGTGGGGTAAGTTATAATCTAGTTAAGTTTAATGTCTACAAGACCCACTCTCTGCCCACCTGTCTATCGAAAATTCCTCACAATTTTCCTCTCTCCTTCATTGGTTCTGTAATACTACCCCTTGACTCAATGAACATACTTGGAGTTACTGTAACATCAACTCTATCTTGGATATCCCACATTACAGAAACAGCTAAGTATGCCAAATCTGCCCTAAAGATACTGAGAGTCCTCTTTAGATGATGAAAATACTTTTCATCTGAATAGTTACTTCCTTTATGCAAAGGACTGATCCATCCTTGTATGGAACATTGCACTCGCATCTTTGCTTAACAGAGCAGTCAAAAGTGGTCAGACTCATAAACTCTCCCAGACTAACTTAAAAACCTGACCTACTAGCCATAGGCTGCAGTGTTGGTTTACTTTCCCTATTCTATTGTTATCACTTTGGTTTTTGCTCCCAAGGGCTGGCTGCTTATGTGCCTCCACCACTGAATAGAACATGCAATATTTGGCATGCTGTTGTGTCACATCATTAATGCATGGCCATTGGCAAATCAAGAGTGGACTGTTTTGATAACTTTTATGTTTTTCTACACCTTGAAGCTTTGGAACTCTCTATCCTGTCATGTCTTTCTCCACAAAAATGACCTGGCACATTCTAAAAAACAGGCTTTTCATTTCCTCCAAAATTTATAAATACTTTCACTTGTATCTTCTTTTTCATTTCATTTACCTCTCTATATTTCAGTTATGGCCTAGCCTTGATGTGGACTTTTATCTAACATAAAAAAGGAAATCACCACTGCAAAGCTGAAATCAAACCTGGCCCATTAGGAATGATAGGCAGACAGCTTCCCCTTGACCACTGATGAGCTAAAAGCTGTCTTTCTTAAACTTTGGATTTGTAAGATATTCTCTTATTTACGTTCAAAACTTTTTATAGCATGCATCGAGACAGCACTCACCAGCTTTATTTTGCTTTCTAGGCTCTCATCAAATGAACTAGTTAGTGCTAAGTCACACTGATATCAATATACAATATATATGTAAGTATGATGAGCACTGCTGTGTTACTTGAGTGACTTAACTCTCAGCTATCTTAATCATACTTTTCTACAAAATACTATCTTAATCATACTTTTCTACAAAATACTATCTTAATTGTACTTTTCAACAAAATACAATCAAAAAAGCTTTTTCTGCACATCTGTGATACATAATATGGTACATAATATGTCTGTTCTAGGAAAAATGCTTTCTTGTGTAAAATTTTTTGTATGAAGGTTACATAATGATTACAGCTTTCTTAAGTTTTACGGTGATAAACAAATCTTCATTACTTTACATATTATAAGACAAATAAGAGAGGCAACAGAGGTGCACTTATCATAAAAAAGAAATGAAAAATTCAGAAGATACTAAATCTGCAATTCATACTTTTATACCATTACAGTGTTAGGTTATGGTCCCCAAGTGGTAAATAAATCTACAAGGTAGTAGGCAATTTGCTTATAACTATTTGATATCCATTACCACATGTGTCAGGGGCTGAGGGGATAGTGTTTATTAAACTGTGTCTTCTTGTTGGTATATTATGTATTAATGCTGATCATGGTATATGCCAATAAATGTGGTGTTTCATACCAAACTCATTTCAGTGTGGCAGGAAGGGCCTAATGTTTTTGCATTTATTCACCGTAATTCATGGCGAAAATACTTGGCTTTCTATTAAGAATGAACCATGTCAATATTCAAAGAATTATCTTTGGACTTGCAGGTATATCTGAAGATAATCATAAAATAAGGATACTCAGTGTATGTATGGATCATGGTGAAGTGCCCGAGGATTGGCAGAATGTATGCATAATGCCATTGTACAAAGGCAAAAGGGATAAAGGTGAGTGTTCAAACTACAGAGGCATAAGTTTGTTGAGTATTCCTGGGAAATTATATGAGAGGGTATTGATTGAGAGAGTGAAGGCATGTACAGAGCATCAGATTGGGGAAGAGCAGAGTGGTTTCAGAAGTGGTAGAGGATGTGTGGATCAGGTGTTTGCTTTGAAGAGTGTGTGTGAGAAATACTTGGAAAAGCAGATGGATTTGTATGTAGCACTTATGGGTCTGGAGAAGGCATATGATAGGGTTGATAGAGATGCTTTGTGGAAGGTCTTAAGAGTATATGGTGTGGGAGGTAAGTTGCTAGAAGCAGTGAAAAGTTTTTACTACGGAAGTAAGGCATGTGTACATTTTAAAAGACAGGAGAGTGATTGGTTCCCAGTGAATGTCAGTCTGTGGCAGGGGTGTGTGATGCCCCCATGGTTGTTTAATTTGTTTATAGATGGGGTGGTTAGGAAGGTAAATGCAAGAGTTTTGGAGAGAGGGGTGAGTATGCAGTCTGTTGGGGATGAGAGGGCCTGGGAAGCGAGTCAGTTGTTGTTCATCGATGATACAGCTCTAGTGGCTGATTTGAGTGAGAAACAGCAGAAGTTGGTGACTGAGTTTGGAAAAGAGTTTGGAAGGAGAAAGTTGAGAGTAAATGTGAATAAGAGCAATGTTATTAGGTTCAGTAGGGTTAAGCAACAGGTTAATTGGGCTGTAAATTTGAATGGAAAAAAATTGGAGGAAGTGAAGTGTTTTAGATATCTGGGGAGTGGACTTAGTAGCAAATGGAACCATGGAAGCAGAAGTGAGTAACAAGGTGGGGGAGGGGGCGAAGGTTCTGGAAGTGATGAAGAATGTGTGGAAGGAGAGAACATTATCTCAGAGAGCAAAAATGGGTATGTTTGAAGGAATGATAGTTCCAACAATGTTATTTGGTTGTGAAGCACGGTCTATAGATAGGGTTGTACATAGGAGAGTGGATGCATTGGAAATGAAATGTCTGAGGACAATATGTGGTGTGAGGTGGCTTGATTGAGTAAGTGATGAAAGGGTAAGAGAGATGTGTGGAAATAAATAGAGTGTGGTTGAGAGAGCAGGAGAGGGTGTGTTGAAATGGTTTGGACATATGGGGAAAATGAGTGAGGAAAGATTGACAAAGAAGATATATATGTCAGAGGTGGAGGGAACAAGAAGTGGGAGACCAAATTGGAGATGGAAGGATGGAGTGAAAACGATTTTGAGCAATCGGGGCCTAAACGTACAGGAGGGTGAAAGGCGTGCAACAAATAGAGTGAATTGGAACAACGTGCTATACTGGGGTCAACATGCTGTTAGTGAACTAAACCAGGGCATGTGAAACATCTGGGATAAACCATGGAAAGGTATGTGGGGCCTGGAAGTGGATAGGGAGCTGTGGTTTCGGTACATTACACATGACAGCTAGAGAGTGAGTGTGAACAAATGAGGCCTTTTTTGTCTGTTTTTCTGGTACTACCTCGCTGAAGCTGTGAGTAGTGATGCTGTTTCCTGTTGGGTGGGATGGCGATAGGAATTGATGAAAGCAAATAAGTATACGTACATGTGTATATATGCATATGTCTGTGTATGTGTATGTATGTATGTATATGTGTATATGTTGATATGTATATGTATGTATATGTGCATGTATGGGCATGTTTGGTCACATGGAGAGAATGAGTGAGGAAAGATTGATCAAGAGGATATGTGTGCCAGAGGTGGAGGGAACGAGGAGAAGTAGGAGACCAAATTGGAGGTGGAAAGATGGAATGAAAAAGATTTTGAGTGATCGGGGCCTGAACATACAGGAGGGTGAAAGGCGTGCAAGAAATAGAGTGAATTGGAATGATGTGGTATACCGGGGTCGACATGCTGTCAATGGATTGAACCAGGGCATGTGGAGCATCTGGGGTAAACCATGGAAAGTTGTGTGGGGCCTGGATGAGGAAAGGGAGCTGTGGTTTCGGTGCATTATTACATGACAGCTTTCGGTTTCGGTGCATTATTACATGACAGCCTTTGTTTTTTCCTAGCGATACCTCGCACACATGAGGGGTAAGGGGGTTGTTATTTCATGTGTGGCGGGGTGGCAATAAGAATGAATAAAGGCAGACAGTACGAATTGTGTACATGTGTATATATGTATGTGTCTGTGTATTTTTTTTTTTTTATTATACTTTGTCGCTGTCTCCCGCGTTTGCGAGGTAGCGCAAGGAAACGGATGAAAGAAATGGCCCACCCCCCCCCCCATACACATGTATATACATACGTCCACACACGCAAATATACATACCTACACAGCTTTCCATGGTTTACCCCAGACGCTTCACATGCCTTGATTCAATCCACTGACAGCACGTCAACCCCGGTATACCACATCGCTCCAATTCACTCTATTCCTTGCCCTCCTTTCACCCTCCTGCATGTTCAGGCCCCGATCACACAAAATCTTGTTCACTCCATCTTTCCACCTCCAATTTGGTCTCCCTCTTCTCCTTGTTCCCTCCACCTCCGACACATATATCCTCTTGGTCAATCTTCCCTCACTCATCCTCTCCATGTGCCCAAACCACTTCAAAACACCCTCTTCTGCTCTCTCAACCACGCTCTTTTTATTTCCACACATCTCTCTTACCCTTACGTTACTCACTCGATCAAACCACCTCACACCACACATTGTCCTCAAACATCTCATTTCCAGCACATCCATCCTCCTGCGCACAACTCTATCCATAGCCCACGCCTCGCAACCATACAACATTGTTGGAACCACTATTCCTTCAAACATACCCATTTTTGCTTTCAGAGATAATGTTCTCGACTTCCACACATTCTTCAAGGCCCCCAGGATTTTCGCCCCCTCCCCCACCCTATGATCCACTTCCGCTTCCATGGTTCCATCCGCTGCCAGATCCACTCCCAGATATCTAAAACACTTCACTTCCTCCAGTTTTTCTCCATTCAAACTCACCTCCCAATTGACTTGACCCTCAACCCTACTGTACCTAATAACCTTGCTCTTATTCACATTTACTCTTAACTTTCTTCTTCCACACACTTTTCCAAACTCAGTCACCAGCTTCTGCAGTTTCTCACATGAATCAGCCACCAGCGCTGTATCATCAGCGAACAACAACTGACTCACTTCCCAAGCTCTCTCATCCCCAACAGACTTCATACTTGCCCCTCTTTCCAAAACTCTTGCATTTACCTCCCTAACAACCCCATCCATAAACAAATTAAACAACCATGGAGACATCACACACCCCTGCCGCAAACCTACATTCACTGAGAACCAATCACTTTCCTCTCTTCCTACACGCACACATGCCTTACATCCTCGATAAAAACTTTTCACTGCTTCCAACAACTTTCCTCCCACACCATATATTCTTAATACCTTCCACAGAGCATCTCTATCAACTCTATCATATGCCTTCTCCAGATCCATAAATGTGTCCAAATGTGTCTGTGTGTGTATATATATATGTATACGTTGAATTGTATAGGTATGTATATTTGCGTGTGTGGATGAGTATGTATATACATGTGTATGTGGGTGGGGTGGGCTATTCTTTCGTCTGTTTCCTTGCGCTACCTCGCTAATGTGGGAGACAGTGACAAAGCAAAATAAATAAATAAAATAAAATGTATATATGAGTGGATGGACCATTATTCTTCTGTTTCCTGGTGCTACCTTGCTGACAGAGGAAACAGCGATTAAGTATGATAGATAAATATAAGATAATCATAAAAGCATATATTTGCGTAAGACAAATGCTTATGATTATGTAAAAATCAAATGTACATTATGCAAATTTCCTGTAATAGATATATTCTTCTTAATCATTGCCCAAGCAAGATGTTCACATTACTCTATGTGCCATCCCTATTTATATAAACAATACACAGACCATTTGCTAAAACATGTGATTTCCTGTCCCTACATCAATTTGTGGACCAGTAGTTGTTAATGGTTGTTTAAGGAACACTTTAATGATATTCCCATGAAATCATTAAGGTTGTATCATTCTTATGAACTTTGAAGTGATAAAAGAATAACTTATGTGTACTTATGAATATGTGCAAAATGACTTTTAAGATTATTACTACGAATAGTTCGATAAGGACAATATGGACAGGCATGCGGTTTTTCTCCAGTGTGAATTCGATTATGCTTTACAAGATTGGATCTATCTCCTGTCTGGTATGAACAATGGGAGCAGGCAAAGGGTTTTACTCCAGTATGAGTAGAAAAATGTTTTACAAAATCAGAACGATTGTTGGTATTGTAGGTGCACTGTGAACACTGGTAAGTTTTGGCCAATTTTCTGCTTCTGGTGCAATCCTTGCGAGCAGGTGCCATTCTTCTTTCACTATCCATCCATACCTGTAGAAAATGTTTGTCGTATTCAGTATAAAAAAGTTCAATAAAGTTCATGATTTTTGAGGATGTAAAAATAGAGATCAATCAGCAATAACTGAGATAACTCTCAGTATGTTATTGTGTTTTCCATCATATAACATGTAAACTATGAAGGCAATCCAGTGGTCAGGATATTTCATAATGAAAAATCGCTCTAATTCTTATTGAGTAAAAAGCCTGCATATTATATGTGATATGGTTTACCTATTCTGATGTCTTTGTGTAAAGGACAAGTGTAAAAGTCAGAGTAAGAAAGGACAGACTTTACCTTCAACACTTGTCTTATGGGATAGTATATACAGTGTTGATGGCTGTTCATGTCAACTGAATCTACACAATAAGCACTACAAATCAGAGCTTGAGACATTAAAGATTTTCACAGGAAAATTTTTGAAGTAAGATTAGAGTTAACTTAGCAATGATTATATTGATTTAGAGTATGATTTCCTTAGTTCAGAAACTGGAACTAAAAACCAAAATGATTATCTCTTGCAAAATTGATGTTTATCAATCAATGGGATTAGAAAAATCTGTACCTTTACATCTTTCTGAAACATGTAATAGAGTATTGAACTGATGTAAACCATTTCAGGAGTATATGCCTGGGATTGAACCCATTACTATGTGAATGGTAACAAGTGAATAAGACCTGTGAAACTTTTCCAGTATTTTTTTAAGATTTTTTTATGAAAAAGACAGGGAACAGGAGGCTTGATTGGCCCATGACTGGGTTGTCTGGTAAAAGAAAAAAAGAGAAGGTTAACTTAACAAGAAAATATAATTCCACTCAGTAGTTTTTCAAGCTATCATAGACTCCCACTGCTGCCTATTAGCCATCTAGTGTCCCTCTTATGGCTGCCCTTTGTAGCTTATTACTGGCACTTTTCTTAAAGTATACCCAAATTAAGTGCACCCAAATTTATAAGATATATGTCTAAACTATTTTTGAAGGTATTCATAGTCGTACATTCACTATGTCTGATGGTGACTTATTCCAGTCTTCAACACATCTATAAGGAAAGAAGCTTTTTCCCATGTCTGTACTATATTTTTAGCTTTGAGTTTTATTCCATTTGTCCTGGTAACCATATTTTCTTGTATTTCAAAAAGGTGTTCAAGATTTACTTTATCGATTTTGTTCAGAATTTTGAACACTTGGATTAAGTCGCTGCGGTCTACATTGCTAAGGGAGAAGAGATCCAATTGTTTTTGCCTCTCTTGGTATGCCAGATTTCTAAGGGATGGTATGAATTTTGTCACATGTCTTTGTGCTTACTTCAATTTTTCCTCATTTTTTTATAAAGTTTGGGGACCAAAACTGGACTGTATATTCTTACTAGAGAATTATAAAATGTGAGAATTATTTCTGATGTCTTGTAATCTATGTTCATGGCTATGAAACCTAATATTTGGTTTCCCTCTTTACTTGCTGCTTGACACTGTTTAGTGTACTTCAGGTTGTTCCTTATGACAATTCCAAGGTCCTTTTCTTCATTTACTTCAGCAAGAGAGTTTCTGAATAGTTTGTAGTTTTAACGTATATTCTTGTCTCCAAAGTGCATAAATTTATATTTGTCTACATTAAACTTCATTTGTCATTCTGCTAGAAAGGTAAGATCTCTAAATCATTTTGCAGTCCCGAAAACACAAATTCAAGCATTTTAGAAGAAATGCCATTACTAATAAAGTTGGTTTAGTCCTCCACCTGAGGCATTAAGAAATGACGTAACACAAATAAAACCACTCTTGATTTCCAACCACCATAATCCCTAATCCCTTTTTGCAACAAGTGCTTGGTTACCGTTTAATACTGTAATCTCCCAATCCTGTGAACAGTCACATGGTCTTCATATCTCTGGAAGCTCAAACGCAAACAAGGTTATCTTCCAAATCCATTTATTTCTTGATTCTTTTAAATAGTTTTTTCTTGGAACAGGTTCATTAGATTTTTCACAGGCACATGGAGATGATATCACAGAAGAAACAACCATTCTTCCTAACAAAACCTTATTTTTTAATCACCATGATCCCCCTCCTCCATTTAACTCAAAGTATGAGCTTGTCTGTAGCTTCAGTCTGTTTTCTTCTATTATTTTTTTTTTTATTTTGCTTTGTCGCTGTCTCCCGCGTTTGCGAGGTAGCGCAAGGAAACAGACGAAAGAAATGGCCCAACCCACCCCCATACACATGTATATACACACACGTCCACACACGCAAATATACATACCTATACATCTCAATGTACACATATATACACACACAGACACATACATATATACCCATGCACACAATTCACACTGTCTGCCTTTATTCATTCCCATCGCCACCTCGCCACACATGGAATACAATCCCCCTCCCCCCTCATGTGTGCGGGGTAGTGCTAGGAAAAGACAACAAAGGCCTCATTCGTTCACACTCAGTCTCTAGCTGTCATGCAATAATGCCCGAAACCACAGCTCCCTATCCACATCCAGGCCCCACACAGCTTTCCATGGTTTACCCCAGACGCTTCACATGCCCTGATTCAATCCACTGACAGCACATCAACCCCGGTATACCACATCGATCCAATTCACTCTATTCCTTGCCCGCCTTTCACCCTCCTGCATGTTCAGGCCCCGATCACTCAAAATCTTTTTCACTCCATCTTTCCACCTCCAATTTGGTCTCCCACTTCTCCTCGTTCCCTCCACCTCCGACACATATATCCTCTTGGTCAATCTTTCCTCACTCATTCTCTCCATGTGCCCAAACCATTTGAAAACACCCTCTTCTGCTCTCTCAACCACGCTCTTTTTATTTCCACACATCTCTCTTACCCTTACATTACTTACTCGATCAAACCACCTCACACCACACATTGTCCTCAAACATCTCATTTCCAGCACATCCACCATCCTACGCACAACTCTATCCATAGCCCACGCCTTGCAACCATACAACATTGTTGGAACCACTATTCCTTCAAACATACCCATTTTTGCTTTCCGAGATAATGTTCTCGACTTCCACACATTCTTCAAGGCTCCCAGGATTTTCGCCACCTCCCCCACCCTATGATTCACTTCTGCTTCAATGGTTCCATCCGCTGCCAGATCCACTCCCAGGTATCTAAAACACTTTACTTCCTCCAGTTTTTCTCCATTCAAACTTACCTCCCAATTGACTTGACCCTCAACCCTACTGTACTGTACCTAATAATCTTGCTCTTATTCACATTTACTCTTAACTTTCTTCTTTCACACACTTTACCAAACTCAGTCACCAGCTTCCACAGTTTCTCACATGAATCAGCCACCAGCGCTGTATCATCAGCGAACAACAACTGACTCACTTCCCAAGCTCTCTCATCCACAACAGACTTCATTTTTGCCCCTCTTTCCAAAACTCTTGCCTTCACCTCCCTAACAACCCCATCCATAAACAAATTAAACAACCATGGAGACATTACACACCCCTGCCGCAAACCTACATTCACTGAGAACCAATCACTTTCCTCTCTTCCTACACGTACACATGCCTTACATCCTCGATAAAAACTTTTCACTGCTTCTAACAACTTGCCTCCCACACCATATATATTCTTAATACCTTCCACAGAGCATCTCTATGCCCTCTACAGATCCATAAATGCTACATACAAATCCATTTGCTTTTCTAAGTATTTCTCACATACATTCTTCAAAGAAAACACCTGATCCACACATCCTCTACCACTTCTGAAACCACACTGCTCTTCCCCAATCTGATGCTCTGTACATGCCTTAACCCTCTCAATCAATACCCTCCCATATAATTTACCAGGAATACTCAACAAACTTATACCTCTGTAATTTGAGCACTCACTCTTATCCCCTTTGACCTTGCCTTTCTAATCCTGCAAATAATTCCACGACCATAATATCCCTGGATGCTTATAGACAATTAAGATATTATGAAAACTGATTAACTTCTTGTTTCTTGTACAACTTGTATCCTGAAATAGATTAATATAATCTTTTAGTAAAAGTAATAAATAAAAGAACAATGGATAGAGTGTAAGGATAAAGGCAAATACCATAGCTAGATATAAATTTTATTAGATGTGAAAGCAAAATTTTTGCACTTTTTTCACTCAAAATATTTTTCTCTTCTGGATACAAAAAACATACACTCAGCAATGTTAAAAAAAGAGCGAGACTTTGTTTTGTAATGCTTTAACAACTTTCAGGCAGTATACTTCAGCCAGTATGCCTCAGGCAGCATCTTTTTGTCTGTACATTGAACCTGACATCATAATGTTATCTCCCCATGATCAGCCAAGTACATCAGCAATAATAGATAGAATATCATTAAAGCCAACATCAAAGGAGAATTGAAATGCTTTTCACATTGGGGTTAATTACATTTGTTTGCCTTTAATAACTTATTAATTGACAATTATGAAATTCAATTCATGTAAACATGAAGAAAAAATAGTTTTCCATTCCATTGCTATAAAGATTGGGATGAAATGATTTTTCACAAGAAAATTTTGATTCAAAAACAATTTTTCACTTGTGAGTATGTAGACGATTCATTAATCTATCATTTTGATTGGATCGAAAAGAACAATAAGGACAAGAAAATCGTTTTTCTCCAAAGTGAGTTTGGAGATGCTGGGTCAAATTTGATTTATCACCAGCTTGATAAGTGCACTGAGAGCATGAGAAAGGCTTTTCTCCAGTATGAGTACGATAATGTCTTTCAAAATTATAGCGCTTTGCACTAACATAGTTACATTGTGGACACTGGTATTTATTTGGTTCCTTTCTACTGTTGAAGTTCCTCTCAGTACTAGAAAATCTTACCTTGTCGGCTATTTGACTGTCATTATCCAGCGACACCTGTAGGAAATGTTTGTCTTTTTCAGTCAAAAGAATTTGAAAAACTGGATCTCAACATGGATTTTGAAAATATTTCATGGAAATTTTGCAGTTATGGGAATTATAAATGTAAGTAGGGAGAGAGAGAGGGAGAAAGTCTAGATAGTTTGTGAAGGCAAAATCAATACTTCACTTTCAATGAAAACAGATTCAAATAAAATTTTTAGTTATGAAACTGATTACACATTCAAAAACTTCACAGTGCACCATGGAATATTTAAGTGAACTCTCTGTTCATCTTTCTTGTTTAATGAATTATGAAACTTAAGTAAAAAGCCATGATAATTTTCCTTGAGAATTTAGAACACTGTTATTGTGACTATCATATAAAAGTCTTCAATGAAGAATGGAAATTGAAAATGATAGGCGTAAATGGTAAGAATGAAAAAAAATATACATTGGAAAGTGCATGCATAGGAAAACCAGTGCAATGGATACAAAAAGTGTTGTCACATGCAAGGGCAAAAGTAGAACCCATTTATCTAAAAAGTAATAATTGTGTTTGTGACTACACGGCAGATGTGGTATATGTACTGTAACTGTGATAAAAAGAACAAAGTTAGTGAGGTAAGTAAACTGCTGAAGTTGAAGACAAATGTCATGTATGAAATTTTTTCTTTTTTCTTTCTTTCATACTATTCACCATTTCCCGCATTAGCGAGGTAGCGTTAAGAACAGAGGACTGGGCCTTTGAGGGAATATCCTCACCTGGCCCCCTTCTCTGTTCCTTCTTTTGGAAAATTAAAAAAAAAATTAGGGGAGGATTTCCAGCCCCCCGCTCTCTTCCCTTTTAGTCGCCTTCTACGACACTCAGGGAATACGTGGGAAGTATTCTTTCTCCCCTATCCCCAGGGATAATATGAAATTTAATGCATGAAATAAGTTTAATCTGATAAGAAGCCAGCTTAACAAAGCCGAATAAGAGTTTTACCACATGATGTGTTTTAAAGTACAAAACATTAGCAGTAGAGCATGTAAACTTACACTATTTTCCTTTAGATTCTGATGATATTCATTGAAAATCTATGGGGTCATTCATCTGTTAATCTGTCATATACTACTTGGAAACTAAACACTACATTGGAAAATGCAGCAAGATTTTGTAGGAATTACAAACTTATCATGAGTTCCTGCAATAGTCATTGAATTTAACTTGAAAAGGTTTAGCGATGGAGCCATCAGCCAATCATTTCTGAGTGGATTATCAGGGTAAAGGAACCTAATGATAATATCAGTATCTTTTCTCTAATTGCATAACTACCATACCTATATAAAAACAGGAAAAGTTAATATAAGTGATCAGACACGGAATTGCACCATGACCACACCTGTTCATTTATGGCAAGAATGACGCACTTTGCAACAAAGTTTGGTTTTCCTTCCTTAAGTTTTTCTCTTTACTTACTACTGTATGCTTATCCATAGGAACATGAAATGATCCCTTTCAAGATATGCCATTTTTCTTAACTTTCAATCTCCATCACCTATAACCAGATAAAAAACTAACAGATTCTGGGCCAACTAGGGAACTGAATCATATCTTTTTTTCCCAAGGTGATATTCTACCTGTTCCACCATTGCCACCCTTTTTCATATTTGCTTGGAATCACCACTTTCATCTTGTCACTTTGGCTGTTTCAGTAACTAAATGTCTGTACTTGCTACATTTGTGCTGCACACATTTTTTTGACACAAGTCCAATGAAAAGCAAGATGGGTTTCACTCATGCATGATAAACAACATGGGTTTTACTCATGCTTGCAAAGCAGAAAGGGTTCCACTCTTGTTTGGTAAGCAGGATGGGCTTCACTCAAACATAGCATGCACCCTCAAAGTTGAGAGTGTGAACAAGGCAATGGCAAACTTGGTGAGCACAAGCTGGGAAAGGTAAAGAGCACCATACACAATGCTTGTGCTTTGCACAGATTGATTGTGTCTTTACACACTTCCTGGATCATATTCTTGTATCATGGCATCCCTTAAGAAGAAACCAAAGGTAATGTTGGTACTAAAAACAAAACAAAATTATCGAACTGCCAGAGACTAATGATTCTTGATGGGACAAGAACCTGTAGGTCCCAAATCTCTAAACCTAAGGAAACTTGCAAAATGAGGAAAAGAGGGTTTGCTATGGTAAGGGAATCTGGGAGATGGGACACTGGAGGAGGAGAAAAAGGGTAAAGTGTTACCTGGCAGTGCAAATGAAACTTGTCTAATATGATTCAAACCCATCTGTTATACACGAAGTCCTTGCTTTATGCAGGACCACTGTATGCAATTTCACTTATCATGTGAGGAACCTACTTTTACGTCCCTCTTTTTGTACAGTCAAAATTTGCTACTATGTGGGTGTATGCAGGAGAAAGTGTGCAAAAACTTCAATGAGGGTTGGTGTGAAGATGGAGCATGGTTCCTGGGTGGAGCACACCACATTCTCTCCAGCGAGTTAGTCTTACAGTTACCACCATTATGTGAAGGTCTGTTCTGCTTGTGCAATTTAGGTATAACTGCTAACGTGATATTCATGCCACCTGCTATGTTTGGGTTTTGATATGACATCCAAACATCTAGCAACATCCCATACCCCATAAAAAGCAGTTAAATGAAAGAGTACCACTCTAACATTAGAAGTAAAGCTAGAAATCTTAAGATGCATTGATGCTGATGAAGGAGCAACAGCATGATAGAAAGTGTCAAAACTTCAGTGAGAGTTTCTGGGTGGATTAAGCATGGCTCTTGGATGGAATGCGCCATGTTCCCATCAATGGCTTAGTATTTCAGTTACCACCGTTGTGTGTGAATCTGTGCTACTTGTGCGATTTGGTTATACCTGCTAATGTGATTTTCCTGCACCCTGCTGAATTTGTGTTTGTTAATATGGCATCCAAACATCCAGTAACATCTACTTCAGAACCAGCAGTTGATAGAAGAAAACCTCTCTGACCTTAGAAATGAAGCTAAAGATTTATAATGCACTGACTCTGATGAGGGAGCATCAGCGCCAGAAAAAGTAAGCCAAAACTTCCATGAAGGTTGTTTGGGAGAGTAAGCATTGGGTCCTAGGTGGATAGCACCACATTCTCACCACCGGGGCAGTCTCATAGTTACTACTATTGTGTGTGGACCTATGCTACTTATGTGATTTGGGTATACCTGCTAATGTGATTTCCCTGTAACCCCCTGTGTTTGTGTTTGTTAAACTGGCATCCTAATGTCCAGTAACATCATCTGTTTCAGGTCCAGCTGTTAAATGGAAGAGAACCTCTCTGACCTTAGCAACAAAGCTAGAAATTTTACAGTGCACTGATGTTGGTTGAGGGAGTGTCAGCCCTTGGGCACATTTACAACCTGGATTAATATACAATCCAAAGCATAAAGAAGAATATTATGAAATTTCTTAGTGCTGTCATCCACTCTACTCCACTGTCTACTAAAGTAACCACAAGGGTACAAAATTCTCTTATGGAGATGAAAATATTTCTCGTTATATGCAAAGATGAGAAGCAGCCTCAGTAACCCTCAATTTAGGTTTAAAGCTCTGAAAATTTATGAGTTTACATAAAGAAGATAATGTAGCTCAGCCAAAGTCATTTCAAGCAAGTAAAGGATGACTAGATAAGTTTGTTTGATATCAAGCTACACAAAGTGAAGGTACTGGGAGAATCCACCAGTGCTTACCATGAAGCATTTTCTTCTGTTTATTGGTTCACTATATGTGATTCCTCTTTGTGCAAGTTTTTTTTGCAGAATATAATCTCCAAATAAATCAAAAGATGGGTGTACTGCCCAGTAATTTTCACACCACTTAATACACTCCCTGGTATTCTTTTCTGGGTAAAGATGAGGAATGATGCAAAATTTTGAATTCACATTATAAATTACAGGTCAAATTTGATAATCACTATATGCCACGATATTCATCCCACAAACATCATCTCGCAAATAACAGAAAGCATATCAAATGATGAAAAAGGTATTGAAATGTGTATTAGACTGTGCTAGATGGATCAAGATGATATCAGGTTTGAGGCATATCTTCTGGTGATATCTGTGGTGGCTGGGGACAAATGCAGTACAAGGTTTTGAATGATACTTTACATCTTATGATAATTCAAATCTAATTCAATAAGTTTCTTGCTTGATGTCACATTATGTCCTCTGGTTGCTCTGTCCTATATGTCTCAAAGAATTTTTCAGTCTACATCAAGAATCTGTTTTAAAATCTAAATGATGGTGATCAAGTAATCCCCACCCTCCTCTCTTCCAAAGTTGGTAAAAATAAAGCCCCTTGCCTTTCCCTGTAACTCAGATCTCTTAATTCTGGTACCAACTTTGTTGCCCTCATCTGAACCTTCTCTTATTTCCTGTTTTTGCTTCTATAGGTAGGATACAAATAGCTCACTAAATATTTCCTTATCCATATACTTGAAAGCAATAATAATATTTGCTAGAATATAATCTTTTTTTTCAAATATTGTCCCAATGTGCAATTTTGTTGACAGAGACGATATTGACTCCAAAGTGTGTAGTTCCCTATTACCTATCTCTGATTACCTATTTGTGCTTTACACTATTGGGGCCCATCTCTTGAATATTCTCTCCTATCATAAAACTTCTAAATTTGTGTATGCTGTCTGCATTAACCATGTCCTCAGTCATTTTGTTCAATTCAACCATCATTCTTACACTATAAGAGCACTTCTTTGTATTCTTTCTAACAAGGTTCTTGCTTAATCTCATGTTATCTCCACTGATTGCTCTATTCCTACATCTCTCAAAGAACTTTTCAGTGTAGATATCATCATTCTGTTTTGAAATTTGGAAGGTTGTCATCAGGTTACCCTACATTCTTTTCTCTTCCAATGAGGAAAATTTCAAAGCCTGTAGCCTTTCCTTGTAGCTTAGCTCTCTTAATTCTGGCACTATCTTCGTTTCCCTTCTGTCGGCCTTCTCTATTACCACTACATGCTTCTTTAGGTGTGGTGACCAAACTTGAGAAGTGTATCCTGGTTTTAGCCTTATGAAGGAAGAGAACCTTGCCAAATATTGCTAAACATTTCCCTATACATAAAGCTATTCTGAAATTCAACTGAAGACAGTTTGTTTCATTTAAAATTCTTCTAATGTGGGACTCTGGCAACAGGTTAAGGACAATATTGACTCCCAAGTCCTTATCACATACAGAATCCTGTTACTTTGCATTTACTTGGGTTGAATTTCATCAACCAATATCAAACCAACTTTCAAGTCTTTAGGTTCCAGTTTAAGCTGATACAATCCTCCTCACTTTTCATTGCCCTCATGACTTTTGCATCATCTGCAAACATATTCAGGTAAAGTCCATACCCTCAGGCAAGTCATTCATGACTTACCCATTCTGTTGGTTCATTCACTTTCATTTTCTGTAATTTACTAAGCTAATAATATTATCAACCTTTTGTTTAACACTGATGGGCACTCTAAATGATGTATCAAAGCTGGCTGAGCAGTACCACATAATTTCCTTAGCTCTTCGGAAAATGCATCCCCATAATTTGACAACACATCTTGAACTACACTAATATCCTCATAATTTACAGTTTTCAGATTCATCTTTCCTTATGCTCTCTTACCCAAATTGGTACAAGAT
Organism: Panulirus ornatus; assembly: GCF_036320965.1. NCBI lineage: Eukaryota > Metazoa > Arthropoda > Malacostraca > Decapoda > Palinuridae > Panulirus > Panulirus ornatus. Next base: position 46,196,500 of record NC_092243.1, on the reverse strand, counting down.
CCTGTTCTACAGCAATAGTCTCTGCAGAATATTTCTCTTTAGTCTTACAACTGACAATAACAATTCTACACTTTCCTAATATGCTAACTTACTAGAATTCTACATGTATGACACTGTATCACAGGGAACAGCCACTATATGTTGAGAAATAACATTTACACTCATACCACAGTCAAATTAAAATTTCACCTTCTTACCATCTACCTCCATGAATGTCACTGCATTGTCTTGAAAGCTTCCTAACATACTGGATATTGGAGTCATTTTCTGCATCTGCTTCCTCTTGAATACCACTAACCATACTTCTCAACATATGCTGGGCATTCTTCTTTCTTGCAAATATGCTTAATGCCACGAATCGTACATTCCCTCATGAGTTTGTGTCCAAGTGCACTCCTCATGTTGGATGTCTTCATTTCATGTGTCTTCTACTTGGATTTCTTCTGTCACGTTGTTGACATCTTCCAGTCCTTTATCATGAAACACTGACATCTGCTTCTTTGCTACTTGGACTGCCACATAGATGTTGACAGCTTCATCAAATCAAGCTTATCCTCTTTAAAAAAGATTTCACGAAGAGTCACTTGCGCATCCCAATACTAACTGACCTCTCTTCATATTAATATGCCTTGCATAGAATCCCAACTTTGGTGGTAAATGAATCTAGAGATTCTCCTGTTTGTCGCACACTTTTGAAATCTGTACCTGTCAGCTAATACATTCTCCTCTGGGGCAAACTGTACATAAAATTTGGCAAGCACATTTTGTAACTGGTTATCAACTGATGCTGGGAACTCAGATGCATTGTACCTTTCAAGTAATTCATCTCCACCCAAGGAATGTGGTAGTGCAACCTTCTCCCCATCAGGTTTCTTCTTAAAACCTGCTGCCAAAACATAAAGGTTATATTTCTGCTGAAAGGTCTTCCAAGCTTGTTCAGTGACACCTGTTAGGCTTATTTTGCCAGGGAAGGAGAGTTGTGAAGCTGCCATTTGCACCACGTCATCATGTCACTGCTTGATTTCATGTCAGTCACTGGAGCACGAGCTTGTCATGTCTTTTCTTTTGGTTGTTATAGTCTGTCATGACTGATTATGTTTTAACCACTGCCACCATGTTTTTTCCTAGTTTGTGTAACTTACAGAGGCCTAATATAACAGAGGAAAGAGAGACCACTGTCATCTTGCTCAGTATGTTCTCAAAAAAAAAAAAAAAGTCACTTACATTCTTGTGGTGCCAACAAAGTAGCTGCTTTCTTATAGAAAACATAATTACTATGGTGCACTGTAATAAATATGAATTTTGTTATAACACCTACATATATACAGAAACTTTTGCTTAACTCTCCATCCCTCTTAAGCATGCATTTGCTACTCTACAGAAGGCTCTCACAGCATTCAGCATCTGTCCCTTTACCCCATATATCCTTGACACATCCCCTACAGCATTTCACTTGACTCTGTCATATGCTTTCTCCAGATCCATAAAAACTGCATACAGCTTCCTACCTTTCACTAGATATTTTTCCAGTCATTCTTACCACAAAAATTGAATGCACACATTTCCTACCTTTCCAGAAACCCCTTACTCCCCAGTTATTCTGCTTTCAGTCAGTTTCATTATTCTATCAAGTAACACTTGCAAACACTTTTCCTGATATACCTAATGGACTCATTCCTCTATAGTTGCAACACACATGCTCAGCACCTTTTCCTTTGAATAAAGGAACAGTTACAGCTTTCACCCAATTCTTGGCCACAACCTTCTGTTTCCATGCTAAATTACATATCAAATGCATTCACTCTTTTCACAATTTTTCCCCCATACTTCAAAATTTTAGCTGTAACCCCTTCCACTCCAGATGCCTTTCCTACTTTCAACTTCATTATTGCCCTTCTTATCTCACTTCTTGTTATATGCCCCAGCACTTGTATTCTCTTCCTCCCATTCAACATGCCTATGTGTGTAACAACTGTTGCCTCATCTTTTCCCACATTCATCAGTTCTTCAAAATCATTTTTCATCTTCCATTTCACTTCCTTGTTTCATCTCAGCAACTTCCTGTCCTTATTTCTCACATAAGCATTTTCACTCCTACATCCACCTTTTTCCTTTTTCACTTCATTTCAGAACTGTATCTTATTTTCCTTAAACCTATCACTCAACTTTCTTCCAAAATATTCATCTATTCTTTCTTTGCTACTTGTTCCTTAACATCTTATATTCTTCCTTCCTTCTTTGCTGAACCTCTACTTGTACATTCCTCTCAATCAATCTGTCACATGCTGTCTTCTCTTCTACACACTTCTAAAGTATCCGTCCGCTGTGCACTCCCTTTTTATTCTTATACCTCATGACCTTTTATATCCAACTACAAATTCTACCACCTTGAACAGTCTTTTCAAGAGAGTTTAAACACCTCATTCACCCATGACTGCATACCTACATATACTGCATTTCCATCTAAACTTGCAGTCACCCTCCTTTCATACTCCTTGCATTCTTTCTGATTCCTCTTCTTACTTACTAACACTTTTACCTCTCCATTCTTCCTTACACCATACCTCCACTTCTCTCTGATCCTCACCCTTAAAAGAACCACAAAATGGTTAGAGCCTCCAAAGAATCCTCTCACAACTCTTGCATCCAGCATAGCATTCCTCAAACTTTCATTCACTGCCACATAGTCAATCAAACCCTTCTGTTCTTCTCTTCCATCATTTTCCATCCATGTATACCTGTGGATCATCTTGTGATGAAAAAAGCTGTTTGCAAGGAATTAACCCTTCTCAGCACAGACATCCACAAGATAACTTCCATTCTCATTTATTCCAGGCTTTCTCCCTTTACCAAACATCTCTTCAGTTTCATCGCATCCCACCTTTGCATTCATATCACCCATTACAAACACCTTTCTCTCCTTCTCAAAAGCATTTATACAGTCATTGAAACTTTTCCAGAAATGTTTCACTTCATCCTTACCTCACACAGTCTTCATATTCACAGTTGCATATACACATACATATACATATTTCTCATTTCCAATCTTTCCTTTCACCCACACTAATCTTGATCCATTTCATCCATGCTCTGTAACACCCTCCCATACTCTCTTCACTGATAACCTTAATTCATTCCTGTCCATAATACTCCTCCTTTCAAGCCCTCCCTTAACTTGCATCATCATTTCCAATTTTACTCCATACACCCTGCCCAAGGATATGGGTTTCCCCAATCCTCAGCACATCCAAACTGTAACTTCTAAAATTCTTCACAAGCTCCCTCCTTTTACTCTCACTAGTCATCCCATCTATATTCAGCCTCTCAACTACTCGTCAGTTTTACTCCTCAGCATAACTGGTAGACTCCATTGCTGCTTCTTAGCTTTTTTTTTCCTCATCATTGAGAGGCCAAGATTTTTTCGTAACATTTTCTGGCTTCCACTCTGCAGATATGGTTTTGACCGACGGGGTTTTGTACAATCCTGTAACTGAGTCCATACTAGCCATTCCTGGCTCAGGCCGTGCTAATGGCCTCAACTGTTATGCTGGTAATAGTGATGAAGCTTGCTAAAATAAATCATCCCAGAAACTTGAGAAATTAAACCTTTAACTAACACTAGTGTTGCCTCTCAGTTGAATTAGAAATAAAAAATGTTACTCCCCTTATGCCAATTGCAATTTTACACATAAACTTATTGTCGTTGTTCACTTCATAATGTAATCCTCTTGTTCTCTTACAAATTGGGTCTCCGTAAACAAAGAAAAATCAAAAAAAGGAAAGATATTGATTCACTGAAGTTGGCAACACTCCCTCATTTGATTTAAGGTTGCTAAGATTCCACTCCTAAACCCCATACAAACTCTCAAAATATGTCTGTGATTACTATTTGTGTGTCATGGGGAGAGAGTTTTACACTCATGTTGCCTCCCTTCTTAGGGTTATTACGTAAATGTACTATGTTATTACTCCTATATATGTATGTACACAACCACACCCCAGCCTAAGGCAAGTGTGTGTGTGTATGTAATTACCTATTCATAATTACAGAGGTCCCTTGCCTACTATGTACTATGTCTTTACTCCTCTATATGTATGTACACACTCACACCCCAGCCTAAGGCAAGTGAGTGTGTATGTGTATGTAATTACCTATTCATAATCACAGAGGTCCCTTGCCTATCATGGATTTTAAGTATATGCTTAGAATAATGTATACAATTTCACCAACCAATGCATCGTATTTTGAGTATCAACAGTTTTCCACAGCACTACCAAAGTTTTATCCAGTAATGATGCACTAGGTGAGTGTCATGTGGCTGAGGGATGCTTGTAGCCCAGCCCAGTAGACCACCACTTCTAGGAAGAGTCAGGAGGAGTCTCATAGCTAATGGTATTCCTAGGGCAAGCAGTGAGGTAGCCCTTTGTGTGGTTCAACCACTTTGTAGGAGTATAGAAGCTCAGCATCAATGATGACCTACTCCCATCACATTATTACTTGATAGTTTTGTACATTTTTTATTTGTACTTATTTAGAATAAACAAGTATTTTTTTTTTAATAAAACACACTTATTCTTAACTCTGAAGTGTTCATTATAGGACTTACGGTATGCATCTTAAGAATCACTTCCCCTATCCCCCCAATTTCCCATTGGCGCTGTACCTTCCTAACCACAGTTTTACCAACTATGGAGTCTTTCAAGAATGTAACTCCGGTCGTTAGCAAGGGACTTTTGTCTACTTATCTATCTATATTTCTGATACCCAATCCCTCCAGGAACTCCCATGAAGGGATGGCCACAGCAAAAGTCTCCACTTATCCCTGTCCTTACATGCCTCCCTCACATACACCATTCCACACATTCTTTCACCATTTATCTCCCTCCAGTATGCTTCCACCCCATTTGCCCATGTCACTGGTGTTCTCACAACAACCTCTATAATTGTACTACTATTTTTGTTTCATCCACTCACCACTCCAAAATTCATTTCCTATGCATTCCTTGCCATACTTAGTCTCATGCATCTCTTCATGTCTTTCTTTATTCCATCCAGTCATACCACATGCTCCTCTAAAATGACTCATTTCAACAGCCAGGATCATTGACCTCGGTGCCTCATCCCATGTCCAAGCTGCATAGGTTAGGGTTGGGAGGACTATGCTGTCCCTTCATTATTCCATTATGGGACCCAATAATTCTCCTACCTTTGTACTGATCTCACCCTTATCTCCCATTCCATATCATCTTCACATCCTAATCTACAAGTTTCTTACTTAATTTCATGTTATGTCCTCTGGTTCCTCTGGCTTTGATTGACTATGTAGCAGTGGATAAAAGACTGAGAAGGGCTGCGCCAGACACTAGAGTTGTGAGAGGATTCTTTGGAGACTCTGATCATTTCACAGTTCTTGTGGGGATAAATATTAGGGAGAGGTGGAGGTATGCTGTAAGAAGAATGGAGAGATAAAAGTGCTGGCAAGCAAGAAAATGAATTAGAAAGAATGCAGGAAAGGGTATGAACAGAAGGTAACTGAAAGCTTCGATGGAAATGCAGTGAATGTAGGGAAGAAGTCACTTGTGAATGAGGTGCTTAAAATGTTTAAAGAAATACTATTAAAGGTTGTAGAATTAGTAGTTTGATACAAGGTTGAAAGATATAGGAATAAAAAGGGCAATGCATGGTGGATGGAAGTGATTAGAAATGCTGTGGAAGAGAAGGAAAAAGCATATGGTAGATTGCTCAATAAGAATGTACTGGTGAAAATTCAGCAAACGAATATGTAAGTGGAATGTTAAGGAGTTGATACAGGAAAGCAAAGAAAGAGGATATGAAGATTTTGGAAGAAAGTTAAGTGAAAAGTTTAAGGTTAATAAAAAAATATACTGAAAGGTGAAAAATGAGAGAACTGGATGTAAGAGTGGAAATGTTAATGTGAGAAGTACAAATGGGGAGTTGCTGAATCAAAAGAAAGTGAAAGAAAGACAGAAAGTGAAAGAAAGACACAACAACCCCTTTAATTGTACTACTATTTTTGTTTCAACCACTCACCACTCCAAAATTCATTTCCTATGCATTCCTTGCCATACTTAGTCTCTCATGCATCTCTTCATGACTTTCTTTATTCCATCCAGTCATACCACATGCTCCTCTAAAATGACTCATTTCAACAGCCAGGATCATTGACCTCGGTGCCTCACCCCATGTCCAAGCTGCATAGGTTAGGGTTGGGAGGACTATGCTGTCCCTTCATTATTCCATTATGGGACCCAATAATTCTCCTACCTTTGTACTGATCTCACCCTTATCTCCCATTCCATATCACCAAACCTACTCAAGAAAGCTCCTAAATACTTAAATTTTGTCACATCTTCCCATCTTTCTTCCCCTTACCTATAACATAGTTCACAGTCTTCCTTGCTCTATTGGGCTTTGCAAAATATACTTTCACTATACTTTCTGCATTAACCATGTCTTTGATCCTTCTATTCCATTCATCCAATACTTTAATAATATAAAAGTATTTCTTTATACTTATTAAATTTCAGCCTTAATTTAATTTTATGTCCTCTTGTTCTTCTATCCTTACATCTCTCAAAGAACTGTTCTCTGTCTACATCACTGATCTGTTTTAAACATTCAAAAGTTGTGATCAGGTTAAATCTCACTTTTCTCTTTTCCAAAGTTGGCAAATTTAAAACTTCTAGCCTTTCCCTGTAACTTAGCTCCTCTTATTTGAGTACCATTTTCTGGACCTCCTCTATTACTGCTTAGTGCTTCTTCAGGTGCAAAGACCAAATTTGAGGAGCATAGTTTAGTTTAGGCCCTATGTATTGTATCAAAAACTTGCTAAATATATCCTTATCCTTATACTTGAAAGTTTTTCTGATATTTGCCAGCAAACAGTCTTCCTAAACTATTCTTCTAATATGAGACTCTGGTGGCAGATCAGTGAGGATGTCAACTCATAAAGTCCTTCCCACACACAGAATCCTGAAGCTTAGTCCCATCCCCATTACTTAACATTTGCTTGGTTTTGTTTTCATTAGCCATGGAGTCTGATTAGATCCCCTTGTAAGCTGATGCAATCCTCACTTTTCACTTCCACCATGACTCTTGCATCACCTGCAAACATATTCAGGTAATGGTCTATACCTTCAGGCAAGTCATTTACTTAGTTCAAGAAGAGTAAAGGTCCTAAAACCAAACCCTGTGGTACTTCACTGGTCACCTCAAGTCACTTGCAGAAGGCTTCCCTGACATGTGTCCTTTACAGTTACCTGTTTGAACTGTAGGGATGGAATTTAACATTCACTGGGTCCTATTTCTTGAACACTCTCTACTATCAGACAACCTCTTGAATTCATGTCTGCTTTCTGCATCAAACAAGCCTTCACTTAATCTGTTCCAGTTATCCACCACTTTCATACTATAAAAGTATTTCTTCACATCCTAATCTACAAGTTTCTTACTTAATTTCATGTTATGTCCTCTGGTTCCTCTGGCTTTGATTGACTATGTAGCAGCGGATAAAAGACTGAGAAGGGCTGCGCCAGACACTAGAGTTGTGAGAGGATTCTTTGGAGACTGATCATTTCACAGTTCTTGTGGGGATGAATATTAGGGAGAGGTGGAGGTATGGTGTAAGAACAATGGAGAGGTAAAAGTGCTGGCAAGCAAGAAAATGAATTAGAAAGAATGCAGGAAAGGGTATGAACAGAAGGTAACTGAAAGCTTCGATGGAAATGCAGTGAATGTAGGGAAGAAGTCACTTGTGAATGAGGTGCTTAAAATGTTTAAAGAAATACTATTAAAGGTTGTAGAATTAGTAGTTTGATACAAGATTGAAAGATATAGGAATAAAAAGGGCAATGCATGGTGGATGGAAGTGATTAGAAATGCTGTGGAAGAGAAGGAAAAAGCATATGGTAGATTGCCCAATAAGAATGTACTGGTGAAAATTCAGCAAACAAGGAGGAAAGAATATAAAATATATAAGTGGAATGTTAAGGAGTTGATACAGGAAAGCAAAGAAAGAGGATATGAAGATTTTGGAAGAAAGTTAAGTGAAAAGTTTAAGGATAATAAAAAAGTATACTGAAAGAAGGTGAAAAATGAGAGAACTGGATGTAAGAGTGGAAATGTTAATGTGAGAAGTACAAATGGGGAGTTGCTGAATCAAAAGAAAGTGAAAGAAAGACAGAAAGTGAAAGAAAGACACAACAACCCCTTTAATTGTACTACTATTTTTGTTTCATCCACTCACCACCCCAAAATTCATTTCCTATGCATTCCTTGCCATACTTAGTCTCTCATGCATCTCTTCATGACTTTCTTTATTCCATCCAGTCATACCACATGCTCCTCTAAAATGACTCATTTCAACAGCCAGGATCATTGACCTCGGTGCCTCATCCCATGTCCAAGCTGCATAGGTTAGGGTTGGGAGGACTATGCTGTCCCTTCATTATTCCATTATGGGACCCAATAATTCTCCTACCTTTGTACTGATCTTACCCTTATCTCCCCTTCCATATCACCAAACCTACTAAAGAAAGCTCCTAAATACTTAAATTTTGTCACATCTTCCCATCTTTCTTCCCCTTACCTATAACATAGTTCACAGTCTTCCTTGCTCTATTGGGCTTTGCAAAATATACTTTCACTATACTTTCTGCATTAACCATGTCTTTGATCCTTCTATTCCATTCATCCAATATTTCAATAATATAAAAGTATTTCTTTATACTTTTCTTATTAAATTTCAGCCTTAATTTAATTTTATGTCCTCTTGTTCTTCTATCCTTACATCTCTCAAAGAACTGTTCTCTGTCTACATCACTGATCTGTTTTAAACATTCAAAAGTTGTGATCAGGTTAAATCTCACTTTTCTCTTTTCCAAAGTTGGCAAATTTAAAACTTCTAGCCTTTCCCTGTAACTTAGCTCCTCTTATTTGAGTACCATTTTCTGGACCTCCTCTATTACTGCTTAGTGCTTCTTCAGGTGCAAAGACCAAATTTGAGGAGCATAGTTTAGTTTAGGCCCTATGTATTGTATCAAAAACTTGCTAAATATATCCTTATCCTTATACTTGAAAGTTTTTCTGATATTTGCCAGCAAACAGTCTTCCTAAACTATTCTTCTAATATGAGACTCTGGTGGCAGATCAGGGAGGATGTCAACTCATAAAGTCCTTCCCACACACAGAATCCTAAAGCTTAGTCCCATCCCCATTACTTAACATTTGCTTGGTTTTATTTTCATTAACCATGGAGTCTGATTAGATCCCCTTGTAAGATGATGTAATCCTCACTTTTCACTTCCATCATGACTCTTGCATCACCTGCAAACATATTCAGGTAATGGTCTATACCTTCAGGCAAGTCATTTACTTAGTTCAAGAAGAGTAAAGGTCCTAAAACCAAACCCTGTGGTACTTCACTGGTCACCTCAAGTCACTTGCAGAAGGCTTCCCTGACATGTGTCCTTTACAGTTACCTGTTTGTACTGTAGGGATAGATTTTAACATTCACTGGGTCCCATTTCTTGAACACTCTCTACTATCAGACAACCTCTTGAATTCATGTCTGCTTTCTGCATAAAACAAGCCTTCACTTAATCTGTTCCAGTTATCCACCACTTTCATACTATAAAAGTATTTCTTCACATCCTAATCTACAAGTTTCTTACTTAATTTCATGTTATGTCCTCTGGTTCCTCTGGCTTTGATTGACTATGTAGCAGCGGATAAAAGACTGAGAAGGGCTGCGCCAGACACTAGAGTTGTGAGAGGATTCTTTGGAGACTCTGATCATTTCACAGTTCTTGTGGGGATAAATATTAGGGAGAGGTGGAGGTATGCTGTAAGAAGAATGGAGAGGTAAAAGTGCTGGCAAGCAAGAAAATGAATTAGAAAGAATGCAGGAAAGGGTATGAACAGAAGGTAACTGAAAGCTTCAATGGAAATGCAGTGAATGTAGGGAAGCAGTCACTTGTGAATGAGGTGCTTAAAATGTTTAAAGAAATACTATTAAGGTTGTAGAATTAGTAGTTTGATACAAGGTCGAAAGATATAGGAATAAAAAGGGCAATGCATGGTGGATGGAAGTGATTAGAAATGCTGTGGAAGAGAAGGAAAAAGCATATGGTAGATTGCTCAATAAGAATGTACTGGTGAAAATTCAGCAAACGAGGAGGAAAGAATATAAAAATGTAAGTGGAATGTTAAGGAGTTGATACAGGAAAGCAAAGAAAGAGGATATGAAGATTTTGGAAGAAAGTTAAGTAAAAAGTTTCGGGATGATAAAAAAATATACTGAAAGAAGGTAAAAAATGAGAGAACTGGATGTAAGAGTGGAAATGTTAATGTGAGAAGTACAAATGGGGAGTTGCTGAATCAAAAGGAAGTGAAAGAAAGACAGAAAGAGTATTTTGAACAACAAATGAACGTAGAAGATGGGGCGACAGCAGTTGTTACATGCACAGGTATGGAGGATGATCAGAAGAGGATGCAAGTTCAAGGGCCTATGGCAAAAAGGGAGGTAAGAAGGGTAATAATGAGGCTGAATGTAGGAAAGACACCTGGAGTGGATGGGGTCAGCTGAATGTAGGAAAGACACCGAGAGTGGATGGGGTCACAGCTAAAAAGCTGAAGTGTGGAGGAGAAAGTGTGATAGAGTATGGAGGAGAAAGTGTGATAGAGAGGATGCATTTGATATGTAATTTAGCATGGAAACAGAAGGTTGTGCAGTGCTGCAGCCGTAATGAAAAGAAAAATATTACTAAAACTGTATCAATCTTACATCTTTGTTTAGTTAAGAATATCAGGAGTAAATATAGAGTATTACAGGAAAACAGAAATCAGATAATACTATTAATAATAAAGGTTTTTTGCAGGAGCTTCATTTCTGCAAAAACACATCAGAAATTTCCAAATGACAGTGATAGAACAGGCCTAACAGAAAGCAAAACACTACAGTGAATGATATAAATGGTGAAATTCTACAGCTAAATGAAAGATATCAAAAGAAAACTATTCTGGCTTTCATACTGGCTTTTGCCGGTACAGATAATGACATCTGTTGAGTACTTGAATCACATAAAATAAACCAAGTTTTTCATATATAAGTGAGGGGAAACCACATTCCAGTGTTCATCTTATATTAAGTATTCCATTTTGTACATAATTAATACAACCCCAATGCCCTTTTTATGGAGTCCCTGCAACCTCAAGGCTGCACTCCATTCCCAAGGAGTGAGAAATTCCTCAACATTACTGTACTCCTTTCCATCCATTAACAATAATACAATCTTGCTTAGGTGACTTTATCCATGGTGTAACCACTTATTCCATTAATGATACAGCTAAACATATATGTTGTGATATGTACCAATATTCAGTATTCAACTATCATAAAGCAAACTAAATATAAAATGATAACTAAAGATATTCTGTATTCCACTGCATTGTAATCTAAGTTAATTTTTTAAGTGCCTTAGAAGACACCTTAATATTGATACTGATATCCTTATATGGGATCTACATACCTCACATATGAGTTCGAACATGAGTCATAAGCCTGTCTTTTCGATTGGATCGGAAAGAACAATATGGACAAGAAAAACGTTTCTCTCCAGAGTGAATACGAATGTGTTTTGTTAAATTTGACTTATCACTAGTCTGGTATGAGCATTCTTGACATGAGAAAGGCTTTTCCCCAGTATGAGTACGATAATGTTTTGTAAAATGAGATGGTTTGGAACAGGTGTAGTTGCATTCTGGACACTGATATCTTTCCATTCTGCTGTTGGTGAGGTTCTTCTCAGTGCTTGAGGCTCCTACCTTGCCAGCTATTTGGCTGTCATTATCCTGCCATACCTGTAGGGAATGTGTGTCTTATTCAGTTTATGACTATACTAAGTGATATTAGAAATAATTATCAATAATCATACTAACAATTACGTAAGAAAAGAAATATAAGTTATACACTAAAAGATCATTCAGTTTTTCTATCCTAACTCTCACATGAAAAGCAAAGTGCCACATGCAGAGTCTTCCTCAGACATTTTTGATCTTCCTGTATCTCTCAGTATTCAGGTGCTGAGCACCTGATTTCACTGAATATGTCAAAAGACAAATATATCTGAGAGGAAAAGATATCCAAAATTGGAGCATCTAGAAATATAAGGATAAAGTTACAATAACAAGGGAGATGGATATATATATATATATATATATATATATATATATATATATATATATATATATATATATATATATATATATATATATATATATATATATATTTTTTTTTTTTTTTTTTTTATACTTTGTCGCTGTCTCCCGCGTTTGCGAGGTAGCGCAAGGAAACAGACGAAAGAAATGGCCCAACCCTACCCATACACATGTACATACACACGTCCACACACGCAAATATACATACCTACACAGCTTTCCATGGTTTACCCCAGACGCTTCATATGCCCTGATTCAATCCACTGACAGCACGTCAACCCCGGTATACCACATTGATCCAATTCACTCTATTCCTTGCCCTCCTTTCACCCTCCTGCATGTTCAGGCCCCGATCACACAAAAGCTTTTTCACTCCATCTTTCCACCTCCAATTTGGTCTCCCACTTCTCATTCCCTCCACCTCCGACACATATATCCTCTTGGTCAATCTTTCCTCACTCATTCTCTCCATGTGCCCAAACCATTTCAAAACACCCTCTTCTGATCTCTCAACCACACTCTTTTTATTTCCACACATCTCTCTTACCCTTACGTTACTTACTCGATCAAACCACCTCACACCACACAGTGTCCTCAAACATCTCATTTCCAGCACATCTATCCTCCTGTGCACAACTCTATCCATAGCCCACGCCTTGCAACCATACAACATTGTTGGAACCACTATTCCTTCAAACATACCCATTTTTGCTTTCCGAGATAATGTTCTCGACTTCCACACATTCTTCAAGGCTCCCAGAATTTTTGCCCCCTCCCCCAACCTATGATCCACTTCCACTTCCATGATTCCATCCGCTGCCAGATCCACTCCCAGATATCTAAAACACTTTACTTCCTCCAGTTTTTCTCCATTCAAACATACCTCCCAATTGACTTGACCCTCAACAATACTGTACCTAATTACCTTGCTCTTATTCACATTTCCTCTTAACTTTCTTCTTTCACACACTTTACCAAACTCAGTCACCAGCTTCTGCAGTTTCTCACATGAATCAGCCACCAGCGCTGTATCATCAGCGAACAACAACTGACTTACTTCCCAAGCTCTCTCATCCCCAACAGACTTCATACTTGCCCCTCTTTCCAAAACTCTTGCATTCACCTCCCTAACAACCCCATCCATAAACAAATTAAACAACCATGGAGACATCACACACCCCTGCCGCAAACCTACATTCACTGAGAACCAATCACTTTCCTCTCTTCCTATACGTACACATGCCTTACATCCTCGATAAAAACTATATATACATATATATATATATATATATATATATATATACATATATATATATATATATATATATATATATATATATATATATATATATATATATATATATATATATATATATATATATTATCCCTGGGGATAGGGGATTAAGAATACTTCCCACGTATTTCCTGCATGTCGTAAAAGGCGACTAAAAGGGGAGGGAGCGGGAGGCTGGAAATCCTCCCCTCTCGTTTTTTTTTTTTCTTCTTTTTTAATTTTCCAGAAGAAGGTACAGAGAGGTGGGCCAGGTGAGGATATTCCACAAAGGCCCAGTCCTCTGTTCTTAACACCACCTCGCTAACGCGGGAAATGGTGAATAGTTTGAAAAAAAAAAAAAAATATATATATATATATATATATATATATATATATATATATATATATATATATGGGAGCGGGTGGCTGGAAATCCTCCCCTCTCGTTTTTATTTCATTTTCCAAAAGAAGGAGCAGAGAATGGGGCCAGGTGAGGATATTACCTCAAAGGCCCAGTCCTCTGTTCCTAACGCTACCTTGCTAATGCGGGAAATGGCGGATGGTGTGAAAGAAAGAAAGAAAGATATATATATATATATTTTTTTTTCAAACTATTTGCAATTTCCCGCATTAGCGAGGTAGCGTTAAGAACAGAGGACTGGGCCTTTGGGGGAATATCCTCACCTGGCCCCCTTCTCTGTTCCTTCTTTTGGAAAAAAAAAAAAAAAAACTTAAAAAAAAAAAAATGAGAGGGGAGGATTTCCAGCCCCCCCGCTCCCTTCCCTTTTAGTCGCCTTCTACGACACGCAGGGAGCACATGGGAAATATTCTTTCTCCCCTATCCCCAGGGATATATATATATATATATATATATATATATATATATATATATATATATGTATAAGTATATATTATCATGCTTGATTGCCGTTTCCTGCATTAGTGAGCTTGTGCCAGGAACAGGCAAAGAAAGACCTATCCTTTCACATACACATATACGGATATATATCTCTCTTACCCTTGCGTTACTTGCACGATCGGGCCACCTCGCAGCGCGCATTGTCCTCGAACATCTCATTTCCATATATTAATATATATATATATATATATATATATATATATATATATATATATATATATATATATATATATATATATATATATATGATATATATATATATATATTTTTTTTTTTTTTTGCTTTGTCGCTGTCTTCCGCATTTGCGAGGTAGCGCAAGGAAACAGACAAAAGAAATGGCCCAACCCACCCCCATACACATGTATATACATACGTCCACACATGGAAATATACATACCTACACAGCTTTCCATGGTTTACCCCAGATGCTTCACATGCCCCGATTCAATCCACTGACAGCACGTCAACCCCGGTATACCACATCGCTCCAAATCACTCTATTCCTTGCCCTCCTTTCACCCTCCTGCATGTTCAGGCCCCAATCACACAAAATCTTTTTCACTCCATCTTTCCACCTCCAATTTGGTCTCCCTCTTCTCCTCGTTCCCTCCACCTCCGACACATATATCCTCTTGGTTAATCTTTCCTCACTCATTCTCTCCATGTGACCAAACCATTTCAAAACACCCTCTTCTGCTCTCTCAACCACGCTCTTTTTATTTCCACACATCTCTCTTACCCTTACGTTACTTACTCGATCAAACCACCTCACACCACACATTGTCCTCAAACATCTCATTTCCAGCACATCCATCCTCCTGCGCACAACTCTATCCATAGCCCACGCCTCGCAACCATACAACATTGCTGGAATCACTATTCCTTCAAACATACCCATTTTTGCTTTCCGAGATAATGTTCTCGACTTCCACACATTCTTCAAGGCTCCCAGAATTTTCGCCCCCTCGTGCCCCCTCCCCCACCCTATGATCCACTTCCGCTTCCATGGTTCCATCCACTGCCAGATCCACTCCCAGATATCTAAAACACTTCACTTCCTCCAGTTTTTCTCCATTCAAACTCATCTCCCAATTGACTTGACCCTCAACCCTACTGTACCTAATAACCTTGCTCTTATTCACATTTACTCTTAACTTTCTTCTTTCACACACTTTACCAAACTCAGTCACCAGCTTCTGCAGTTTCTCACATGAATCAGCCACCAGCGCTGTATCATCAGCGAACAACAACTGACTCACTTCCCAAGCTCTCTCATCCCCAACAGACTTCATACTTGCCCCTCTTTCCAAAACTCTTGCATTCACCTCCCTAACAACCCCATCCATAAACCTGGCCCCATTCTCTGCTCCTTCTTATGGAAAATAAAATAAAAGCGAGAGGGGAGGATTTCCAGCCACCCGCTCCCATATATATATATATATATATATATTATCCCTGGGAATAGGGGAGAAAGAATACTTCCCATGTATTCCCTGCATGTCGTAGAAGGCGCCTAAAAGGGGAGGGAGTGGGGGGCTGGAAATCTTCCCCTCTCGTTTTTTTCAATTTTCCAAAAGAAGGAACAGAGAAAGGGGCCAGGTGAGGATATTTCCTCAAAGGCCCAGTCCTCTGTTCTTAACGCTGCCTCGCTAACGCGGGAAATGGCAAATAGTACTAAAAAAAGAATATATATATATATATATATATATATATACATTTTTTTTTTTTTTTTTTTTCATACTATTCGCCATTTCCCGCATTAGCGAGGTAGCGCTAAGAACAGAGGACTGGGCCTTTGAGGGAATATCCTCACCTGGCCCCCTTCTCTGTTCCTTCTTTTGGAAAAAAAAAAAAAAAAAAAAAAAAACGAGAGGGGAGGATTTCCAGCCCCCCACTCCCTTCCCTTTTAGTCGCCTTCTACGACACGCAGGGAATACGTGGGAAGTATATATATATATATATATATATATATATATATATATATATATATATATATATATATGGGTGATTATTGGTGCATATGCACCCGGGCATGAGAAGAAAGATCATGAGAGGCAAGTGTTTTGGGAGCAGCTGAATGAGTGTGTTAGTAGTTTTGATGCATGCGACCGGGTTATAGTGATGGGTGATTTGAATGCAAAGGTGAGTAATGTAGCAGTTGAGGGAATAATTGGTATACATGGGGTGTTCAGTGTTGTAAATGGAAATGGTGAAGAGTTTGTAGATTTATGTGCTGAAAAAGGACTGGTGATTGGGAATACCTGGTTTAAAAAGCGAGATATACATAAGTATACATATGTAAAAAGGAGAGATAGCCAGAGAGCGTTATTGGATTACGTGTTAATTGACAGGCGCGCGAAAGAGAGACTTTTGGATGTAAATGTGCTGAGAGGTGCAACTGGAGGGATGTCTGATCATTATCTTGTGGAGGCTAAGGTGAAGATATGTATGGGTTATCAGAAGAGTGAATGTTGGGGTGAAGAGGGTGGTGAGAGCAAGCGAGCTTGGGAAGGAGACTTGTGTGAGGAAGTACCAGGAGAGACTGAGTACAGAATGGAAAAAGGTGAGAACAATGGAAGTAAGGGGAGTGGGGGAGGAATGGGATGTATTTAGGGAATCAGTGATGGATTGTGCAAAAGATGCTTGTCGCATGAGAAGCGTGGGAGGTGGGTTGATTAGAAAGGGTAGTGAGTGATGGGATGAAGAAGTAAAATTATTAGTGAAAGAGAAGAGAGAGGCATTTGGACGATTTTTGCAGGGAAAAAATGAAATTGAGTGGGAGATGTATAAAAGAAAGAGACAGGAGGTCAAGAGAAAGGTGCAAGAGGTGAAAAAGGGGCAAATGAGAGTTAGGGTGAGAGAGTATCATTAAATTTTAGGGAGGACAAAAAGATGTTCTGGAAGGAGGTAAATAAAGTGTGTAAGACAAGGGAGCAAATGGGAACTTCAGTGAAGGGCACTAATGGGGAGGTGATAACAAGTAGTGGTAATGTGAGAAGGAGATGGAGTGAGTATTTTGAAGGTTTCTTGAATGTGTTTGATGATAGAGTGGCAGATATAGGGTGTCTTGGTCGAGGTGGTGTGCAAAGTTAGAGGGTTAGGGAAAATGATTTGGTAAACAGAGAAGAGGTAGCAAAAGCTTTGCGGAAGATGAAAGCCAGCAAGGCAGCAGGTTTGGATGGTATTGCAGTGGAATTTATCAAAAAAGGGGGTGACTGTGTTGTTGACTGGTTGGTAAGGTTATTTAATGTATGTATGACTCATGGTGAGGTGCCTGAGGATTGGCGGAATGCGTGCATAGTGCCATTGTACAAAGGCAAAGAGGATAAAAGTGAGTGCTCAAATTACAGAGGTGTAAGTTTGTTGAGTATTCCTGCTAAATTATATGGGAGGGTATTGATTGAGAGGGTGAAGGCATGTACAGAGTATCAGATTGGGGAAGAGCAGTGTGGTTTCAGAAGTGGTAGAGGATGTGTGGATCAGGTGTTTGCTTTGAAGAATGTATGTGAGAAATACTTAGAAAAGCAAATGGATTTGTATGTAGCATTTATGGATCTGGAGAAAGCATATGATAGAGTTGATAGAGATGCTCTATGGAAGGGATTAAGAATATATGGTGTGGGAGGCAAGTTGTTAGAAGCAGTGAAAAGTTTTTATCGAGGATGTAAATGCATGTGTACGTGTAGGAAGAGACGAAAGTGATTGGTTCTCAGTGAATGTAGGTTTGCGGCAGGGGTGTGTGATGTCTCCATGGTTGTTTAATTTGTTTATGGATGGAGTTGATAGGGAGGTGAATGCAAGAGTTTTGGAAAGAGGGGCAAGTATGAAGTCTGTTGGGGATGAGAGAGCTTGGGAAGTAAGTCAGTTGTTGTTTGCTGATGATACAGCGCTGGTGGCTGATTCATGTGAGAAACTGCAGAAGCTGGTGACTGAGTTTGGTAAAGTGTGTGAGAGAAGAAAGTTAAGAGTAAATGTGAATAAGAGCAAGGTTATTAGGTACAGTAGGGTTAAGGGTCAAGTCAATTGGGAGGTAAGTTTGAATGGAGAAAAACTGGAGGAAATAAAGTGTTTTAGATATCTGGGAGTGGATCTGGCAGTGGATGGAACCATGGAAGTGGAAGTGGATCATAGGGTGGGGGAGGGGGCAAAAATCCTGGGAGCCTTGAAGAATGTGTGGAAGTTGAGAACATTATCTCGGAAAGCAAAAATGGGTATGTTTGAAGGAATAGTGGTTCCAACAATGTTGTATGGTTGCGAGGCGTGGGCTATGGATAGAGTTGTGCGCAGGAGGATGGATGTGCTGGAAATGAGATGTTTGAGGACAATGTGTGGTGTGAGTTGGTGTGAGGTGGTTTGATCGAGTAAGTAACGTAAGGGTAAGAGAGATGTGTGGAAATAAAAAGAGCGTGGTTGAGAGAGCAGAAGAGGGTGTTTTGAAATGGTTTGGGCACATGGAGAGAATGAGAGAGGAAAGATTGACCAAGAGGATATATGTGTCGGAGGTGGAGGGAACTAGAAGAAGTGGGAGACCAAATTGGAGGTGGAAAGATGGAGTGAAAAAGATTTTGTGTGATCGGGGCCTGAACATGCAAGAGGGTGAAAGGAGGGCAAGGAATAGAGTGAATTGGATCAATGTGGTATACCGGGGTTGACGTGCTGTCAGTGGATTGAATCAAGGCATGTGTATGGGGGTGGGTTGGGCCATTTCTTTCGTCTGTTTCCTTGCGCTACCTCGCAAACGCGGGAGACAGCAACAAAGCAAAAAAAAAAAAAAATATTTATTTTATTTTATTTATATTGCTTTGTTGCTGTCTCCCGCATTAGCGAGGTAGGACAAGGAAACAGACGAAAGAATGGCCCAACCCACCCACATACACGTCCACATGCGCAAATATACATACCTATACATCTCAATGTATACATATATATATATATATATATACACACACAGACATACATATATACACATGTACATAAGCGAGGTAGCGCTAGGAAAAGACAACTAATGCCACATTCATTCACAGTCATTCTCTAGCTGTCATGTAATAATGCACCGAAACCACAGCTCCCTTTCCACATCCAGGCCCCACAGAACTTTCCATAGTTTACCCCAGACGCTTCACATACCCTGGTTCAATCCATTGACAGCATGTCGACCCCAGTATACCACATCGTTCCAATTCACACTATACCTTGCATGCCTTTCACCCTCCTGCATGTTCAGGCCCCGATCACTCAAAATCTTTTTCACTCCATCTTTCCACCTCCAGTTTGGTCTCCCACTTCTCCTCGTTCCCTCCACCACTGACACATATATCCTCTTGGTCAATCTTTCCTCACTTGTTCTCTCCATGTTACCAAACCGTATCAAAACACTCTCTTCTGCTCTCTCAACCACACTCTTATTATTACCACACATCTCTCTTACCCAATCATTACTTACTCGATCAAACCACCTCACACCACATATTGTCCTAAAACATCTCATTTCCAGCACATCCACCCTCCTGTGCGCAACTCTATCCATAGCCCACGCCTCGCAACCATACAACATTGTTGGAACCACTATTCCTTCAAACATACCCATTTTTGCTTTCGGAGATAATGTGCTCGACTTCCAAACATTCTTCAAGGCTCCCAGAATTTTCGCCCCCTCCCCCACCCTATGATTCACTTCCACTTCCATGGTTCTACCCGCTGCCAGATCCACTCCCAGATATCTAAAACACTTCACTTCCTCCAGTTTTTCTCCATTCAAACTTACCTCCCAATTGACTTGTCCCTCAACCCTACTGTACCTAATAACCTTGCTCTTATTCACATTTACTCTCAGCTTTCTTCTTTCATGTACTTTACCAAACTCAGTCACCAGCTTCTGCAGTTTCTTACACGAATCAGCCACCAGTGCTGTATCATCAGCGAACAACAACTGACTCACTTCCTAAGCCCTCTCATCCACAACAGACTGCATACTTGCCCCTCCTTCCAAAACTCTTGCATTCACCTCCCTAACAACCCCATCCATAAACAAATTAAACACCCATGGAGACATCACACACCCCTGCCACAAACCTACATTCACTGAGAACCAATCACTTTCCTCTCTTCCTACACATACACATGCCTTACATCCTCGATAAAAACTTGTCACTGCTTCTAACAACTTGCCTCCCACACCATATATTCTTAATACCTTCCACAGAGCATCTCTATCAACTCTATCATATGCCTTCTCCAGATCCATAAATGCTACATACGAATCCATTTGCTTTTCTAAGTATTTCTCACATACATTCTTCAAAGCAAACACCTGATCCACACATCCTCTACCACTTCTGAAACCACACTGTTCTTCCCCAGTCTGATGCTCTGTACATGCCTTCACTCTCTCAATTAATACCCTCCCATATAATTTCCCAGGAATACTCAACAAACTTATACCTCTGTAATTTGAGCACTCACTTTTATCCTCTTTGCCTTTGTACAAGGGCACAATGCAAGCATTCAGCAAATTCTCAAGCACCTCACCATGAGTCATACATACATTAAATAACCTTACCAACCAGTCAACAATACAGTCACCCCCTTTTGAATAAATTCCACTGCAATACCATCCAAACCCGCTGCCTTGCTGGCTTTCATCATCCGCAAAGCTTTTACTACCTCTTTTCTGTTTACCAAATCATTTTACATAACCCTCTCACTTTAAACACCACCTCGACCAAAACACCCTATATCTGCCACTCTGTCATCAAACACATTCAACTAACCTTCAAAATACTCACTCCAACTCCTTCTCACATCACCACTACTCGTTATCACCTCCCCATTAGCCCCCTTCACTGAAGTTCCCCTTTGTTCCCCTGTCTTACGCACTTTATTTACCTCCTTCCAAAACATCTTTTTATTCTCCCTAAATTTCAATAATACTTTCATACCCTATCTCTCATTTGCCCCCCTCTTTATCTCTTCCACCTTTCTCTTGACCTCCTGTCTCTTTCTTTTATACATCTCCCAGTCATTTGAATTATTTCCCTGCAAAAAAAAAAAAAAAAAAATAATTCAAATGCCTCTCCCTTCTCTTTTACTAATAATCTTACTTCTTCATCCCACCACTCACTAACCTTTCTAATCTACCCACCTCCCACACTTCTCATGCCACAAGCATCTTTTGCGCAAGCCATGGCTGCTTCCCTAAATACATCCCATTACTCCCCCTTACGTCCTTTGTTCTCACCTTTTTCCATTCTGTAATCAGTCTCTCCTGGTACTTCCTCACACAAGTCTCCTTCCCAAGCTCACTTACTCTCACCACTCTCTATATATTTTTTATTTTATTTATTTTATTTTGCTTTGTCGCTGTCTCCCGCGTTAGCGAGGTAGCGCAAGGAAACATACAAAAGAATGGCCCAACCCACCACATACACATGTACATACATACACGTCCACACACACAAATATACATACCTATACATCTCAATGTATACATATATATACACACACAGACATATATATATATATACACATGTACATAATCATACTGTCTGCCTTTATTTATTCCCATCACCACCTCACCACACATGGAATAGCAACCCTCTCCCCTCTCATGTGTGCGAGGTAGAGCTAGGAAAAGACAACAAAGGCCCTATTCGTTCACACTCAGTCTCTAATTGTCATGTAATAATGCACCGAAACCACAGCTCCCTTTCCACATCCAGGCCCCACACAACTTTCCATGGTTTACCCCAGATGCTTCACATGCCCTGGTTCAATCCATTGACAGCACGTCGACCCCAGTATACCACATCGTTCTAATTCACTCTATTCCTTGCACGCCTTTCACCCCCCTGCATGTTCAGGCCCCAATCACTCAAAATCTTTTTCACTCCATCTTTCCACCTCCAATTTGGTCTCTTACTTCTCCTCGTTCCTTCCACTTCTGACACATATATCCTCTTGGTCAATCTTTCCTCACTCATTCTCTCCATGTGACCAAACCATTTCAAAACACCCTCTTCTGCCCTCTCAACCACACTCTTTTTATTTCCACACATCTCTCTTACCCTTACATTACTTACTCGATCAAACCACCTCACACCACATATTGTCCTCAAACATCAACCCTCCTGCGCACAGCTCTATCCATAGCCCACGCCTCGCAACCATACAACATTGTTGGAACCACTATTCCTTCAAACATACCCATTTTTACTTTCCGAGATAATGTTCTCGACTTCCAAACATTCTTCAAGGCTCCCAGAATTTTCGCCCCCTCCTCCACCCTATGATTCACTTCCGCTTCCATGGTTCCATCCGCTGCCAGATCCACTCCCAGATATCTAAAACACTTTATTTCCTCCAGTTTTTCTCCATTCAAAATTACGTCCCAATTGGCTTGACCCTCAACCCGACTGTACCTAATAACCTTGCTCTTATTCACATTTACTCTTAACTTTCTTCTTTCACACACTTTACCAAACTCAGTCACCAGCTTCTGCAGTTTCTCACATGAATCAGCCACCAGCGCTGTATCGTCAGCGAACAACAACTGACTCACTTCCCAAGCTCTCTCATCCCCAACAGACTTCATACTTGCCCCTCTTTCCAAAACTCTTGCATTTACCTCCCTAACAACCCCATCCATAAACAAATTAAACAACCATGGAGACATCACACACCCCTGCCGCAAACCTACATTCACTGAGAACCAATCACTTTCCTCTCTTCCTACTCGTACACATGCCTTACATCCTCGATAAAAACTTGTCACTGCTTCTAACAACTTGCCTCCCACACCATATATTCTTAATACCTTCCACAGAGCATCTCTATCAACTCTATCATATGCCTTCTCCAGATCCATAAATGCTACATACAAATCCATTTGCTTTTCTAAGTATTTCTCACATACATTCTTCAAAGCAAACACCTGATCCACACATCCTCTACCACTTCTGAAACCACACTGCTCTTCCCCAATCTGATGCTCTGTACATGCCTTCACCCTCTCAATCAATACCCTCCCATATACTTTACCAGGAATACTCAACAAACTTATACCTCTGTAATTTGAGCACTCACTCTTATCCCCTTTGCCTTTGTACAATGGCACTATGCACGCATTCCGCCAATCCTCAGGCACCTCACCATGAGTCATACATACATTAAATAACCTTACCAACCAGTCAACAATACAGTCACCCCCTTTTTTAATAAATTCCACTGCAATACCATCCAAACCTGCTGCCTTGCCGGCTTTCATCTTCCGCAAAGCTTTCACTACCTCTTCTACCTCCTACCTCCTAGTAGAATGTTATATAGTGTCGAGGTGTGGGCTATAGATAGAGTTGTGTGCAGGAGGGTGGATGTGTTGGAATGAGATGTTTGAGGACAATATGTGGTGTGAGGTGGTTTGATCGAGTAAGTAATGAAAGGGTAAGAGAGATGTGTGGTAATAAAAAGAGTGTGGTTGAGAGAGCAGAAGAGGGTGTTTTGAAATGGTTTGGTCACATGGAGAGAATGAGCGATGAAAGATTGACAGAGATGATATATGTGTCACATGGAGAGAATGAGTGAGGAAAGATTGACAGAGATGATATATGTGTCAGAGGTGAAGGGAATGAGAAGTGGGAGACCAAATTAGAGGTGGAATGATGGAGTGAAAAAGATTTTGAGCGAGCAGGGCCGAACACGCAGGAGGGTGAAAGGCGTGCAAGGAATAGAGTGAAATGGAACGATGTGGTATACCAGGGTCGACATGCTGTCAATGGATTGAATCAGGGCATGTGAAGTGTCTGGGGTAAACTATGGAAAATTTCGTGGGGCCTGGATGTGGAAATGGAGCTGTGGTTTCGGGGCATTATACATGATAGCTAGAGACCAAGTGTTAACGAATGTGGCCTTTATTTTCTTTTCCTAGCGCTACCTCATGCGCATGCGGGGGGAGGGGGTTGTCATTTCATGTGTGGCTGGGTGGCGACGGGAATGAATAAGTCAGCAAGTATGAATGAATAAGGGCAGCAAGTATGAATTATGTACATGTGTATATATGTATATGTCTGTGTATGTATATATATGCATATGTTGAATTGTATAGGTATGTATATGTGCATGTGTGGACATGTATGGATATACATATGTATGTGGGTGGGTTGGGCCATTCTTTCATCTGTCTCCCTGCGCTACCTCGCTAATGCAGGAGACCGACAAAGTATAATGAAAAAATAAATGAAATATATATATATATATATATATATATATATATATATATATATATATATATATATATATATATATATATATATATATATATTCATTTATTTATTTATTTTTATTTTGGTTTGTCGCTGTCTCCTGCGTTTGCGAGGTAGCGCAAGGAAGCAGATGAAAGAAATGGCACAACCCACCCCCATACACGTTTATACATACACGTCCACACATGCAAATATTGTATACATCATATCTATACATCTCAATGTACACATATATATACACACACAGACACATACATATATATCCATGCACACAATTCACACTGTCTGCCTTTATTCATTCCCATCGCCACCTTGCCACACATGGAATACCATCCCCCTCACCCCTCATGTACGCGAGGTAGCGCTAGGAAAAGACAACAAAGGCCCCATTCGTTCACATTCAGTCTCTAGCTGTCATGCAATAATGCCCGAAACTACAGCTCCCTTTCCACATCCAGGCCCCACACAACTTTCCATGGTTTACCCCAGACGCTTCACATGCCCTGATTCAATCCACTGACAGCACGTCAACCCCGGTATACCACATCGATCCAATTTACTCTATTCCTTGCCCGCCTTTCACCCTCCTACATGTTCAGGCCCCAATCACTCAAAATCTTTTTCACTCCATCTTTCCACCTACAATATCTCCCACTTCCCCTCGTTCCCTCCACCTCTGACACATATATCCTCTTGGTCAATCTTTCCTCACTCATTCTCTCCATGTGCCCAAACCATTTCAAAACACACTCTTCTGCTCTCTCAACCACGCTCTTTTTATTTCCACACATCTCTCTTATCCTTACATTACTTACTCGATCAAACCACCTCACACCACACACTGTCCTCAAACATCTCATTTCCAGCACATCCACCCTCCTGCGCACAACTCTATCCATAGCCCACGCCTCGCAACCATACAGCATTGTTGAAACCACTATTCCTTCAAACATACCCATTTTTGCTTTCTGAGATAATGTTCTCGACTTCCACACACTCTTCAAGGCTCCCAGGATTTTTGCCTCCTCCCCCACCCTATGATTCACTTCCGCTTCCATGGTTCCATCCGCTGCCAGATCCACTCCCAGATATCTAAAACACTTCACTTCCTCCAGTTTTTCTCCATTCAAACTTACCTTCCAATTGACTTGACCCTCAACCCTACTGTACCTAATAACCTTGCTCTTATTCACATTTACTCTTAACTTTCTTCTTTCACACACTTTACCAAACTCAGTCACCAGCTTCTGCAGTTTCTCACATGAATCAGCCACCAGCGCTGTATCATCAGCGAACAACAACTGACTCACTCCCCAAGCTCTCTCATCCATATATATATATATATATATATATATATATATATATATATATATATATATATATATATATATATATATATATATATATATATTTCATGTGTGGCGGGGTGGCGACGGGAATGAATAAGGACAGCAAGTATGAATGAATAAGGGCAGCAAGTATGAATTATGTACATGTGTATATATGTATATGTCTGTGTATGTATATATATGTATATGTTGAATTGTATAGGTATGTATATGTGCATGTGTGGACATGTATGGATATACATATGTATGTGGGTGGGTTGGGCCATTCTTTCATCTGTTTCCCTGTGCTACCTAGCTAATGCGGGAGACAGTGACAAAGTATAATGAAAAAAATAAATAAAATATATATATATATATATATATATATATATATATATATATATATATATATATATATATATATATATATATTTTTTTTTTTTTTATACTTTGTCGCTGTCTCCCGCGTTTGCGAGGTAGCGCAAGGAAACAGACGAAAGAAATGGCCCAACCCCCCCCCCCCATACACATATACATACACACGTCCACACACGCAAATATACATACCTACACAGCTTTCCATGGTTTACCCCAGACGCTTCACATGCCTTGCTTCAATCCACTGACAGCACGTCAACCCCTGTATACCACATGACTCCAATTCACTCTATTTCTTGCCCTCCTTTCACCCTCCTGCATGTTCAGGCCCCGATCACACAAAATCTTTTTCACTCCATCTTTCCACCTCCAATTTGGTCTCCCTCTTCTCCTCGTTCCCTCCACCTCCGACACATATATCCTCTTGGTCAATCTCTCCTCACTCATTCTCTCCATGTGCCCAAACCATTTCAAAACACCCTCTTCTGCTCTCTCAACCACGCTCTTTTTATTTCCACACATCTCTCTTACCCTTACGTTACTTACTCGATCAAACCACCTCACACCACACATTGTCCTCAAACATCTCATTTCCAGCACATCCATCCTCCTGCGCACATCTCTATCCATAGCCCACGCCTCGCAACCATACAACATTGTTGGAACCACTATTCCCTCAAACATACCCATTTTTGCTTTCCGAGATAATGTTCTCGACTTCCACACATTTTTCAAGGCTCCCAAAATTTTCGCCCCCTCCCCCACCCTATGATCCACTTCCGCTTCCATGGTTCCATCCGCTGACAGATCCACTCCCAGATATCTAAAACACTTCACTTCCTCCAGTTTTTCTCCATTCAAACTCACCTCCCAATTGACTTGACCCTCACCCCTACTGTACCTAATAACCTTGCTCTTATTCACATTTACTCTCAACTTTCTTCTTCCACACACTTTACCAAACTCAGTCACCAGCTTCTGCAGTTTCTCACATGAATCAGCCACCAGCGCTGTATCATCAGCGAACAACAACTGACTCACTTCCCAAGCTCTCTCATCCCCAACAGACTTCATATTTGCCCCTCTTTCCAGGACTCTTGCATTTACCTCCCTTACAACCCCATCCATAAACAAATTAAACAACCATGGAGACATCACACATCCCTGCCGCAAACCTACATTCACTGAGAACCAATCACTTTCCTCTCTTCCTACACGTACACATGCCTTACATCCTCGATAAAAACTTTTCACTGCTTCTAACAACTTGCCTCCCACACCATATATTCTTAATACCTTCCACAGAGCATCTCTATCAACTCTATCATATGCCTTCTCCAGATCCATAAATGCTACATACAAATCCATTTGCTTTTCTAAGTATTTCTCACATACATTCTTCAAAGCAAACACCTGATCCACACATCCTCTACCACTTCTGAAACCGCACTGCTCTTCCCCAATCTGATGCTCTGTACATGCCTTCACCCTCTCAATCAATACCCTCCCATATAATTTACCAGGAATACTCAACAAACTTATACCTCTGTAATATATATATATTTTTTTTTTTTTTTTTTTTTATACTTTGTCGCTGTCTCCCGCGCTTGCGAGGTAGCGCAAGGAAACAGACGAAAGAAATGGCCCAACCCCCCCCCATACACATGTACATACACACGTCCACACACGCAAATATACATACCTACACAGCTTTCCATGGTTTACCCCAGACGCTTCACATGCCTTGCTTCAATCCACTGACAGCACGTCAACCCCTGTATACCACATGACTCCAATTCACTCTATTTCTTGCCCTCCTTTCACCCTCCTGCATGTTCAGGCCCCGATCACACAAAATCTTTTTCACTCCATCTTTCCACCTCCAATTTGGTCTCCCTCTTCTCCTCGTTCCCTCCACCTCCGACACATATATCCTCTTGGTCAATCTCTCCTCACTCATTCTCTCCATGTGCCCAAACCATTTCAAAACACCCTCTTCTGCTCTCTCAACCACGCTCTTTTTATTTCCACACATCTCTCTTACCCTTACGTTACTTACTCGATCAAACCACCTCACACCACACATTGTCCTCAAACATCTCATTTCCAGCACATCCATCCTCCTGCGCACATCTCTATCCATAGCCCACGCCTCGCAACCATACAACATTGTTGGAACCACTATTCCCTCAAACATACCCATTTTTGCTTTCCGAGATAATGTTCTCGACTTCCACACATTTTTCAAGGCTCCCAAAATTTTCGCCCCCTCCCCCACCCTATGATCCACTTCCGCTTCCATGGTTCCATCCGCTGACAGATCCACTCCCAGATATCTAAAACACTTCACTTCCTCCAGTTTTTCTCCATTCAAACTCACCTCCCAATTGACTTGACCCTCACCCCTACTGTACCTAATAACCTTGCTCTTATTCACATTTACTCTCAACTTTCTTCTTCCACACACTTTACCAAACTCAGTCACCAGCTTCTGCAGTTTCTCACATGAATCAGCCACCAGCGCTGTATCATCAGCGAACAACAACTGACTCACTTCCCAAGCTCTCTCATCCCCAACAGACTTCATATTTGCCCCTCTTTCCAGGACTCTTGCATTTACCTCCCTTACAACCCCATCCATAAACAAATTAAACAACCATGGAGACATCACACATCCCTGCCGCAAACCTACATTCACTGAGAACCAATCACTTTCCTCTCTTCCTACACGTACACATGCCTTACATCCTCGATAAAAACTTTTCACTGCTTCTAACAACTTGCCTCCCACACCATATATTCTTAATACCTTCCACAGAGCATCTCTATCAACTCTATCATATGCCTTCTCCAGATCCATAAATGCTACATACAAATCCATTTGCTTTTCTAAGTATTTCTCACATACATTCTTCAAAGCAAACACCTGATCCACACATCCTCTACCACTTCTGAAACCGCACTGCTCTTCCCCAATCTGATGCTCTGTACATGCCTTCACCCTCTCAATCAATACCCTCCCATATAATTTACCAGGAATACTCAACAAACTTATACCTCTGTAATATATATATATTTTTTTTTTTTTTTTTTTTTTATACTTTGTCGCTGTCTCCCGCGCTTGCGAGGTAGCGCAAGGAAACAGACGAAAGAAATGGCCCAACCCCCCCCCATACACATGTACATACACACGTCCACACACGCAAATATACATACCTACACCGCTTTCCATGGTTTACCCCAGACGCTTCACATGCCTTGGTTCAATCCACTGACAGCACGTCAACCCCTGTATACCACATCGCTCCAATTCACTCTATTCCTTGCCCTCCTTTCACCCTCCTGCATGTTCAGGCCCCGATCACACAAAATCTTTTTCACTCCATCTTTCCACCTCCAATTTGGTCTCCCACTTCTCCTCGTTCCCTCCACCTCCGACACATATATCCTCTTGGTCAATCTTTCCTCACTCATTCTCTCCATGTGCCCAAACCATTTCAAAACACCCTCTTCTGCTCTCTCAACCACGCTCTTTTTATTTCCACACATCTCTCTTACCCTTACGTTACTTACTCGATCAAACCACCTCACACCACACATTGTCCTCAAACATCTCATTTCCAGCACATCCATCCTCCTGCGCACAACTCTATCCATAGCCCACGCCTCGCAACCATACAGCATTGTTGGAACCACTATTCCTTCAAACATACCCATTTTTGCTATATAAAGAGAAATATACATAAGTATACATATGTGAGTAGGAGAGAAGGTCAAAGGGCATTATTGGATTACATGTTAATTGATAGGTGTGTAAAAGAGACTTTTGGATGTAAATGTTCTGAGAGGGGCAGCTGGAGGGATGTCTGATTACTATCTTGTGGAGGTAAAAGTGAAGATATGTAAAGGTTTTCAGAGAAAAAGAGAGAATGTTCGGGAGAAAAGAGTGGTGAGAGTAAGTGACCTTGGAAATGAGACTTGTGTGAGGAAGTACCAGGAGAGATTGAGCGTAGAATGGCAAAAGGTGAGAACAAAGACATGAGGGAAGTGGGGAGAAATGGGATGTATTTAGGGAAGCTTGTGCAAAAGATGCATGCGACATGAGAAAGGTGGTTGGTGCGCAGATTAGAAAGGGTCGTGAGTGGTGGGATGAGGAAGTAAGGTTATTGGTGAAGGAGAAGAGATAGGCATTTGGAAGATTTTTGCAGGAGCATAGTGTAAATGACTGGGAGATGTATAAAAGAAAGCAGCATGAGGCGAAGAGAAAGGTGCAAGAGGTGAAAAAGTGATCAAATGAGAGTTGGGGTGAGAAAGTATCATTCAGTTTTAGGGAGAATAAAATGATTCTTTGGAAGGAGGTAAATAATATGCGTGAGACAAGAGAACAAATGGGAACATCGGTAAAGGGGGCTAATGGGGAGGTAATAACAAGTAGTGTTGAAGTGAGGAGATGGAATGAGTATTTTGAAGGTTTGTTGAATGTGTCTGAAGATAGTGTGGTAGATATAGGGTGTTTTGGTTGGGGTAGTGTGTGAAGTGAGAGGGTCAGGGAGAATGGTTTAGTAAACCGAGAAGAGGTAGTGAAAGCTTTGTGGAAGATGAAAGCCAGCAAGGCGGTGGGTTTGGGAGGTATTGCAGTGGAATTTATTAGAAAAAGGGTTGACTGTTATTGATTGGTTGGTAAGGATTTTCATTGTATGTATGGATCACGGTGAAGTCCCTGAGGATTGGCAGAATGCATGCAAAGTGCCATTGTACAAAGGCAAAGGGGATAAAGATGAGTGTTAAATTACAGAGGCATATGTCTGTTGAGTATTCCTGGGAAATTATATGGGAGAGATTTGATTGAGAGGGTAAAGGCATGTACAGAGCATCAGATTGGGGAAGAACAGTGTGGTTTCAGAAGTGGTAGAGGATGTGTGGATCGGGCGTTTGCTTTGAAGAATGTATTTGAGAAATACTTAGAATAACGGATGGGTTTGTACGTAGCATTTATGGGTCTGGAGAAGGCATATGATATGGTTGATAGAGATGCTCTGTACAAGGTTTTAAGAGTATATGGTGTGGGAGGTAAGTTGCTGGAAGCAGTGAAAAGTTTTTACCAACGATGTAAGGCATGTGTACGAGTAGGAAGAGTGAAAAGTGATTGGTTCCCAATGAAAGTTGGTTTATGGCAGGGGTGCGTGATGTCTCCATGGTTGTTTAATTTGTTTATGGATGGGGTTGTTAGGGAAGTGAATGCAAGAGCTTTGGAGAGAGGGGCAAGTATGCAGTCTGTTGTGGATGAGAGGGCTTGGAAAGTGAGTCAGTTGTTGTTCACTGATGATACAGCACTGGTGGCTGATTCGGGTGAGAAACTGGGAAGGTTGGTGACTGAGTTTGGTAAAGTGTGTGAAAGGAGAAAGTTGTGAGTGAATGTGAATAAGAGCAAGGTTATTAGGTTCAGTAGGGTTGAGGGGCAAGTTAATTGGGAGGTAAGTTTGAATGGAGAAAAACTGGAAGAAGTGAAGTGTTTTAGATATCTGTGAGTGGACTTAGCAGCAGATGGAACCATGAAAGCAGAGGTGAGTCATGGGGGGATGGGGCGAAGGTTCTGGGAGCATTGAAGAAAGTGTGGAAGGCAAGAGCATTATCTCAGAGAGCAAAAATGGGTATGTTTGAAGGAATAGTTGTTCCAACAATGTTATATGGGCTATATAGATAGTGTTGTGCAAAGGAGGGTGGATGTGTTGGAAGTGAAATGTTTCAGGAAAGTATATTTTGTGAGGTGGTTTGATCAAGCAAGTAATGAAAGGGTAAGAGGGATGTATGGTAATAATAAGAGTGTGGTTGAGAGAGCAGAAGAGGGTGTATTGAAATGGGTTAGAAACATGGAGAGAATGAGCGAGGAAAGATTGACAAAGAGGATATATGTGTCAGAGGTGGAGGGAACAAGGAGAAACATGAATCCAAATTGGAGGAGGAAAGGTCGGAGTGAAAAAGATTTTGAGTGATCAGGACCTGAACATACAAGAGGGTGAAAGGCTTACAAAGAATAGAGTGAATTGGAACAATGTTGTATACCGGGCTTGATGTGCTGTCAATGGATTGAACCAGGGCATATGAAGCATTTGGGGTAAACCATGGAAAGGTCTGTGGGGCCTGGATGTGGAAAGGGAGTGGTGTTTCAATGCATTACACATGACAGCTAGAGACTGAGTGTGAACAAATGTGGCCTTTTTGTCTTTTCCTGGCACTACCTCACTGGATGGGGGGGGGGCTGTGTGGCAGAGTGGTGACAGGAGTGGATAAAGGCAGTAAGTATGAATATGCATATGTGTATATATGTATATGTCTGCATGTGTATATGTATGTATACGTTAAAATGTATATAAAATGTATATATGGGTGTATGGGCATTTATGTACATAATTGTTATGAGAGGTTGAGCTATTTTTTGTCTGTTTGCTTGCTCTACCTCACTGATGCAGGAAACAGCGATTAAGTATAATAAATAGATAAATATATATATTTTCTTTCATACTATTCGCCATTTCCCGCACTAGCGAGGTAGCATTAAGAACAGAGGACTGAGCCTTTGAGGGAATATCCTCACTTGGTCCCCTTCTTTGTTCCTTCTTCTGGAAAATTAAAAATGAGAGGGAAGGATTTCCAGCCCCCTGTTCCCTCCCCTTTTAGTTGCCTTCTATGATACACAGGGAATAAATGGGAAGTAGCAAGGTGGCACAAGGAAACAGACAAAAGAATGACCCAACCTACACACATGCACATGTATATACATAAACGCCCACACACGCACATATACATACCTCTACATTTCAACGTATACATACATATACACAGACATATACATATATACACATATACATATTCATACTTGCTGCCTTCATCCATTCCCGTCATCACTCTGCCAAACATGAAATGGCACCCACCTCTCCCCAATGCGCACACAAGGTAGCACTAGGAAAAGACAACAAAGGCCACATTCGTTCACACTCAGTCTCTAGCTGTCATGTGTAATGCACCGAAACCACAGCTCCCTTTCCATATCCAGGCCCCAGAAAACTTTCCATGGTTTACCCCAGATGCTTCACATGCCCTGGTTCAATCCTCCGACGGTAAGTCAACCCCAGTATACCACATCACACTATTCCCTGCACACCTTTCACCCTCATGTATGTTGAGGCCCCAACCGCTCAAAATCTTTTTCACTCCATCCTTCCACCTCCAATTTGGTCTCCCACTTCTTGTTCCTTCCACCTCTGACATATATATCCTCTTTGTCAATCTTTCCTCACTCATCCTCTCCATGTGACCAAACCATTTCAATACACCCTCTTCTGCTCTCTCAATCACACTCTTTTTATTACCAAACATCTCTCTTACCCTTTCATTACTTACTCAGTCATACCACCTCACACCACATATTGTCCTCAAACATTTCATTTCCAACACATCCACCCTCCTCCGCACAACCCTATCTATAGCTCATGCCTCACAACCATATAACATTGTTGAAACCACTATTCCTTCAAACATGCCCATTTTTGCTCTCCAAGATAATTTTCTTGCCTTCCACACTTTCTTCAATGTTCCTAGAACCTTCTCCCCCTCCCCCATCCTGTGACTCACTTCCGCTTCCATGGTTCCATCCACTGCCAATCCACTCCCAGATCTCTAAAACACTTCACTTTTTCCAGTTTTTCTCCATTCAAACTTACCTCCCAATTTACTTGTCCCTCAACCCTACTGAACCTAATAACCTTGCTCTTATTCATATTTACTCTCAGCTTTCTTCTTACACAGACTTTACCAAACTCACTCACCAACTTCTCCAGTTTCTCACCTGAATCAGCCACCAGCACTGTATCATCAGCAAACAACAAGTAACTCACTTCCCAAGCCCTCTCATCCACAACAGACTGCATACTTGCCCCTCTTTCCAAAACTTTTGCATTCACCTTCCTAACAACCCCATCCATAAACAAATTAAACAACCATGGAAACATCACACACCCCTGCCGCAAACCTACATCCACTGAGAACCAATCACTTTCCTCTCTTCCTACTCATAAATATGCCTTACATCCTTGGTAAAAACTTTACACTGCTCCTAGCAACTTACCTCCCACACCAAATACTCTTAATACCTTCCACAAAGCATCTCTATCAACTCTATCATATGCCTTCCCCAGATCCATAAATGCTACATACAAATCCATCTGTTTTTCTAAGTATTTCTCACATACATTCTTCAAAGCAAACACCTGATGCACACATCCACTACCACTTCTGAAACCACACTGCTCTTCCCCAGTCTGATGCTCTGTACATGCCTTTACCCTCTCAATCAATATCCTCCCATATAATTTCCCAGGAATACTCAACAAACTTATACCTCTGTAATTTTAACACTCACCTTTGTTCCCTTTGCCTTTGTACAATGGTACTATGCATGCATTCAGCCAATCCTCAGGCATTTCACCATGAACCATACATACACT
Organism: Panulirus ornatus; assembly: GCF_036320965.1. Lineage (NCBI taxonomy): Eukaryota > Metazoa > Arthropoda > Malacostraca > Decapoda > Palinuridae > Panulirus > Panulirus ornatus. The sequence continues at coordinate 46,161,607 of NC_092243.1, read as the reverse complement.
GAAGATCCTTACCAACCAGTCAACAACACAGTCACCCTCTTTTTAATAAATTCCAGTGTAATACCATCCAAACCTGCTGCCTTGCTGGTTTTCATCTTCCACAAAGCTTTCACCACCTCTTCTCTGTTTACCAAATCATTTTCCCTGACCCTCTCACTTCGCACACCACCTTGACCAAAACACCCTATATCTACCACTCTCTCATCAAACACATTGAACAGACCTTCAAAATACTCACTCCATCTCTTTCCTTCACCACAACTTGTCATTACCTCCCCATTAGCCCCCTTCACCGATGTTATTTTTTTTTTTTATTGCCAGTTAGTAATGTGCAATGGGGGAAGATCTACATACTGTGCAAAGGTCTTATATGTCAGCTAAGCTACGTATTGATGGTGAAGGAAGTTGTTAATTGGAAAGAGTGTATGGATACTGTAAGGGGAAGACTATAGGCCAGAATGCTGATAGCACAGTTCGAGATAAGTTTTAAGGTGGCAGTTAGATGATGCTCTCTTGTCTTACACACTTTATTTACCTCCTTCCAAAACATCTTTTCATTCTCCCTAAAATCTAATGATACTCTCTCACCCCAACTCTCATTTAATCACTTTTTTACCTCTTGCACCTTTCTCTTGACCTCCTGTCTCTTTTATACATCTCCCAGTCATCCATATTACTTCCCTGCCAAAATCATCCAAACGCCTCTCTCTTCTCTTTCACTAATAATCTTACTTCTTCATCCCACCACTCACTACCCTTTCTAATCTGCCTACCTCCCATCTTTCTCATGCCTCAGGCATCTTTTGCACAAGCCATCACTTCTTCCCTAAATACATCCCATTCCTCCCCACTCCCCTCACATTATTTGCTCTCACCTTTTTCCATTCTGCAATCAATCTCTCCTGGTACTTCCTCGCACAAGTCTCCTTTCCAAGCTCACTTACTCTCACCACTCTCTTCATCCCAACATTATCTCTTCTTTTCTGAAAACCTCCACAAATCTTCACCTTCACCTCCACAAGATGATGATCAGACATCCCTTCAGTTGCTCCTCTCAGCACATCAAAATCCAAAAGTCTCCCTTTCACATGCTTATCAATTTACATGTAGTTCAATAATGCTCTCTGGTCATCTCTCCTACTTACATACGTATACTTATGTGTATCTCTCATTGTACAGACCTTCAACTTTACAATTCTTTGTGTATTCAATAATAGAAGATTCAATGTTGTTTCTCCTGGTAAAGGAATTACAGTAAATATATGAATCAGCATCACTGCAATCAATACAATGGTCATGATTTTTTTACATGATTAGACAGAGCATTTGATTCCATTCCTGTTCTTATACTATAATTATCACACACACCACTGTGACCTCTTGCAATATGGATACCACACAGCTCTTCCATTACTTGTCTACAAGCTCGCCTGGTATTTTCCCCTTTGTTACTGCTTACTCCAAATCATTAATCAAGGCCCACTAACTGAAGTTACAATTTGAATTCCTTAAGAAATGCCTTGATGAACAAGTGCCTCCAAGATCCATCCTGACACAATGGGTATTGTTGATGTCTAGCTGACCATTTGATGAATTTCAAAATAGCATTTTGAAGAAATACATTGAATTAAAGAAGATTGAGATGGAGGAGGCCTTTCACTTTTCACAATTGAAGAAACGCACCTTTCAAATGGCTATAACTACACATGGAAGAATCGTATGTTGGACTATCACTATAACAGGTTAAGAAGTCAATGGAATAGTCTTCAAAGGAAACTGAACTCTAAGTTAGACCATGTTGTTGAAAACAGTGATTGGACTATGAATGAAACACTTCCTTTGTGGAGAACCTTTCCAATAAACAACTTGTCAAGGATTCTTTGTGTTCTTGGCTATGGTATAAGTTTCTTTGCTCAAACAAAGAAGTTACATGTGTTGATATTTCAAGATCATTTTGTAATTTGGAAAAGTACAGTGAATTATCTAATGATGAAGTGAACATTTGTAAAGGTGTAGTGTATGCCAATTTGTCAAAAACAGTTGCTCCAAATTGTCCAAAAAGATTCATCACTGCTATTAACAATATGAAGAAGGATTATGAAATATATACAACAAAAGCAGATAAGGACAACATAGTTGGGAATACAGACAAGTTAATTATTTACCAAAAATGAATGATCTTTTATATGATGATACAACATACTTTAAACTCAGTAGAAATCCCCTAGAAGCAGTTAATTCTTACTTTAATAAAGAATTGAAGTTGTTGAAAGGTAATGATTCATCTAAAGATTTTCATCATTGTCCCCTTTATTCCCAACTATGTATGGACTTATCAAAACACATCAGCCAAACTTTCCAGCAAAACCCATAGTGATTTCAGTGGTCTCAATCACATATAAATCATCAAAATGGTTAGTTTTCTATTAAGCCCACTTAATGGTAAGATATCAAATTCTAATACCATGAACAATAGAGATTTAATTAACAAGCTTAATGATATCCATGATGATTTTGATTTTAGACTGGTAAGTTTTGATGTTTCATCCTTGTTCACAAAAGTTCCAGCTGATGTCTTCTTGGAATATTTGGTTGATGTCTTGAATAGTCTAGAGTTCCCTGTTTCAAATTCTGAATTTATTGAATTGATAAAACTGTGTATTTCAGTTTAATGGAGAATATTATGCCCAAAAATTTGGTATGGTAAAAGGTAACCCTTTTCATCAGTATAAAGTAATCTTTACATGGAATTCTTTGAAACATAATTACTAAGGGATATCTCATCCTATAAGTCTAATGCAATTTGATTTAAGATGTAGATGTTCTTTGTGTTGGCTAGGATAGAACACATTCTAGATAAGTTTGACAGAACACATCCTAGATAAGTTTGACAACATATTATCAAACAATCCTGGGGATGTGATTTCTGTCGTGCAGTTAATGGGAGATTGGAAGAAATATTTGCAAAGTATAGAGAACTTATTAGCAAGTTCAAAGAAAGTTGTAGGAAGCTTATAATATCTGGATTGCTTTCAGGGCTTGACGTCAATTCCTGTACCATCAGTAGAATGTTGGAAATGAACAGAAGTATTGAAGCTCTCTGTAGGAAGGAGGATTGTGTGTTTGGTATAGACCTGTGGGACCATTTTAGTCATGATAGATCTCTGTATGCTAGGGATGGTCTTCACTTAAATGGAATAAGGAAAGCCTGCCTTGACAGAGCATTATATGAGATCATCAGGCATTTTTTTTATAGAGGTAAACTACTCAGAGGAGCAAATCATGGTCAAGCTAACAAAGGAACCAGGAGAATAGGGGAGGGTGAGGAGGTAGCCGTGGGAGGTGGGTTGGTGTGGGGGTAATATGATTGTGAAAGGGATCTGAGGGACAAAGCATCCAGTTTGACCACTATAAGGGTAGCAGTAGAGGATGAATGGGACATTGGCGGTAGAGATCCTTGGGGATTAGCCATATCCTCACAGACAGAGGAATTAGCAAAGAAAGGTTATGTAGGGTCAGTCTGGGACAACTCAGACAGTAAAAGCAGCAGATTAGCACAGCGACAGATCAACTCTCAAATATCTTTTGAGACCAAGACTGGTGGGGCCCAGCCAGTGTGGGGAGGGTTAGAGTAAGGCAGCAAACCCAGAACAGACGGAGAACCATCTCTCTCCCGCTGCTGCACATGCAGACATTAACAGTGATAATACAAACATGCATACCGACAGTAGAAAAAAAAAAAAAAAAGGCAAATTCAGTCCAGAAATCAAGGCTAAGAAAAATAAGTCTAAAATATAAAAATGCCCAGAGCATCATTACGAAATGTGATGAACTTATATCCTATGCAGTTACTGAAAAACCAAACATTATTGCAATCTCAAAAATGTGTGTAAATTCTGAGAATAAACACTTAATCACCTAGTTAGCAATACCCAGATGCAAACTATTTACAAAAGATCACTTATACAGGGTAGGCGGTGGAGTTTTTATCTACGTTGATAACAATCTAAGTGCTGTTAAGCAAAGTAGACACACACTTATGACTCTCTTTATATTGACATAACCGACAAGTTCAAAAGTAAACTACATCTCGGCATAATTTACAGACCCTAAGCAAAAAGAAGACACAAGATGTTATACAATGAAATCAAAACTATAGTAAACAGTAATGAGGTTATATTAGTAGGAGACTTCTACAGTCCAAACATAAACTGGAACACATTATCTGGCAACAGAGAGGGAACAAGACGATTGGAACTGATTGAAGATCCTTTTCTAGAACAGTTGATCAAAAAACCAAGTAGAGGTAAAAACATTTTTGATCTTGTCCTCACCAATGACAGAAACTTAATCAGTTCTTGCGAAGTAGGTGAGATTTTGTCAAACAGCGATCACAGTTTGATTAGATTAGAGATGAAATTATATTTTGACATAAATGTCAACAAACTCTTGCTCCCAGATTACAGGCAAGCAAATTTTGAAAATATTAGGCACGAAATTTGCAGTACCATGGACAAAACTTCTTGACATTCACACAGTACAGGAAATGTGGAATGATTTTAATGACACACTACTTGAGATTGAAAATAAACATATTCCACGAATTATGAAGGGAACTTGCAATATTTCAAAATCATCAGGGATGAATAGGAGAATAGGACTAATTTGCCAAAAGTAGAAAACATAAGAAATTCAAATCAATGGGAACTGATGAAAATTGTCGGGAATTAGTCAAAATCCAAAGAGAGTGTAAGAAGGTCATAAGACAGAGTAAATGCAAGGAAAAAAAGAATTTCTTTGATAGTTAAGAATAATCCAAAGGAATTCTTCAAATATATAAGAAAAGGAAGCCAGTGAAAGAAAGAATTGGATCATTATGAAATGTACATGGCACACTAACTACTGACGGCAAGGAAATGGCTACCATACAATGTTATTCCTTTAATTCCATATTCACAATTGAAGAAACATATCGAATACTGCAACCAGAAAAAATGTTTCCAGGATCTGATTAAGAAAAGTTGAAGATTAGAGAAATAAAGAGCTCTGAATACTTAAATACCTAGACCAATTAAATCCTAACAAACCCAATGGCTCAGATAACTTAGCTTTGAGATTTCTAAAAGAGGTCAGGAGATAGCTGATATTGCCCATAACAAAAATATTCAATAAATCTCTATCGGATGGTCAGGTGCCAGCTGACTGGAAACTAGCAAATGTTACTCCTAATACAAATAAAAAAAAAAGACAAAAAAATGTGCCTTGAACTATCACCAAATTAGCCTTACGTCGGTGTTAGGTAAAACAATGGAAAAAATTATACAAGATAAAATTTGGCATGTTTCTCGATCATAAAACTATATGAAACAACCAACACAATTTCTGCAATAGAAGATTCTGCCTGACAAAGTTGCTGGAATCTTTTAATGTTTATCAGAATTGGAATGAGAAAGTACTGTCTGATGTAGTATATTTAGATTTCCAAAAGACTTTTGATAAAGTACCTCACAAGAGACTTTTACATAAACTCAAAGCCTATGGAACTGGTGAAGAATTCTGTGCATGGATCAGAGACTGGCTTACCAAAAGAAAGCAATGTGTAGAATTACATGGTGAACCCTCAGATTGGCTAGATGTAACAAGTGCTGTGCTTCAAGGGTTGGTCCTAGGCCTAGTTCTTTTCATAACATACATTAATGACCTAGAGCTCGGTCCCATATCTAAGATCTCTAAATATGCTGACAGTACTAAACTAAGAGGTAGAGCTGGAAACAGGCAGGGCTGTGAAATGACTCAAAGAGATCTTAACTTACCAGCAGAGTGGCCAGACAGATGGCAAATGAAGTTTGATGTAGACGGGTGAATTTATGCAATTTGGAGCCAAGAATATAGTTACAACCACAAACTATTTGGAAAATCTCCAACTAAAGTAAATGAAGAAAAGGACCTTGGAGTTGTCATTAACAACAATCTGAAGTACACTAAACAATGTCAAGCAGCAAATATAAAAGGCAACCAAATGTTAGCCAGGAACATAGATTACAAGACACCAGAAGCAATTCTCACACTTCATAATTCTCTAGTAAGACCACAACTTGAATATGCAGTCCAGTTATGGTTCCCAAACTATAAAAAATGATGAGGAAAAATTAGAGCAAGCACAAAGCCACACAACAAAAATGACCCCTTCCCTTAGAAATCTGGCATACAAAGGGAGGCTAAAATGATTGAATCTCTTCTCCTTTAAATAACATAGGCTTTGCAGTAACTTAATCCAAGTGTTCAAAATTCTGAACAAGTTCAGTAAGGTAAATCATGAACATCTGTTTGAAATACAAGAAAATGTGGTCACCTGGACAAACAAAGCTAAAAGATGTAGTTAGAGAGGGGGGAAAAAGCTTCTTTTATGTAGGTGTGTTGAGCACTGGAACAAGTTACCATCAGTAGAAGTGAATGTTAAGACTATAATTACCTTCAACAGTCGTTTAGGCAAATATTTTATATATTCAGGTATACTCTGAGATAATCACCAGAAATAAACTGTATAAATGGCAGTGGTAACAGGGACACTGGAAGACTAATGTGCAGCAGCAGGGAGTCAGTCATAGCTTAAAATCTGCTGAGCAGAATTAATATTTCTTGTCGAGTCAAATTACAAGTTTTTTTTTCTACCAGACATCACAGTCATGGGCCAATTGGGCCTACTGTTGTCTGTCTTTCTCATGTAAACTTGTGTAAACAAATGAAAATTTATAAACATTTCTCCCGTTACTTAACAATTTAGTACCTTCTATCAACTTTACTGTGGAAGTGGATAAGAATTTGCTTGTTACCATTTTTAGATTGCCTGATCCACTGAGACAAAAATATGATTCAGTTTAGCATATAAAGAAAAACCACCAATGTTTGTTCTTATATCCATCATTACCCAGCTCATCATGACACAGTTAAACTTTCATCATTCCAGTTGATGTTTCTTTGGGCATTATGCATATGCAGTCCAAAATTTATTGATGATGAGTTAGAGAAGATATATTCTATTGGATCCAAGTTAAAGTATCCTATATCTCATTCATACTCCCATAAGTTGCCAAGAAATCATTTCATAATAGAGTTGAACCCAAACCTCCGCTTGATACCAAGAATCTTTTAGTGATGATTTTACATTACTTCTGAGGCTGCTTAAATATTTTAATGTAAATGTAGCCTTCAGAAATAACAATACTATGAAGAATATCTTAATCAAAAACCCACCAGAAAATTCTGTGGGCTGTGTTTACAGAATGCCTTATAAAATCTGTAATATGTTTTATGTTGGACAGATTGGTAAGGATCTTTAGGCTAGACTTAAACAACACATATGTATAGTATAAGAACAGGACAACAATCAAATGCCTTGTTTAATCATGTCAAAAATAATGACCATTATTCTTGCTGTAGTAAGGCTAATTCAGTTATTACTATAATTCCTTTACCATGATAAATATCACTAAATCTTCTCTTATTAAATACACGATGAATTGTAACATTAATCTTAGTGAAGGTCTATACAAACTTGATAGCTTTCTTGTTGGCAAAATCTGTAGACAGTTCCCTTTCATGTCCACATAATAAAAATTTCATGAAAGGCATGATGCCAAACTTGAACACCAACATCCAGTAATATTTGTTTACCTATGGTGTTCTAGCTTTGTCTTTTCTTTGTATATCAAATGACTGTTCTATATTTTCTATCTCCCCTGACAATGTGATCATTACATGAAAGTGCACTTGCGGGACTTATCGAATTCATTTTCTTCGTGGTTATATGCATATATATATATATATATATATATATATATATATATATATATATATATATATATATATATATATATTGGAAAGGATCACAATTTTGTGCGTGATCAAGATATTCCTATGAGTCCACGGGGAAAATGAAACACGAAAAGTTCCCAAGTGCACTTTCGTGTAATAATCACATCATCAGGACTCATAGGGATATATATATATATATATATATATATATATATATATATATATATATATATATATATATATATATTTATTTTATTTATTATTTTGCTTTGTCGCTGTCACCCGCATTTGCGAGGTAGTGCAAGGAAACAGACGAAAGAAATGGCCAAACCCACCCCCATACACATGTATATATATACACGTCCCCACACGCAAATATACATACCCATACATCTCATTGTACACATATATATACACACACAGACTTATACATATATACACATTCACACAATTCATATTGTCTGCCTTTATTCATTCCCATCGCCACCTCGCCACACATGGAATAACATCCCCCTCCCCCCTCATGTGTGCGACGTAGCGCTAGGAAAAGACAACAAAGGCCCCATTCGTTCACACTCAGTCTCTAGCTGTCATGCAATAATGCCCGAAACCACAGCTCCCTTTCCACATCCAGGCCCCACACAACTTTCCATGGTTTACCCCAGACACTTCACATGCCCTGATTCAATCCATTGACAGCACGTCGACCCCAGTATACCACATCGATCCAATTCACTCTATTCCTTGCCCGCCTTTCACCCTCCTGCATGTTCAGGCCCCGATCACTCAAAATCTTTTTCACTCCATCTTTCCACCTCCAATTTGGTCTCCCTCTTCTCCTCGTTCCCTCCACCTCCGACACATATATCCTCTTGGTCAATCTTTCCTCACTCATTCTCTCCATGTGCCCAAACCATTTCAAAACACCCTCTTCTGCTCTCTCAACCACGCTCTTCTTATTTCCACACATCTCTTTTACCCTTACATTACTTACTCGATCAAACCACCTCACACCACACATTGTCCTTAAACATCTCATTTCCAGCATATCCACCCTCCTGCGCACTACTCTATCCATAGCCCACGCCTCGCAACCATACAACATTGTTCGAGCCACTATTCCTTCAAACATACCCATTTTTGCTTTCGGAGATAATGTTCTCGACTTCCACACACTCTTCAAGGCTCCCAGGATTTTCGCCCCCTCCCCCACCCTATGATTCACTTCCGCTTCCATGGTTCCATCCACTGCCGGATCCACTCCCAGATATCTAAAACACTTTACTTCCTCCAGTTTTTCTCCATTCAAACTTCCCTCCCAATTGACTTGACCCTCAACCCTGCTGTACCTAATAACCTTGCTCTTATTCACATTTACTCTTAACTTTCTTCTTTCACATACTTTACCAAACTCAGTCACCAGCTTCTGCAGTTTCTCACATGAATCAGCCACCAGCACTGTATCATCAGCGAACAACAACTGACTCACTTCCCAAGCTCTCTCATCCCCAACAGACTCATACTTGCCTCTCTTTCCAGAACTCTTGCATTCACCTCCCTACCAACCCCATCCATAAACAAATTAAACAACCATGGAGACATCACACACCCCTGCCGCAAACCTACATTCACTGAGAACCAATCACTTTCCTCTCTTCCTACACGTACACATGCCTTACATCCTCGATAAAAACTTTTCACTGCTTCTAAAAACTTGCCTCCCACACCATATATTCTTAGTACCTTCCACAGAGCATCTCTATCAACTCTATCATATGCCTTCTCCAGATCCATAAATGCTACATACAAATCCATTTGCTTTTCTAAGTATTTCTCACATACATTCTTCAAAGCAAACACCTGATCCACACATCCTCTACCACTTCTGAAACCACACTGCTCTTCCCCAATCTGATGCTCTGTACATACCTTCACCCTCTCAATCAATACCCTCCCATATAATTTAACATGAATACTCAACAAATTTATACCTCTGTAATTTGAGCACTCACTCTTATCCCCTTTGCCTTTATAGAATGGCCCTATGCACGCATTCTGCCAATCCTCAGGCACCTCACCATGAGTCATACATACATTAAATAACCGTATCAACCAGTCAACAATACAGTCACCCCCTTTTTTAATAAATTCCACTGCAATACCATCCAAACCTGCTTCCTTGCTGGCTTTCATCTTCTGCAAAGCTTTTGCTACCTCTTCTCTGTTTACCAAATCATTTTCCCCAACCCTCTCACTTTGCACACCACCTCGACCAAGACACCCTATATCTGCCACTCTATCATCAAACACATTCAACAAACCTTCAAAATACTCACTCCATCTCCTCACATCACCGCTACTTGTTATCACCTCCCCATTAGCGCCCTTCACTGAAGTTCCCATTTGCTCCCTTGTCTTACGCACTTTATTTACCTCCTTCCAGAACATCTTTTTATTCTCCCTAAAATTTACTGATACTCTCTCACCCGAGCTCTCATTTGCCCTCTTTTTCACCTCTTGCACCTTTCTCTTGACCTCCTGTCTCTTTCTTTTATGCATCTCCCACTCAATTTCATTTCTTCCCTGCAAAAATCGTCCAAATGCCTCTCTCTTCTCTTTCACTAATAATCTTACTTCTTCATCCCACCACTCACTACCCTTTCTAATCAACCCACCTCCCACGCTTCTCATGCCACAAGCATCTTTTGCGCAATCATCAATGATTCCCTAAATACATCCCATTCCTCCCCCACTCCCCTTACTTCCATTGTTCTCACCTTTTTCCATTCTGTACTCAGTCTCTCCTGGTACTTCCTCACACAAGTCTCCTTCCCAAGCTCACTTACTCTCACCACCCTCTTCACCCCAACATTCACTCTTCTCTTCTGAAAACCCATACAAATCTTCACCTTAGCCTCCACAAGATAATGATCAGACATCCCTCCAGTTGCACCTCTCAGCACATTTACATCCAAAAGTCTCTCTTTTGCGCGCCTGTCAATTAACATGTAATCCAATAACGCTCTCTGGCCATCTCTCCTAATTACATACGTATACTTATGTATATCTCTCTTTTTAAACCAGGTATTCCCAATCACCAGTCCTTTTTCAGCACATAAATCTACAAGCTCTTCACCATTTCCATTTACAACACTGAACACCCCATGTATACCAATTATTCCCTCAACTGCCACATTACTCACCTTTGCATTCAAATCACCCATCACTATAACCTGGTCTCGTGCATCAAAACCACTAACACACTCATTCAGCTGCTCCCAAAACACTTGCCTCTCATGATCTTTCTTCTCATGCCCAGGTGCATATGCACCAATAATCACCCACGTCTCTCCAACAACTTTCAGTTTTACCCATATTAATCGAGAATTTACTTTCTTACATTCTATCACATACTCCCACAACTCTTGTTTCAGGAGTATTGCTACTCCTTCCCTTGCTCTTGTCCTCTCACTAACCCCTGACTTTACTCCCAAGACATTCCCAAACCACTCTTCCCCTTTACCCTTGAGCTTCGTTTCACTCAGAGCCAAGACATCCAGGTTCCTTTCCTCAAACATACTACCTATCTCTCCTTTTTTCACATCTTGGTTACATCCACACACATTTAGACACCCCAACCTGAGTCTACAAGGAGGATGAGCACCTCCTGCGTGACTCCTTCTGTTTCCATTTTTTAGAAAGTTAAAAATACAAGGAGGGGAGGATTTCTGGCCCCCCGCTCCCGTCCCCTCTAGTCGCCTTCTACGACACGTGAGGAATGCATGGGAAGTATTCTTTCACCCCTATCCCCAGGGATAATATATATATATATATATATATATATATATATATATATATATATATATATATATATATATATATATATATATATATATACATACACACACATATACACATATATACACACATACACACATATACACACACACATATATATATACATATGAAAAATGTAAGAAATAATTTAGAAAACTGAAACTTCTATCTTGAAATGAAATTAAAAAAATGAATGTCACATTATGGTTCAACCTCTGGCTATGGAAAAGAAAAACGTATAATTTATTTACACAAACGTCAATTAGTAGTTTTCATCAATTTAACCACTGTATCATACTGCCTGGACCACTTCTCTTATCATGAAACTGGAATATTGGCTTATGATGTTTCTCAATTGTCTTCATTACACAAAGTACAACCATATCTTGGATCCATGAGGGCAGGTAGTTGGTCATCCGCCATAATAAAGCCTTGACAGACCAAAAGTTTAACTAGACCTCAACTTTTCCAGTACATTCATGAAAAACACCTTTTTGCTTTCTATCTCTATCACTTTGAAAAATGCTCCCTTTGTTCACATCTCAATGAAAGAATAAGCTTCAATGTCTAAGCTACATTCTTTTCAATTTCACTATTTTCTTGTCAGAGCACCATGTATGAAAACTATCACTCCAGTAACACAACTATAAACATTTACTTTCCCTTTAAAAAAGTTCTGGGGAAGTCTGTCTCGATACACTGCGGGTCACTCTACCACCTGGCGAGGTTTAGGGAATGGCGGGTTTCCAATGGTCCTACGCGGTACTTACAATATCAATTTCCTTCAGATGGATGAAGTTAGCGATATCAGGTAATGGCCAGGTGTAAGGAGTGTCGGCGGGTTCCTCGTGCATGATGAAGTGCTCCAGGACACCGTAAGAATTCTCTGATGCCAAAGCCTCAATAGTGGTCATGTTGTTAGACTCAAGCAACACTGATTTGAAAGTCACACTTCCGAAGACACCATTTTCAAGTACAGGGATTGTGGAGTTTTGAAGAGTAAATATGTTGAATCTGTTGAAGGGGAATTCCGCCATGAAGACCCTGCTGAAATCGTCTGTCGTGATGTTGACGCAGGTGAGGTCGAGGTTCGCCGCCAAGTCGAACTCACAAGTACATGGAAAGATGTCGGCATTTGCAGGAAAGATATATATATATATATATATATATATATATCCTCGATAAAAAACTTTTTCACTGCTTCTAACAACTTGCCTCCCACACCATATATTCTTAATACCTTCCACAGAGCATCTCTATCAACTCTATCATATGCCTTCTCCAGATCCATAAATGCTACATACAAATCCATTTGCTTTTCTAAGTATTTCTCACATACATTCTTCAAAGCAAACACCTGATCCACACATCCTCTACCACTTCTGAAACCGCACTGCTCTTCCCCAATCTGATGCTCTGTACATGCCTTCACCCTCTCAATCAATACCCTCCCATATAATTTACCAGGAATACTCAACAAACTTATACCTCTGTAATTTGAGCACTCACTCTTATCCCCTTTGCCTTTGTACAATGGCACTATGCACGCATTCCGCCAATCCTCAGGCACCTCACCATGAGTCATACATATATTAAATAACCTTACCAACCAGTCAACAATACAGTCACCCCCTTTTTTAATAAATTCCACTGCAATACCATCCAAACCTGCTGCCTTGCCGGCTTTCATCTTCTGCAAAGCTTTCACTACCTCTTCTCTGTTTACCAAATCATTTTCCCTAACCCTCTCACTTTGCACACCACCTCGACCAAAACACCCTATATCTGCCACTCTATCATCAAACACATTCAACAAACCTTCAAAATACTCACTCCATCTCCTTCTCACATCACCACTACTTGTCATCACCTCCCCATTTGCGCCCTTCACTGAAGTTCCCATTTGCTCCCTTGTCTTACGCACTTTATTTACCTCCTTCCAGAACATCTTTTTATCTCCCTAAAATTTAATGATACTCTCTCACCCCAACTCTCATTTGCCCTTTTTTTCACCTCTTGCACCTTTCTCTTGACCTCCTGTCTCTTTCTTTTATACATCTCCCACTCAATTGCATTTTTTCCCTGCAAAAATCGTCCAAATGCCTCTCTCTTCTCTTTCACTAATACACTTACTTCTTCATCCCACCACTCACTACCCTTTCTAATCAACCCACCTCCCACTCTTCTCATGCCACAAGCATCTTTTGCGCAATCCATCACTGATTCCCTAAATACATCCCATGGTGTGGGAGGAAAGTTGTTAGAAGCAGTGAAAAGTTTTTATCGAGGATGTAAGGCATGTGTACGTGTAGGAACAGAGGAAAGTGATTGGTTCTCAGTGAATGTAGGTTTGCGGCAGGGGTGTGTGATGTCTCCATGGTTGTTTAATTTGTTTATGGATGGGGTTGTTAGGGAGGTAAATGCAAGAGTTTTGGAAAGAGGGGCAAGTATGAAGTCTGTTGGGGATGAGAGAGCTTGGGAAGTGAGTCAGTTGTTGTTCGCTGATGATACAGCGCTGGTGGCTGATTCATGTGAGAAACTGCAGAAGCTGGTGACTGAGTTTGGTAAAGTGTGTGGAAGAAGAAAGTTAAGAGTAAATGTGAATAAGAGCAAGGTTATTAAGTACAGTAGGGTTGAGGGTCAAGTCAATTGGGTGGTGAGTTTGAATGGAGAAAAACTGGAGGAAGTGAAGTGTTTTAGATATCTGGGAGTGGATCTGGCAGCGGATGGAACCATGGAAGCGGAAGTGGATCATAGGGTGGGGGAGGGGGCGAAAATTCTGGGGGCCTTGAAGAATGTGTGGAAGTCGAGAACATTATCTCGGAAAGCAAAAATGGGTATGTTTGAAGGAATAGTGGTTCCAACAATGTTGTATGGTTGCGAGGCATGGGCTATGGATAGAGTTGTGCGCAGGAGGATGGATGTGCTGGTAATGAGATGTTTGAGGACAATGTGTGGTGTGAGGTGGTTTGATCGAGTGAGTAACGTAAGGGTAAGAGAGATGTGTGGAAATAAAAAGAGCGTGGTTGAGAGAGCAGAAGAGGGTGTTTTGAAGTGGTTTGGGCACATGGAGAGGATGATGGAAAGATGGAGTGAAAAAGATTTTCTGTGATCGGGGCCTGAACATGCAGGAGGGTGAAAGGAGGGCAAAGAATAGAGTGAATTGGAGCGATGTGGTATACCGGGGTTGACGTGCTGTCAGTGGATTGAATCAAGGCATGTGAAGCGTCTGGGGTAAACCATAGAAAACTGTGTAGGTATGTATATTTGCGTGTGTGGACGTATGTATATACATGTGTATGGGGGGGGTTGGGCCTTTTCTTTCGTCTGTTTCCTTGCGCTACCTCACAAACGCGGGAGACAGCGACAAAGTATAATAAAAAAATAATAAATATATATATATATATATATATATATATATATATATATATATATATATATATATATATATATATATATATATATATATATATATATATATATATATATTTGGATGTTAAGGTGCTGAGAGGTGCATCTGGAGGGATGACTGATCATTATCTTGTGGAGGCGAAAGTGAAGATTTGTAGAGGTTTACAGAAAAGAAGAGAGAATGTTGGGGTGAAAAGGGTGGTGAGAGTAAGTGAGCTTGGGAAGGAGACTTGTGTGAGGGAGTACCAGGAGAGACTGATTACAGAATGGAAAAAGATCAAAGGACCTAAGGGGGAGGAATGGGATGTATGTAGGGAAGCAGTGATGGCTTGCGCAAAAGATGCTTGTGGCATGAGAAGCGTGGGAGGTAGGCAGATTAGAAAGGGTAGTGAGTGGTGGGATGAAGAAGTAAGATTATCAGTGAAAGAGAAGAGAGAGGCATTTGGATGATTTCTCCATGGAAATAATGCAAATGAGTGGTAGATATATAAAAGAAAGAGGCAGGTCAAGAGAAAGGTGCAAGAGGTGAAAAACAGGGCAAATGAGAGTTGGGGTGAGAGACTATCATTAAATTTTAGGGAGAATAAAAAGATAAAGTGCATAAGACAAGGGAACAAATGGGAACTTCAATCAAGGGGGCCAATGGGGAGGTGATAACAAGTAGTGGTGATGTGAGAAGACGTAGTGAGTATTTTGAAGGTTTGTTGAATGTGTTTGATGATAGAGTGGCAGATATAGGGTGTTTTGGTCGAGGTGGTGTGCAAAGTCAGAGGGTTAGGGAAAATGATTTGGTAAACAGAGAAGAGGTAGTAAAAGTTTTGCAGAAGATGAAAGCTTGCAAGGCAGCGGGTTTGGATGGTATTGCAGTGGAATTTATTAAAATAGGGGGTGACTGTATTCTTGACTGGTTGGTGAGGTCATTTAATATATGTATGACTCAGGGTAAGGTGCCTGTGGATTGGCAAAATGCTTGCATTGTGCCATTGTACAAAGGCAAATGGGATAAAAGTGAGTGCTCAAATTACAGAGGTATAAGTTTGTTGAGTATTCCTCCTAAATTATATGAGAGGGTATTGATTGAGAGGGTGAAGGCATGTACAGAGCATCAGATTGGGAAAGAGCAGTGTGGTTTCAGAAGTGCTAGAGGATGTGTGGATCAGGTGTTTGCTTTGAGGAATGTATGTGAGAAATACTTAGAAAAGCAAATGGATTTGTATGTAGCATTTATGGATCTGGAGAAGGCATATGATAGAGTTGATAGAGATGCTCTGTGGAAGGTATTAAGAATATATGGTGTGGGAGGCAAGTTGTTAGAAGCAGTGAAAAGTTTTTATCGAGGATGTAAGACATGTGTACGTGTAGGAAGAGAGGAAAGTGATTGGTTCTCAGTGAATGTAGGTTTGCGGCAGGGGTGTGTGATGTCTCCATGGTTGTTTAATTTGTTTATGGATGGGATTGTTACGGAGGTGAATGCAAGAGTTTCGGAAAGAGGGGCAAGTATGCAGTCTGTTGTAGATGAAAGAGCTTGGGAAGTGAGTCAGTTGTTGCTAGCTGATGATACAGCACTGGTGGCTGATTCATGTGAGAAACTGCAGAAGCTGGTGACTGAGTTTGGTAAAGTGTGTGTAAGAAGAAAGCTGAGAGTAAATGTGAATAAGAGCAAGGTTATTAGGTACAGTAGGGTTGAGGGAACAGTCAACTGGGAGGTAAGTTTGAATGGAGAAAAACTGGAGGAAGTGAAGTGTTTTAGATATCTGGGAGTGGATCTGGCAGCGGATGGAACCATGGAAGCGGAAGTGGATCATAGGGTGGGGGATGGGGCGAAAGTTCTGGGAGCATTGAAGAATGTGTGGAAGTTGAGAACATTATCTCGGAAAGCAAAAATGGGTATGTTTGAAGGAATAGTGGTTCCAACAATGTTATATGTTTGCAAGGCATGGGGTATGGATAGAGTAGTTGTGAGTTGTGCGGAGGAGGGTGGATGTGCTGGAAATGAGATGTTTGAGGACAATACGTGGTGTGAGGTGGTTTGATCGAGTAAGTAATAATAGGGTAAGCGAGATGTGTGGAAATAAAAAGATCGTGGTTGAGAGAGCAGAAGAGGGTGTTTTGAAATGGTTTGGTCACATGGAGAGAATGAGTGAGGAAAGATTGACCAAGAGGATATATGTGTCAGAGGTGGAGAGAACGAGAAGTGGAAAACCAAACTGGAGGTGAAAAGATGGAGTGAAAAAGATTTTGAGTAATCGGGGCCTGAACATGCAGGAGGGTGAAAGGCGTGCAAGGAATAGAGTGAATTGGAATGATGTCATATCCTGGGGTCAATGTGCTGTCAATGGATTGAACCAGGGCATGTGGATCGTCTGGGGTAAACCATGGAAAGTTCTGTGGGGCCTGGGTGTGGAAAGGGAGCTGCAGTTTCGTTGCATTATACATGACAGCTAGAGACTGAGTGTGAACAAATGTGGCCTTTGTTGTCTTTTCCTAGCGCTACCTCGCACACATGCGGGGGAGGGGGTTTTCATTTCATGTGTGGCGGGGTGAAGACGGGAATGAATAAGGGCAGACTATGAAATATGTACATGTGTATATATGTATATGTCTGTGTATGTGTGTATATATATGTATACGTTGAGATGTACAGATATGTATATGTGCTGTGTGTGGATGTGTATGTATTTGCATGTGTATGTGGGTGGGTTGAGCCATTCTTTCATCTGTTTCCTTGCGCTACCTCGCAAATGCCGAAGACAAAGTATAATAAATAAAATATAAATATAAAATATTATTCTTTTTTTTATTTTGCTTTGTCGCTGTCTCCCGCATTATATATATATTTTTTTTTTTATACTAATTGCCATTTCCCGCATTAGCGAGGTAGCGTTAAGAACAGAGGATGAGGACTGGGCCTTTGAGGGAATATCCTCACCTGGCCCCTTTCTCTGTTTCTTCTTTTGGAAAAAAAAAAAAAAATGAGGGGAGGATTTCCAGCCTCCCGCTCCCTTCCCTTTTAGTCGCCTTCTACGAAACGCAGGGAATAATGGGAAGTATTCTTTCTCCCCTATCCCCAGGGATAATATATATATATATATATATATATATATATATATATATATATATATATATATATATATATATATATATATATTATTTATTTATTATTTATTTTGCTTTATCGCTGTCTCCCGTGTTTGTGAGGTAGCGCAAGGAAACAGATGAAGGAAATGGCCCAACCCACCCCCATACACATGTATATACATACACGTCCACACATGCAAATATACATAGCCATACATCTCAATGTACACATATATATACACACAGACACATACATATATACACATGCACACAATTCACACTGTCTGCCTTTATTCATGCCCATCGCCACCTCGCCACACATGGAATAACATCCCCCTCCCCCCTAATGTGTGCGACGTAGCGCTAGGAAAGGACTACAAAGGCCCCATTCGTTCACACTCAATCTCTAGCTGTCATGCAATAATGCCCGAAACCACAGCTCCCTTTCCACATCCAGGCCCCACAGAACTTTTCATGGTTTACCTCAGATGCTTCACATGCCCTGATTCAATCTATTGACAGCACGTCAACCCCGGTATACCACATCGATCCAATTCACTCTATTCCTTGCCCGCCTTTCACCCTCCTGCATGTTCAGGCCCTGATCACTCAAAATCTTTTTCACTACATCTTTCCACCTCCAATTTGGTCTCCCATTTCTCCTCGTTCCCTCCACCTCCGACACATATATCCTCTTGGTCAATCTTTCCTCGCTCATTCTCTCCATGTGCCCAAACCATTTCAAAACACCCTCTTCTGCTCTCTCAACCACGCTCTTTTTATTTCCACACATCTCTCTTACCCTTACATTACTTACTCGATCAAACCACCTCACACCACATATTGTCCTCAAACATCTCATTTCCAGCACATCCGCCCTCCTGTGCACAACTCCATGCACAGCCCACGCCTCGCAACCATACAACATTGTTGGAACCACTATTCCTTCAAACATACCCATTTTTGCTTTCCGAGATAATGTTCTCAACTTCCACACATTCTTCAACGCTCCCACGATTTTCGCCCCCTCCCCCAACCTATGATTCACTTCCGCTTCCATGGTTCCATCCGCTGCCAGATCCACTCCCAGATATCTAAAACACTTTACTTCCTCCAGTTTTTCTCCATTCAAACTTACCTCCCAACTGACTTGACCCTCAACCCTACTGTACCTAATAACCTTGCTCTTATTCACATTTACTCTTAACTTTCTTCTTTCACACACTTTACCAAACTCAGTCACCAGCTTCTGCAGTTTCTCACATGAATCAGCCACCAGCGCTGTATCATCAGCGAACAACAACTGACTCACTTCCCAAGCCCTCTCATCCCCAACAGACTTCATACTTGCCCCTCTTTCTAAACCTCTTGCATTCACCTCCCTAACAACCCCATCCAAAAACAACTTAAACAACCATGGAGACATCACACACCCCTGCCGCAAACCTACATTCACTGAGAACCAATCATTTTCCTTTCTTCCTACATGTACACATGCCTTACATCCTCAATAAAAACTTTTTTATTTTTTATTTTGCTTTGTTGCTGTCTCCCGCGTTTGCGAGGTAGCGCAAGGAAACAGACGAAAGAAATGGCCCAACCCACCCCCATACACATGTATATACATACACGTCCACACACGCAAATATACATACCTATACATCTCAATGTACACATATATATATACACACACAGACACATACATATATTCCCATGCACACAATTCACACTGTCTGTCTTTATTCATTCCCATCACCACCTCGCCACACATGGAATACCATCCCCCTCCCCCCTCATGTGTGCGAGGTAGCGCTAGGAAAAGACAACAAAGGCCCCATTCGTTCACACTCAGTCTCTAGCTGTCATGCAATAATGCCCAAAACCACAGCTACCTTTCCACATCCAGGCTCCACACAACTTTCCATGGTTTACCCCAGACGTTTAACATGCCCTGATTCAATCCACTGACAGAACGTCAACCCCGGTATACCACATCGATCCAATTCACTCTATTCCTTGCCCGCCTTTCACCCTCCTGCATGTTCAGGCCCCGATCACACAAAATCTTTTTCACTCCATCTTTCCACCTCCAATTTGGTCTTCCACTTCTCCTCGTTCCCTCCACCTCTGACACATATATCCTCTTGGTCAATCTTTCCTCACTCATTCTCTCCATGTGCCCAAACAATTTCAAAACACCCTCTTCTAAACGACGCTCTTTTTATTTCCACACATCTCTCTTACCCTTACATTACTTACTCGATCAAACCACCTCACACCACACATTGTCCTCAAACATCTCAAATCCAGGACATCCACCCTCCTGTGCACAACTCTATCCATAGCCCATGCCTCGCAACCATACAACATTGTTGGAACCACTATTCCTTCAAACATACTCATTTTTGCTTTCCGAGATAATGTTTTCGGCTTCCAAACATTCTTCAAGGCTCCCAGGATTTTCGCCCCCTCCCCCACCCTATGATTCACTTCCGCTTCCATGGTTCCATCCGCTGCCAGATCCACTCCCAGATAAAAACTATATATATAGATATATATATATATATATGTGTGGATCAGGTGTTTGCTTTGAAGAATGTATGTGAGAAATACTTAGAAAAGCAAATGGATTTGTATGTAGCATTTATGGATATGGAGAAGGCATATGATAGAGTTGATAGAGATGCTCTGTGGAAGGTATTAAGAATATATGGTGTGGGAGGCAAGTTGTTAGAAGCAGTGAAAAGTTTTTATCGAGGATGTAAGGCATGTGTACGTGTAGGAAAAGAGGAAAGTGATTGGTTCTCAGTGAATGTAGGTTTGCGGCAGGGGTGTGTGATGTCTCCGTGGTTGTTTAATTTGTTTATGGATGTGGTTGTTAGGGAGGTGAATGCAAGAGTTTTGGAAAGAGGGGCAAGCATGAAGTCTGTTGGGGATGAGAGAGCTTGGGAAGTGAGTCAGTTGTTGTTCGCTGATGATACAGCGCTGGTGGCTGATTCATGTGAGAAACTGCAGAAGCTGGTGACTGAGTTTGGTAAAGTGTGTGAAAGAAGAAAGTTAAGAGTAAATGTGAATAAGAGCAAGGTTATTAGGTACAGTAGGGTTGAGGGTCAATTCAATTGGGAGGTGAGTTTGAATGGAGAAAAACTAGAGGAAGTGAAGTGTTTTAGATATCTGGGAGTGGATCTGGCAGCGGATGGAACCATGGAAGCGGAAGTGGATCATAGGGTGGGGGAGGGGGCGAAAATTCTGGGAGCCTTGAAGAATGTGTGGAAGTCAAGAACATTATCTCGGAAAGCAAAAATGGGTATGTTTGAAGGAATAGTGGTTCCAACAATGTTGTATGGTTGCGAGGCGTGGACTATGGATAGAGTTGTGCGCAGGAGGATGGATGTGCTGGAAATGAGATGTTTGAGGACAATGTGTGGTGTGACGTGGTTTGATCGAGTAAGTAACGTAAGGGTAAGAGAGATGTGTGGAAATAAAAAGAGCGTGGTTGAGAGAGCAGAAGAGGGTGTTTTGAAATGGTTTGGTCACATGGAGAGAATGAGTGAGGAAAGATTGACCAAGAGGATATATGTGTCGGAGGTGGAGGGAACGAGGAGAAGAGGGAGACCAAATTGGAGGTGGAAAGATGGAGTGAAAAAGATTTTGTGTGATCGGGGCCTGAACATGCAGGAGAGTGAAAGGAGGGCAAAGAATAGAGTGAATTGGAGCGATGTGGTATACCGGGGTTGACGTGCTGTCAGTAAATTGAATCAAGGCATGTGTATGGGGGTGGGTTGGGCCATTTCTTTCGTCTGTTTCCTTGCGCTACCTCGCAAACGCGGGAGACAGCGACAAAGCAAAAAAAAAAAAAAAAATATATATATATGTATATATATATATATATATATATATATATATATATATATTATTTTTTTTTTTTTTAATTTTCCAAAAGAAGGAACAGAGAAGGGGGCCAGGTGAGGATATTCCCTCAAAGGCCCAGTTCTCTGTTCTTAATGCTACCTCGCTAACGCGGGAAATGGCAAATAGTTTGAAAGAAAAGAAAAAGAATATATATTATTTTTTTTTTATTATACTTTGTCGCTGTCTCCCGCGTTTGCGAGGAAGCGCAAGGAAACAGACGAAAGAAATGGCCCAACCCCCCCATACACATGTATATACACATGTCCACACACGCAAATATACATACCTACACAGCTTTCCATGGTTTACCCCAGACGCTTCACATGCCTTGATTCCATCCACTGACAGCACGTCAACCCTGGTATACCACATCGCTCCAATTCACTCTATTCCTTGCCCTCCTTTCACAATCCTGCATGTTCAGGCCCCGATCACACAAAATCTTTTTCACTCCATCTTTCCACCTCCAATTTGGTCTCCCTCTTCTCCTCGTTCCCTCCACCTCCGACACATATATCCTCTTGGTCAATCTTTCCTCACTCATTCTCTCCATGTGCCCAAACCACTTCAAAACACCCTCTTCTGCTCTCTCAACCACGCTCTTTTTATTTCCACACATCTCTCTTACCCTTACGTTACTCACTCGATCAAACCACCTCACACCACACATTGTCCTCAAACATCTCATTTCCAGCACATCCATCCTCCTGCGCACAACTCTATCCATAGCCCACGCCTCGCAACCATACAACATTGTTGGAACCACTATTCCTTCAAACATACCCATTTTTGCTTTCCGAGATAATGTTCTCGACTTCCACACATTCTTCAAGGCCCCCAGAATTTTCGCCCCCTCCCCCACCCTATGATCCACTTCCGCTTCCATGGTTCCATCTGCTGCCAGATCCACTCCCAGATATCTAAAACACTTCACTTCCTCCAGTTTTTCTCCATTCAAACTCACCTCCCAATTGACTTGACCCTCAACCCTACTGTACCTAATAACCTTGCTCTTATTCACATTTACTCTTTTTCTTTTCTTTTAAACTATTCGCCATTTCCCGCGTTAGCGAGGTAGTGTTAAGAACAGAGGACTAGGACTTTTTTGGAATATCCTCACCTGGCCCCCTCTGTTCCTTCTTTTGGAAAATTAAAAAAAAAAATGAGAGGGGAGGATTTCCAGCCCCCCGCTCCCCCCCCTTTTAGTCGCCTTTTACGACACACAGGGAATACGTGGGAAGTATTCTTAATCCCCTATCCCCAGGGATAATATATATATATATATATATATATATATATATATATATATATATATATATATATATATATATATATATATATATATATATTTTTAACTTTCTAAAATGGGAAACAGAAGAAGGAGTCACGCGGGGAGTGCTCATCCTCCTCGAAGGCTCAGATTGGGGTGCCTAAATGTGTGTGGATGTAACCAAGATGTGAAAAAAGGAGAGATAGGTAGTATGTTTGAGGAAAGGAACCTGGATGTTTTGGCTCTGAGTGAAACGAAGCTCAAGGGTAAAGGGAAAGAGTGGTTTGGGAATGTCTTGGGAGTAAAGTCAGGGGTTAGTGAGAGGACAAGAGCAAGGGAAGGAGTAGCAGTACTCCTGAAACAGGAGTTGTGGATGTATGTGATAGAATGTAAGAAAGTAAATTCTCGATTAATATGGGTAAAACTGAAAGTTGATGGAGAGAGATGGGTGATTATTGGTGCATATGCACCTGGGCATGAGAAGAAAGATCATGAGAGGCAAGTGTTTTGGGAGCAGCTGAATGAGTGTGTTAGTGGTTTTGATGCACGAGACCGGGTTATAGTGTTGGGTGATTTGAAGGCAAAGGTGAGTAATGTGGCAGTTGAGGGAATAATTGGTATACATGGGGTGTTCAGTGTTGTAAATGGAATTGGTGAAGAGCTTGTAGATTTATGTGCTGAAAAAGGACTGATGATTGGGAATACCTGGTTTAAAAAGCGAGATATACATAAGTATACTTATGTAAGTAGGAGAGATGGCCAGAGAGCGTTATTGGATTACGTGTTAATTGACAGGCGTGCGAAAGAGAGACTTTTGAATGTTAATGTGCTGAGAGGTGCAACTGGAGGGATGTCTGATCATTATCTTGTGGAGGCTAAGGTGAAGATTTGTATGGGTTTCCAGAAAAGAAGAGTGAATGTTGGGGTGAAGAGGGTGGTGAGAGTACGTGAGCTTGGGAAGGAGACTTGTGTGAGGAAGTACCAGGAGAGACTGAGTACAGAATGGAAAAAGGTGAGAACAATGGAAGTAAGGGGAGTGGGGGAGGAATGGGATGTATTTAGGGAATCAGTGATGGATTGCACAAAAGATGCTTGTGGCATGAGAAGAGTGGGAGGTGGGTTGATTAGAAAGGGTAGTGAGTGGTGGGATGAAGAAGTAAGAGTATTAGTGAAAGAGAAGAGAGAGGCATTTGGATGATTTTTGCAGGGAAAAAATGAAATTGAGTGGGAGACGTATAAAAGAAACAGACAGGAGGTCAAGAGAAAGGTGCAAGAGGTGAAAAAAGGGCAAATGAGAGTTGGGGTGAGAGAGCATCATTAAATTTTAGGGAGAATAAAAAGATGTTCTGGAAGGAGGTAAATAAAGTGCGTAAGACAAGGGAGCAAATGGGAACTTCAGTGAAGGGCGCAAATGGGGAGGTGATAACAAGTAGTGGTGATGTGAGAAGGAGATGGAGTGAGTATTTTGAAGGTTGGTTGAATGTGTTTGATGATAGAGTGGCAGATATAGGGTGTTTTGGTCGAGGTGGTGTGCAAAGTGCGAGGGTTAGGGAAAATGATTTGGTAAACAGAGAAGAGGTAGTAAAAGCTTTGCGGAAGATGAAAGCCGGCAAGGCAGCAGGTTTGGATGGTATTGCAGTGGAATTTATTATAAAAGGGGGTGACTGTATTGTTGACTGGTTGGTAAGGTTATTTAATGTATGTATGACTCATGGTGAGGTGCCTGAGGATTGGCGGAATGCGTGCATAGTGCCATTGTACAAAGGCAAAGGGGATAAGAGTGAGTGATCAAATTACAGAGGTATAAGTTTGTTGAGTATTCCTGGCAAATTGTATGGGAGGGTATTGATTGAGAGGGTGAAGGCATGTACAGAGCATCAGATTGGGGAAGAGCAGTGTGGTTCCAGAAGTGGTAGAGGATGTGTGGGTCAGGTGTTTGCTTTGAAGAATGTATGTGAGAAATACTTAGAAAAGCAAATGGATTTGTATGTAGCATTTATGGATCTGGAGAAGGCATATGATAGAGTTGATAGAGATGCTCTGTGGAAGGTATTAAGAATATATGGTGTGGGAGGCAAGTTGTTAGAAGCAGTGAAAAGTTTTTATCGAGGATGTAAGGCATGTGTACGTGTAGGAAGAGAGGAAAGTGATTGGTTCTCAGTGAATGTAGGTTTGTGGCAGGGGTGTGTGATGTCTCCATGGTTGTTTAATTTGTTTATGGATGGGGTTGTTAGGGAGGTGAATGCAAGAGTTTTGGAAAGAGGGGTAAGGATGAAGTCTGTTGGGGATGAGAGAGCTTGGGAAGTGAGTCAGTTGTTGTTCGCTGATGATACAGCGCTGGTGGCTGATTCATGTGAGAAACTGCAGAAGCTGGTGACTGAGTTTGGTAAAGTGTGTGAAAGAAGAAAGTTAAGAGTAAATGTGAATAAGAGCAAGGTTATTAGGTACAGTAGGGTTGAGGGAACAGTCAACTGGGAGGTAAGTTTGAATGGAGAAAAACTGGAGGAAGTGAAGTGTTTTAGATATCTAGGAGTGGATCTGGCAGCGGATGGAAACATTGAAGCGGAAGTGGATCATAGGGTGGGGGAGGGGGCGAAAATTCTGGGAGCCTTGAAGAATGTGTGGAAGTTGAGAACATTATCTCGGAAAGCAAAAATGGGTATGTTTGAAGGAATAGTGGTTCCAACAATGTTGTATGGTTGCGAGGCGTGGACTATGGATAGAGTTGTGCGCAGGAGGATGGATGTGCTGGAAATGAGATGTTTGAGGACAATGTGTGGTGTGAGGTGGTTTGATCGAGTAAGTAACGTAAGGGTAAGAGAGATGTGTGGAAATAAAAAGAGCGTGGTTGAGAGAGCAGAAGAGGGTGTTTTGAAATGGTTTGGTCACATGGAGAGAATGAGTGAGGAAAGATTGACCAAGAGGATATATGTGTCGGAGGTGGAGGGAACGAGGAGAAGAGGGAGACCAAATTGGAGGTGGAAAGATGGAGTGAAAAAGATTTTGTGTGATCGGGGCCTGAACATGCAGGAGGGTGAAAGGAGGGCAAGGAATAGAGTGAATTGGAGCGATGTGGTATACCGAGGTTGACGTGCTGTCAGTGGATTGAATCAAGGCATGTGAAGCGTCTGGGGTAAACCATGGAAAGCTGTGTAGGTATGTATATTTGCGTGTGTGGACGTATGTATATACATGTGTATGGGGGTGGGTTGGGCCATTTCTTTCGTCTGTTTCCTTGCGCTACCTCGCAAACGCGGGAGACAGCGTCAAAGCAAAAAAAAAAAAAATATATATATATATATATATATATATATATATATATATATATATATATATATATATATATATATATATATATATATATATATATTTATATATATATATATTATCCCTGGGGATAGGGGATTAAGAATACTTCCCACGTATTCCCTGCGTGTCGTAGAAGGCGACTAAAAGGGAAGGGAGCGGGGGGCTGGAAATCCTCCCCTCTCGTTTTTTTTTAATTTTCCAAAAGAAGGAACAGAGAAGGGGGCCAGGTGAGGATATTCCCTCAAAGGCCCAGTCCTCTGTTCTTAACGCTACCTCGCTATCGCGGGAAATGGCGAATAGTATGAAAAAAAAAAAAATATATATATATATATATATATATATATATATATATATATATATATATATATATATATATATATATATATATATATATATATATTTTTTTTTTCTTTTTCTTTTTCAAACTATTCACCATTTCCTGCATTAGCGAGGTAGCATTAAGAACAAAGGAAAGGGCCTTTGAGGGAATATCCTCACCTGGCCCCCTTCTCTGTTCCTTCTTTTGGAAAATTAAAAAAAAAAATAGAGAGGGGAGGATTTCCAGTCCCCCGCTCCCTCCTGTTTTAATCGCCTTCTACGACACGCAGGGAATACGTGGGAAGTATTCTTTCTCCCCTATACCCAGGGATAATATGTATATATATATATATATATATATATATATATATATATATATATATATATATATATATATATATATATATATATATATATTATTATTATTATTTTATTATACTTTGTCGCTGTCTCCCGCATTTGCGAGGTAGCGCAAGGAAACAGACGAAAGAAATGGCCCAACCCCCCCCCATACACATGTATATACATACGTCCACACACGCAAATATACATACCTACACAGCTTTCCATGGTTTACCCCAGACGCTTCACATGCCTTGATTCAATCCACTGACAGCACGTCAACCCGTATACCACATCGCTCCAATTCACTCTATTCCTTGCCCTCCTTTCACCCTCCTGCATGTTCAGGCCCCGATCACACAAAATCTTTTTCACTCCATCTTTCCACCTCCAATTTGGTCTCCCTCTTCTCCTCGTTCCCTCCACCTCCGACACATATATCCTCTTGGTCAATCTTTCCTCACTCATTCTCTCCATGTGCCCAAACCACTTCAAAACACCCTCTTCTGCTCTCTCAACCACGCTCTTTTTATTTCCACACATCTCTCTTACCCTTACGTTACTCACTCGATCAAACCACCTCACACCACACATTGTCCTCAAACATCTCATTTCCAGCACATCTATCCTCCTGCGCACAACTCTATCCATAGCCCACGCCTCGCAACCATACAACATTGTTGGAACCACTATTCCTTCAAACATACCCATTTTTGCTTTCCGAGATAATATTCTCGACTTCCACACATTCTTCAAGGCCCCTAGAACTTTCGCCCCCTCCCCCACCCTATGATCTACTTCCGCTTCCATGGTTCCATCCGCTGCCAGATCCACTCCCAGATATCTAAAACACTTCACTTCCTCCAGTTTTTCTCCATTCAAACTCACCTCCCAATTGACTTGACCCTCAACCCTACTGTACCTAATAACCTTGCTCTTATTCACATTTACTCTTAACTTTCTTCTTTCACACACTTTACCAAACTCAGTCACCAGCTTCTGCAGTTTCTCACATGAATCAGCCACCAGCACTGTATCATCAGCGAACAACAACTGACTCACTTCCCAAGCTCTCTCATCCCCAACAGACTTCATACTTGCCCCTCTTTCCAAAACTCTTGCATTTACCTCCCTAACAACCCCATCCATAAACAAATTAAACAACCATGGAGACATCACACACCCCTGCCGCAAACCTACATTCACTGAGAACCAATCACTTTCCTCTCTTCCTACACGTACACATGCCTTACATCCTCAATAAAAACTTTTCACTGCTTCTAACAACTTTCCTCCCACACCATATATTCTTAATACCTTCCACAGAGCATCTCTATCAACTCTATCATATGCCTTCTCCAGATCCATAAATGCTACATACAAATCCATTTGCTTTTCTAAGTATTTCTCACATACATTCTTCAAAGCAAACACCTGATCCACACATCCTCTACTACTTCTGAAACCACACTGCTCTTCCCCAATCTGATGCTCTGTACATGCCTTCACCCTCTCAATCAATACCCTCCCATATAATTTACCAGGAATACTCAACAAACTTATACCTCTGTAATTTGAGCACTCACTCTTATCCCCTTTGCCTTTGTACAATGGCACTGTGCACGCATTCCGCCAATCCTCAGGCACCTCACCATGAGTCATACATACATTAAATAACCTTACCAACCAGTCAACAATACAGTCACCCCCTTTTTTAATAAATTCCACTGCAATACCATCCAAACCTGCTGCCTTGCCGGCTTTCATCTTCCGCAAAGCTTTCACTACCTCTTCTCTGTTTACCAAATCATTTTCCCTAACCCTCTCACTTTGCACACCACCTCGACCAAAACACCCTATATCTGCCACTCTATCATCAAACACATTATTAAGAATATATGGTGTGGGAGGCAAGTTGTTAGAAGCAGTGAAAAGTTTTTATCGACGATGTAAGGCATGTGTACATGTAGGAAGAGAGGAAAGTGATTGGTTTTCAGTGAATGTAGGTTTGCGGCAGGGGTGTGTGATGTCTCCATGGTTTTTTAATTTGTTTATGGATGGGGTTGTTAGGGAGGTGAATGCAAGAGTTTGGGAAAGAGGGGCAAGTATGAAGTCTGTTGGGGATGAGAGAGCTTGGGAGTGAGTCAGTTGTTGTTCGCTGATGATACAGTGCTGGTGGCTGATTCATGTGAGAAACAGCAGAAGCTGGTGACTGAGTTTGGTAAAGTGTGTGAAAGAAGAAAGTTAAGAGTAAATGTGAATAAGAGCAAAGTAATTAGGTATAGTAGGGTTGAGGGTCAAGTCAATTGGGAGGTAAGTTTGAATGGAGAAAAACTGGAGGAAGTAAAGTGTTTTAGATATCTGGGAGCAGATCTGGCAGCGGATGGAACCATGGAAGCGGAAGTGGATCATAGGGTGGCGGAGGGGGCGAAAATCCTGGGAGGCTTGAAGAATGTGTGGAAGTCGAGAACATTATCTTGGAAAGCTAAAATGGGTATGTTTGAAGGAATAGTGGTTCCAGGAATGTTGTATGGTTGCGAGGCGTGGGCTATGGATAGAGTTGTGTGCAGGAGGATGGATGTGCTGGAAATGAGATGTTTGAGCACAATGTGTGGTGTGAGGTGGTTTGATCGAGTAAGTAACGTAAGGGTAAGAGAGATGTGTGGAAATAAAAAGAGCGTGGTTGAGAGAGCAGAAGAGGGTGTTTTGAAATGGTTTGGGCACATGGAGAGAATGAGTGAGGAAAGATTGACCAAGAGGATATATGTGTCGGAGGTGGAGGGAACGAGGAGAAGTGGGAGACCAAATTGGAGGTGGAAAGATGGAGTGAAAAAGATTTTGTGTGATCGGGGCCTGAACATGGAGGAGGGTGGAAGGAGGGCAAGGAATAGAGTGAATTGGATCGATGTGGTATACTGGGGTTGACATGCTGTCAGTGGATTTAATCAGGGCATGTGAAGCGTCTGGAGTAAACCATGGAAGGCTGTGTAGGTATGTATATTTGCGTGTGTGGATGTATGTATATACATGTGTATTGGGGTGGGTTGGGCCATTTCTTTCGTCTGTTTCCTTGCGCTACCTCGCAAACGTGGGAGACAGCGAGAAAGCAAAAATAAAAGAAATATATATATATATATATATATATATATATATATATATATATATATATATATATATATACTCTTGTTTTATGCATGTTATTTACCCCCTACCACATTCTTTTATACGTCTCCCAGTCATTTGTACTAGTTCTTTGCAGATATTGTCCAAATGCCTCTCTTTTCTCTTTCCCTAACAACTTTTTCTTCATCCCACCACTCACTACCCTTTCTGATCTGCCCACCTCCAACTTTTCTCATGCCAAATGCCTCTTTTGCACAAGCCATCACTACTTCCAAAAATACATTCCATTCCTCACCCCCACCCCTTACTTCATTGCTTTCACCTTTTGCCATTCTACACTCAAGTCTCCTTTCTAAGCTCACTTACTCTCACCACTCTCTTCTCCCCAACAATCTCTCTTCTTTTTTGAAAACCTCTGCAAATCTTCACCTTCACAAGATAGTGATCAGACATCCCTCCAAATGCCCCTCTCAGAAGATTAACATCCAAAAATCTCTCTTTTAAACACCTATCAATTAATGCACAATCCAATAATGCCCTTTGGCTATCTCTTCTGCTCTCATATGTATACTTATGTATATTTGTAATTTTAAACCAAGTATTCTCAATCACCAGTCTTTTTTCAGCACACAAATCCACAAGCTCTTCACTATTTTCATTTACAACACTGAATACCCCATGTACACAAATAATACCCTCAAATGCCACATTACTCATCTTTGCATTTAAATCAACCACCACTAAAACCTGGTCTCATGCATCAAAGCTACTGACACACTCAGTCAGCTGCTCCCAAAACACTTGCCTCTCATGATCTTTCTTCCCATGACCAGGTGCATAAGCACCAATAACTCCCACGTCTCTCCATCCACTTTCAGTTTTACCCACATCAATCTAGAACTTCCTTTCTTGCACTCTATCACAAATGGGAACATCAGTGAAGGGGGCAAGTTGGTAAGTAATAACAGGTAGTGATGAAGTGAGAAGATGGAGTGAGTATTTTGAAGGTTTGTTGAATGTGTTTGATGATAGAGTGGCAGATATAGGGTGTTTTGGTCGGGGTGGTGTGCAAAGTGAGAGGGTCAGGTTAAGAGAGAAGAGGTAGTAAAAGCTTTGTGGCAGGTTTGGTTGGTATTGCAGTGGAAATTATCAAAAAGGGGGTGACTGTGTTGCTGATTGGTTGGTAAGGATATTCATGGTGAAGTGCCTGAGGATTGGTGGAATGCATGCATAGTGCCATTGTACAAAGGGAGATGGGGTAAAGGTGAGTGTTAAACTATAGAGGCATAGGTTTGTTGAGTATTCCTGGGAAATTATATGGGAGGGTACTGACTGAGAGGGTGAAGGGATGTACAGAGCATCAGACTCGGGAAGAGCAGTGTGGTTTCTGAAGTGGTAAAGGATGAGTGGATCAGGTGTTTGCTTTGAAGAATGTGTGTGAGACATACTTAGAAAAACAGATAGATTTGTATGTCGCATCTATGGATCTGGAGAAGACATATGATAGGGTTGATAGAGATGCTTTGCAGAATGTCTTAAGAGTATATGGTGTGGGAGGTGAGTTGCTAGGAAGAAAGGAGATGATTGGTTCCCAGTGAAGGTCGGTCTGCAACAGGGGTGTGTGAGGTCCCATTGGTTGCATAAATTTGTTTATGGATGGGGTGGTTAGGGAGGTGAATGCAAGAGTTTTGGAGAGAGGGGAAAGTATGCAGTCTATTGGGGATGAGAGGGCCTGGGAAGTGAGTCAGTTGTTTGCTGATTCAAGTGAGAAATTGCACAAGTTGGTGACTGAGTCTGGGAAAGTGTGTGAAATGAGAAAGTTGAGAGTAAATGTGAATAGGAGCAAGGTTATTAGGTTCAGTAGGGTTAAGGGACAAGTTAATTGGGATGTAAGTTTGAATGGAGAAAATTTGGAGGAAGTGAAGTGTTTTAAATATCTTGGAGTGGACAATGCAGCAGATTGAACCATGGTAGTGGAAGCGGGTCACAGGGTGGGAGAGTGGGCAAAGGTTCTAGGAGCAGTGAAGAATGTCTGGAAGCATAGAACATTATCTCGGAGAGCAAAAATAGGTATGTTTGATGGAATAGTCGTTCCACCAATATGGTTGCAAGGCATGGGCAATTTATAGGGTTGTATGATGGAGGGTGGATGTGTTGGAAATGAAATGTTTGAGTACAATATATTGTATGAGGTGGTTTGATCGAGTAAGTAATGAAAGGGTAAGAGAGATATGGTAATAAAAAGAGTGTGGTTGAGAGAGCAGAAGAGGGTGTTTTGAAATGGTTTGGACATATGGAGAGAATGAGTGAGGAAAAATTAACAAAGAGGATATATGTGTCAGAGGTGGAGGGAACAAGGTGAAGTGGGAGACCAAATTGGAGATGGAAAGATGGAGTGAAAAAGATTTCGAGTGATCAGGACCTTAACATACAAGGGGATGAGAGGCATGCAAGAAATAGAGTGAATTGGAATGATGTGGTATAACAGGGTCGATGTGCTGTCAGTGGACTAAACTAGGGCATGTGAGGCATCTTGGGTAAACCATAGAAATGTCTGTGGGGCCTGGATGTGGATAGGGAGGTGTGGTTTCAGTGCATTACACATAACAGCTAGAGACTGCGTGTGAATGAAAGTGGCATTTTCTAATCTGTTTTACCTGATGCTACCTCACTGAAGCGGGAAGTAGTGATGAAGGCAAGGAAGTATGTATATGTTTGTGTATATGCATGTATATGTTGATATGTATATGCAGTTATATGTGCATATGTGGGCCATTCTTTTTTCTGCTTCCTGGAGCAACCTTGTTGATGCGGGACACAGCGATTAAGTATAATAAAGAAATAAATAAAAAGTATATGTATGTTTTTTATTATATTTATTATACTTTGTCGCTGTCTCCGGCATTAGCGAGGTAGCGCAAGGAAATAGACGATAAAATTGCCCAACCCACCCACATACACATGTATATACATACACGCCCACACACAGCACATATACATACCTATACATCTCAACATATACATACATATATACACGCACAGACATATACATATATACACATGTACACAATTCATACTGTCTGCCCTTATTCATTCCCGTCGCCACCACGCCACACATGAAATGAAAACCCACTCCCCCCGCATGTACGCGAGGTAGCACTAGGAAAAGAGAACAAAGGCCACATTCGTTCACAATCAGTCTCTAGTTGTCATGTATAATGCACCAAAACCACAGCTCCCTTTCCACATCTGGGCCCCACAAAACTTTTCATGGTTTACCACAGACACTTCAGATGCCCTGGTTCAATCCATTGACCGCACGTCAACCCCGGTATACCACATCGTTCCAATTCACTCTATTCCTTGCATGCCTTTCACCCTCCTGCATGTTCAGGCCCTGATCACACAAAATCTTTTTCACTCCATCTTTCCAACTCCAATTTGGTCTCCCACTTCTCCTCGTTCCCTCCACCTCTGACACATATATCCTCTTTGTCAATCTTTCCTCACTCATTCTCTCCATGTGACCAAACCATTTCAAAACACCATCTTGTGCTCTCTCAACCACACTCTTTTTATTACCACACATCTCTCTTACCCTTTCATTACTTATTCAATCAAACCACCTCACACCACATACTGTCCTCAAACATCTCATTTCCAGCACATCCACCCTCCTCTGCACAACTGTATCCATAGCCCATGCCTTGCAACCATATAACATTCTTGGAACCACTATTCCTTCAAGCATACCCATTTTTTCTTTCCAAGATAACGTTCTCGACTTCCACACATTTTTCAATGCTTCCAGAACTTTCGCCCCCTCCCCCACCCTATGATTCACTTCCGCTTCCATAGTTCCATCTGCTGCCAAATCCACTCCCAGATATCTAAAACACTTCACTTCATCCAGTTTTTTCCATTCAAACTTACCTCCCAATTGATTTGCCCCTCAACCCTACTGTACATAATAACCTTGCTCTTATTCACATTTACTCTCAGCTTTCTTCTTTCACACACTTTACCAAACTCAGTCATCAGCTTCTGCAGTTTCTCACCCGAATCAGCCACCAGTGCTGTATCATCAGCGAACAAAAAGTGACTCACTTCCCAAGCTCTCTCATCCACAACAGACTGAATACTTACCCCTCTTTCCAAGACTCTTGCATTCACTTCCCTAACAACCCAATCCATAAACAAATTAAACAACCATGGAGACATCATGCACCCCTGCCACAAACCAACATTCACTGAGAACCAATTACTTTCCTCTCTTCGTACATGCACACATTACATCCTCGATAAAAAAATTTTCACTGCTTCAAACGACTTACCTCCTACACCATATATTCTTAATACCTTCCACAGAGCATCTCTATCAGCTCTTATCATATGCCTTCTCCAGATCCATAAATGCTACATTAAAAACCCATTTACTTTTCTAAGTATTTCTCACATACATTTTTCAAAGCAAACACCTGATCCACACATCCTCTATCACTTTTGAAACCACACTGGTCTTACCCAATCTGATGCTCTGTACATGCTTTCACCATCTCAATCAATATCCTCCAATGTAATTTCCTAGGAATACTAAACAAACTTATACCTCTGTAATCTGAGCACTCATTCTTATCCCCTTTGCCTTTGTACAATGGCATTATGCAAGCATTTTGCTAGTCCTCAGGCACCTCATCATGAGTCATACATACATTAAATATCCTTACCAACCAGTCAACCAGTCTGTTTACCAAATCATTTTCCCTAACCCTCTCACTTTGCACACCACCTCAACCAAAACACCCTATATCTGCCCCCTCTATTATCTAACACATTTAACAAACCTTCAAAATACTCACTTCATCTCCTTCTCACATCACCACTACTTGTTATCACCTCCCCATTAGCCCCCTTCACTGATGTTCCCATTTGTTCCCTTGTCTTACGCACTTTATTTACCTCCTTCCAAAACATCTTTTTACTCTCCCTGGAATTTAATGATACTCTCTCACCCCAACTATCATTTGCCCTCTTTTTCGCCTATTGCACCTTTCTCTTGACCTCCTGCCTCTTTCTTTTATACATCTCCCAGTCATTTGCATTATTTCCCAGCAAAAATCGTCCAGATGCCTCTCTCTTCTCTTTCACTAATAATCTTACTTCTTCATCCCACCACTCACTACCCTCTCTAATCTGCCCACCTCCCATGCTTCTCATGCTACAAGCATCTTTTGCACAAGCCATCACTGCTTCCCTAAATACATCCCATTCCTCCCCCACTCCCCTTACCTCCTTTGTTCTCACCTTTTTCCATTCTGTACTCAGTCTCTCCTGGTACTTCCTCACACAAGTCTCCTTCCCAAGTTCACTTTCTCTCACCACTCTTTTCACCCCAACATTCTCTCTTCTTTTCTGAAAACCTCTACAAACCTTTACCTTCGCTTCCATAAGATAGTGATCAGACATCCCTCCAGATGCACCTCTCAGCACATCAACATCCAAAAGTCTCTCTTTTGCACGCCTATCAATTAACACGTAATCCAATAATGCTCTCTGGCCATCTGTCTTACTTACATACGTATACTTATGTATATCTCTTTTTAAACCAGGTATTCCCAATCACCAGTCCTTTTTCAGCATATAAATCTACAAGCTCTTCACCATTTCCATATATATATATATATATATATATATATATATATATATATATATATGACTGAGTTTGGTAAAATGTGTGAGAGAAGAAAATTGAGAGTAAATGTGAATAAGAGCAAGGTTATTAGGTACGGTAGGGTTGAGGGCCAAGTCAATTGGGAGGTAAGTTTGAATGTAGAAAAACTGGAGGAAGTGAAGTGTTTTAGATATCAGGCAGTGGATTTGGCAGCGGATAGAACCATGGAAGCAGAAGTGAATCATAGGGTGGGGGAGGGGGTGAAAATTCTGGGAGCGTTGAAGAATGTGTGGAAGTCAAGATCATTATCTCGGAAAGCAAAAATGGGTATGTTTGAGGGAATAGTGGTTCCAACAATGTTGTATGGTTGCGAGGCGTGGGCTATGGATAGAGTTGTGCGCAGGAGGGTGGATGTGCTAGAAATGAGATGTTTGAGGACAACATGTAGTGTGAGGTGGTTTGATCGAGTAAGTAATAATTGGATAAGAGAGGTGTGTGGTAATAAAAAGAGTGTGGTTGAGAGAGCAGAAGAGGGTGTTTTGAAATGGTTCGGTCACATGGAGAGAATGAGTGAGGAGAGATTGACAAAGAGGATATATGTGTCAGAGGTGGAGGGAATGAGGAGAAGTGGGAGACCAAATTGGAGGTGGAAAGATGGAGTGAAAAAGATTTTGAGTGATTGGGGCCTGAACATGCAGGAGGGTGAAAGGCGTGCAAGGAATAGAGTGAATTGGAACGATGTGGTATATCGGGGCTGACGTGCTGTCAATGGTTGAACCAGGGCATGTGAATCATCTGGGGTAAACCATGGAAAGTTGTGTGGGGCCTGGATGTGGAAA
Organism: Panulirus ornatus; assembly: GCF_036320965.1. Lineage (NCBI taxonomy): Eukaryota > Metazoa > Arthropoda > Malacostraca > Decapoda > Palinuridae > Panulirus > Panulirus ornatus. Next base: position 46,124,682 of record NC_092243.1, on the reverse strand, counting down.
GGGAGCTGTGGTTTCGGTGCATTATTACATGACAGCTAGAGACTGAGTGTGAACGAATGGGGCCTGTGTTGTCTTTTCCTAGCACTACCTAGCACACATGAGGGGGGAGGGGGTTGTTATTACATGTGTGGCAGGTTGGCAATGGGAATGAATAAAGGCAGACAGTATGAATTATGTACACATATATATATGTGTATGTCTGTGTGTGTATATACATGCATACGTTGAGATGTATAGGTATGTATATTTAAGTGTGTGGACGTGTATGTATATACATGTGTATGTGGGTGGGTTGGGCCATTCTTTCATCTGTTTCCTTGTGCTACCTCGCTAACGCGGGAGACAGCGACAAAGCAAAATGAAATAGAATAGATATATATACACACATATATTTTTTTCTTTTTTTTCATGCTATTTGCCATTTCCTGCGTTAGCGAGGTAACGTTAACAACAGAGGACTGAGCCTTCGAGGGAAATCCTCACTTGGACCCCTTCCCTGTACCTTCTTTTGGAAAATCAAAAATGAGAGGAGAGGATTTCAGCCCCTCCTCCCACCCCTTTTAGTCGCCTTCTATGACATGCAGGGAGTACATGGGAAGTATTCTTTCTCCCCTATCCCCATGATATATATATATATACTTTTATAATTTTTTCATAATTATACTTTGTTGCTGTCTCCCATGTTAGCGATGTAGCACAAGGAAACAGCCAAAAAGAGAATGGCCCAAACCCACCCACATACACATGTATACACATAAACATCCATACGCGCACATATACACACCTATACATTTCAACGTATACATATATATACATACACAGACATATACACATATACACACGTACATAATTCATATTTGCTGCCTTTATTTTTTCCCGTCGCCACCCCACCACACATTAAATGACACCCCCCTCCCCCCACACATGCGTAGGGTAGCGTTAGGAAAAGACAACAAAGGCCACATTTGTTCATACCCAGTCTCTAGCTGTCATGTATAATGCACAGAAACCACAGCTCCCTTTCCACATCCAGGCCCCACAAAACTTTTCATGGTTTACCCCAGACGCTTCACATGCCGTGGTTCATTCCATTAACAGTCAAGCATGTCAACCCCGATATACTACATCTTTCCAATTCACTTTATTCCGTGCACGCCTTTCACCCTGTTATCCCGGGGATAAGGGAGACAGAATACATCCCTCGCATTCCCCTGTGTCGTAAAAAGCGACTAAAGGGGACAGGAGCGGGGGGCTAGAAACCCTGCCCTCCTTGTCATTTAACTTCATAAAAGAAGGGGGGAGGAAAATTTGAATGGAGAAAAACTGGAGGAAGTGAGGTGTTTTAGATATCTGGGAGTGGATTTGGCAGCGGATGGAACCATGGAAGCAGAAGTGAATCATAGGGTGGGGGAGGTGGTAAAAGTTCTGGGAGAATTGAAGAATGTGTGGAAGTCAAGAACATTATCTCGGAAAACAAAAATGGGTATGTTTGAAGGAATAGTGATTCCAACAATGTTGTATGGTTGCGAGGTGTGGGCTATGGATAGAGTTGTGTGCAGGAGGGTGGATGTGCTGGAAATGAGATGTTTGAGGACAATATGTGGTGTGAGGTGGTTTGATTGAGTAAGTAATAATAGGGTAAGAGAGATGTGTGGTAATAAAAAGAGTGTGGTTGAGAGAGCAGAAGAGGGTGTTTTGAAATGGTTTGGTCACATGGAGAGAATGAGTGAGGAAAGATTGACAAAGAGGATATATGTGTCAGAGGTGGAGGGAACGAAAAGTGGGAGACCAAATTGGAGGTGGAAAGATAGAGTGAAAAAGATTTTGAGTGATCAGGGCCTGAACATGCAGGAGGGTGAAAGGCATGCAAGTGATAGAGTGAATTGGAACGTGTCGTAGAGGGCAAGTGTTTTGGGAGCAGCTGAATGAGTGTGTTAGTGGTTTTGATGCACAAGATCGGGTTATAGTGATGGGTGATTTGAATGCAAAGGTGAGTAATGTGGCAGTTGAGGGAATAATTGGTATACATGGAGTGTTCAGTGTTGTAAATGGAAATGGTGAAGAGCTTGTAGATTGATGTGCTGAAAAAGGACTGGTGATTGGGAGTATCTGGTTTAAAAAGCGAGATATACATAAGTATACATATGTAAGTAGGAGAGATGGCCAGAGAGTGTTATTGGCTTACATATTAATTGATAGACGCACGAAAGAGAGACTTTTGGGTGTTAATGTGCTGAGAGGTGCAACTGGAGGGATGTCTGATCATTATCTTGTGGAGGTGAAGGTGAAGATTTGTGGGCGTTTTCAGAAAAGAAGAGAGAATGTTGGGGTGAAGAGAGGGGTGAGAGTAAGTGAGCTTGGGAAGGAGACTTGTGTGAGGAAGAACCAGGAGAGACTGAGTACAGAATGGAAAAAAGTGAGAACAAAGGAGGTAAGGGGAGTGAGGGAGGAATGGGATGTATTTAGGGAAGCAGTGATGGCTTGCGCAAAAGATGCTTGTGGCATGAGAAGCGTGGGAGGTGGGTTGATTAGAAAAGGTAGTGAGTGGTGGGATGAAGGAGTAAGATTATTAGTGAAAGAGAAGAGAGAGGCATTTGGACGATTTTTGCAGGGAAAAAATGCAAATGAGTGGGAGAGGTATAAAAGAAAGAAGCAGGAGGTCAAGAGAAAGGTGAAAGGGGTGAAAAAGAGGGCAAATGAGAGTTGGGGTGAGAGAGTATCATTAAATTTCAGGGAGAATAAAAAGATGTTTTGGAAGGAGGTAAATAAAGTGCATAAGACAAGGGAGCACATGGGAACTTCAGTGAAGGGGGCTAATGGGGAGGTGATAACAAGTAGTGGTGATGTGAGAAGGAGACGGAGTGAGTATTTTGAAGGTTTGTTGAATGTGTTTGATGATAGAGTGGCAGATATAGGGTGTTTTGGTTGAGGTGGTGTGCAAAGTGAGAGGGTTAGGGAAAATGATTTGGTAAATAGAGAAGAGGTAGTAAAAGCTTTACGGAAGATGAGAGCCGGCAAGGCAGCAGGTTTGGATGGTATTGCAGTGGAATTTATTAAAAAAGGGGGTGACTGTATTGTTGAATGGTTGGTAAGGTTATTTAATGTATGTATGATTCATGGTGAGGTGCCTGAGGATTGGCAGAATGCTTGCATAGTGCCATTGTACAAAGGCAAAGGGGATAAGAGTGAGTGCTCAAATTACAGAGGTATAAGTTTGTTGAGTATTCCTGGTAAATTATATGGGAGGGTATTGATTGAGAGGGTGAAGGCATGTACAGAGCATCAGATTGGGGAAGGGCAATGTGGTTTCAGAAGTGGTAGAGGATGTGTGGATCAGGTCTTTGCTTTGAAGAATGTATGTGAGAAATACTTAGAAAAACAAATGGATTTGTATGTACCATTTATGGATCTGGAGAAGGCATATGATAGAGTTGATAGAGATGCTCTGTGGAAGGTTTTAAGAATATATGGTGTGGGAGGCAAGTTGTTAGAAGCAGTGAAAAGTTTTTATCGGGGATGTAAGGCATGTGTACGAGTAGGAAGAGAGGAAAGTGATTGGTTCTCAGTGAATGTAGGTTTGTGGCAGGGGTGTGTGATGTCTCCATGGTTGTTTAATTTGTTTATGGATGGGGTTGTTAGGGAGGTGAATGCAAGAGTTTTGGAAAGAGGGGCAAGTATGAAGTCTGTTGTGGATGAGAGAGCTTGGGAAGTGAGAAACTGCAGAAGCTGGTGACTGAGTTTGGTAAAGTGTGTGAAAGAAGAAAGTTAAGAGTAAATGTGAATAAGAGCAAGGTTATTAGGTACAGTTGGGTTGAGGGTCAAGTCAATTGGGAGGTAAGTTTGAATGGAGAAAAACTGGAGGAAGTGAAGTGTTTTAGATATCTGGGAGTGGATCTGGCAGCGGATGGAACCATGGAAGCGGAAGTGAATCATAGGGTGGGGGAGGGGGCGAAAATTCTGGGAGCCTTGAAGAATGTTTGGAAGTCGATAACATTATCTCGGAAAGAAAAAATGGGTATGTTTGAAGGAATAGTGGTTCCAACAATGTTGTATGGTTGCGAGGCGTAGGTTATGGATAGAGTTGTGCGCAGGAGGGTGGATGTGCTGGAAATGAGATGTTTGAGGACAATATGTGGTGTGAGGTGGTTTGATCGAGTAAGTAATGTAAGGGTAGGAGAGATGTGTGGAAATAAAATGAGTGTGGTTGAGAGAGCAGAAGAGGGTGTTTTGAAATGGTTTGGTCACATGGAGAGAATGAGTGAGGAAAGACTGACCAAGAGGATATATATATATATATTTTTTTTTTTTTTTTTTCATACTATTCGCTATTTCCCGCAATAGCGAGGTAGCGTTAAGAACAGAGGACTGGGCCTTTGAGGGAATATCCTCACCTGGCCCTCTTCTCTGTTCCTTCTTTTGGAAAATTAAAAAAAAAAATAAAAAAAAAACGAGAGGGGAGGATTTCCAG